>NC_061115.1:46781218-47120852 GCF_002878395.1 Capsicum annuum
TGTGTTCTTCAAATCAAGATTCAACTTCTTTAGCACATATGAATAGGAACCTCTACCAATAAAAGCATTAACCATCTTATACTCACCAATGTCGTTACTATAAAAATTCATGTTCACTGTCGTTAATGCCTCTACACTAAGTCTCTCCTCAATAGGTGCAATCAATGCATCTTCATCTATATTGTCTATCATAGCAATCACTGTTATATCTTTTGACTACCTCATCAATTGGCACACAGTGAAAGTAACTTGTTCATCATTCAACCTAAATTTTATCTATCCCATCTCAATGTCAACCAATTCATTACCTGTGGCTAAGGAAGGCCTTACAAAGATAATATGGACATCAAAATCTAACCCATAGCCGAGAATTACAAAATAAATTGGGATTATGAATGAAGTTACCTTCACCAACACATTGCATAATAAACCAACCAGCTTCTTCTTAGTGAGAGTCGCCATCGATAGTCTCATAGTTGTCGGCTTAGGTGACCCCAATCCTAATTGCTTGTACCCGACTAGCAGCATAAGATTAATACTAGCTCCCTAGTCACATAATGCATGTGAAAATTTTAGGGACACTATAGTTCAATAGTGAAACATCCATATCCTCTTTCTTATTCACCAAAGATCGTGAAGCAATAGCACTATAGTGGTGCTTATTATAGCATGCTCAAAACTCAGCATTCATTTCTTAGTCACTAAATCCTTCATGAAATTTGCATAGCCAGACATTTACTTCAATGCTTCTACAAGAGTGACATTCACAGATAATTCCTTCAATATCAATAGGAATTTATGATATTTACCCTTTTCCTTTATCTTCTTTAGCATTTGAGAATAAGGTGGGGGAGGCTAGGGAAAAGTCTTCAAGACTAATTCAATCCCTTGCCCTTTCTTTTATCAGTATAACATTATTTCTCTACACAAACTTATATACTTCATATTTAGATACATTATCCACATATGTAGTATCATCCCTTACTCTATCAACAACATACATAAGAGGATCAATAGTAGCCTTATCACATTGAGTGGTGATAGCTAGGCATTGACTGTTGTTCTTTGAATTCAAATAGTATTGCTTGTAAGAGCACTCGATTGATGTTGATACTAATTTAATATAGCCGACATCTGACCAAACTATTTCTCAAGATGCTTAATCATGGTAAAATGCAATTCTACTTTCTGTCTCAATCTCAAAATGTCTGCTTAATCTCCTTAAGGAAACTCTCTTTGCTCTCTGAACCTTTTACCAGCATACTAAGCAATGCTTCCATCTTAGAGTTAGCATCTAGGTTCCTCAATGAAACATAGTGTCACAGCCTGACCCCAAGACTAGTCGTGATGGGTATCTTAAGCCTAACAAGATCCAAAGACCACCCCCATAGCCTGTCCAAATCATAAATACAAAATAACAGCGAAAAACAACCAAGCCTGATATAAGATAGGAAATATACTTAAAGCTAATCTCTTAGAGTGAATAATAATCATTTACCCTACACATGTCTACAAAATCCTCTAAACCAAGACGAGTAACAAATTAGGTCGAGAGAATCCCTTAACCATGATAGTGACAATAACAATGATAAATTTAATGTGAACTTTTCAATTCTAATGTATGGAAAGAAACCTATGGAATGACCAAGCTTTACAAATAATGGAAGCTCACCACTTTATAGCAGACCAACTAATAAATTGGATCACCTAATGCTATGCAGGGGTAAGAGAAGTGGATTCAAACCTACTATTATGAAACAATGTAGTATCCTATGACAGTTAGAAAGACCGAGCATGTAACTCGGGGAAGGGATAAAATAATGCTATTTCAAAACCAAATTCAACTCAATGTACATGTTCACATGCACGCTAATATACATACATATATATATATATATATAATGTTGGTATGGGAACAAGGTTTACGAATGATCTTTAAAAACCATTAGCCTGGACTGTGTAGCTCTAACCATCCTAAGGGCACCCACGGGCTATATGGGTTCAGCTCCTCCTGCTGAAAGTGTCCTAGTGAATGTTAGTCAAACAAAATAGGAAAATACAAGGATGATCCAAGAAATGCCTCAACCCCAACCAATCTAAATAAATATATCTATATATATATATAAGTGTGAATTATGCACACGATCATAAAGACCCCCACACCGTCAACTGTTGTTTCTAGTATCGATCCCTCCGGGACCTCCACCTTCCACAGAGAGCTACACAATCCCCTTTAAGCCCAATAAAAACATTTTCACATTACCCATCTATTTAGAAAAGGAGTTATTCATTTAGGAAATTTCCATTTGGTATTCTCATACCAATATATAAGCAAGTCAATTTTTATCATATCATTCCATTATCCATTACCTTGGGGGAAATCCACGACCCCCAAGTTCAAATTTTAAAATAAATCCATGATTACCACGCCTTTCAAAAATGATTATATTCCATTAACCTTCTATGCAATATAATGGTTTCCAAAATGTGTTAAATCATGCATATTTCCATGTTCAAAAACCAAATATCATAAGCGGGTTAAGGTTAATACCGATTCCAAGCCAAGTTTCATAAAAATTGGGGAATGCCAAAACGCCCTTCCTATTCACCAAACCCATGCTCAAATTATTTCAACAACCATGAGATAAAGCATAAATAATAATTTAATAACCAGGGGAAAACGAACATGCTAACATAAATATGTATATATATATATATATATATATATATATAATGTTGGGATGGGGAACAAGGTTTAAGCATTATCTTTAAAAATCATTAACCTGGACTATGTAGCTCTACCCATCCTACGGGCATCCATGGGCTATATGGGTTTAACTTCTCCTGCTGAAAGGGTCCTAGTGTATGTTAGTCGCACGAACCAGGAAAATCAAAGGATGAGCCAAGGAATGCCTCAACCCCAGCCAATCAATATATATATATATATATATATATATATATATTAGTGTGAACTATGCACACGATCATAATGACCCCCACACCATCAATTGTGGTTTCTAATATCGATCCCTCTAGGACCTCCACCTTCCTCAGAGAGCTACACAATCCCCTTTAAGCCTGATGAAAACATTTGCACATAACCCATCCATTTAAACAAGGAGTTATTCATTTAGGAAATTACTATTTGGTATCGTCATACCAATACATGTGCAAGTCAATTTTTATCATGTCATTCTATTATCCATTACCCTGGGGAAATCCACAACCCCTAAGTTTAAATTTTAAAATAAATCCATGGTTACCAAGGCCTTTCAAAATTGATTATATTCCATTGACCTTCTATGCAATATAATGGTTTCAAAAATGGGTTAAATCATGCATATTTACATGTTCAAAAGCCAAATATTATAAGCAGGTTTAGGTTAATACCAATTCCAAACCAAGTTTAATAAAATTGGGGGAATGCTAAAACTCTCTTCCTACTCAACAACCCATGCATAAATTATTTCAACAACCATGAGATAAAGCATGAATAATAATTCAAAAACTAGGGGAAAACCAACTAAGTAACTATCATTCAAAACTCTCTACCTATCATTCAAAACCATAATTAAATTTTCATAAATAATGATTAAACACATGCCATTTATGAAAAAACAAGTTAGGGTTGAGATATATGCTTAAAAACACCAAGATTTTGAAGATGAAACCACACTTGGATCCCCTAGATAACCAACCCTTTAAAACCCTAGCTTTTCTCTTGATTGGGTGATTTGAGAGAGAAGATTAGTTTATGATTATGTGAATTAGGTGTAAATAAGGATAAGGGAAGGTTTTAATTCATCGGAATAGTTTAAAGGAAGGGAAAATAAGACTTTACCCTTAATGAAAAACCTGCAAGAAAAAATCTCCCAGTCATCACGGGTCTCATAATGACTCGTGGTCACTAGCCATACGTCATTACCATGACTTTTAGTCTAGGAAATGACTCAGGACAACTTCACTATTTGGTCACGAGTCCTACCCTACGACTTGTGACCAGACCTTATGACTTATGGGGGTGCTAGTGTACTTAGGATAAAATCATCGGTAATACTCACTAGTCAGACTATGACTAGAATAATATGACCAGTGAGGAGTCCTCATGACTCGCAATATGAGCTGTACCTAGGCAGTTAGAAAAATTACGGAGAAAAATTCAGTGTTCAAATCTTGGGGTGTTACACATACAAACCACTCTTATCTTTATAATCATCTTTTCTCCTTTAGTCACCATCTCTTTCTCTGCTCCTGTCAATACACCTATCTGTATAGTAATTTTGACCTTGATTCCTTTACCTCGATTTCCAAGTGTCCTGATTGGAATATTGGCCCTTGGCTCTGAAATTCGCCATCTGTCTATCAAGGTATTTTTCTTCCTCCTTAAAATTAGATTCATTATGCCTATGATATTTATAGTGCACCCACAGTGTTTAATTTTTTTGCTTCTATAGATGTAAATTGCTTAGTAGGAAATCCAATCTTAGTTCTCAATTGAGTTAACTCGTTAGCCACTATCTCATCTAGGTCTCTCTACTTACTGTAAGTACCAATAGCATATGCACTGACTTCCTTATTTGCCTCCAAAGTATGCCACCCTCAATTAGTTTTAGCGATCTTGTCTAAAATCACTGCAACCAAATCCTATCACAGACTCAATGTGTCTGCTACTATATTTTCCTTGCCCAGATGATACAAGATGCTGATATCATAATCCTTAAGCAACTTAATCCATTTACACTGCCTAGAATTTAACTATCTTTGGGTCATAAGATGATGAAGACTATGATGATCTATGAAAATCTCTCAATACACACCATGAAGATAATGCCTCCAAATCTTAAGTGCAAAAAATACCACTGCTAACTTCAAATCATGAGCGGGGTAGTTGCGTTCATGCATCTAAAGCTTCCTCAAAGCATAAGCAATTAAATGACCCTGTTGCATCAATAAATAATCCAAACCAATAATAGAAGTATCATAACACATGGTGAATCCCTCACCCTCAATAAGAAGAGAAAAAATAGGAGCCAAAGTGAGAAACTCTTTAAGCTTCCCAAAGCTAGACTCACACCACTCGAACCATTAAAAAGGAACTTCCTTCTGAGTTAATATGGTCATAGGTGCTTTAATAGTTGAAATACCCTGAATCAATCATCTATAAAAACTGGTCAAGTCTATAATTCTGCTAACCTCAATCAGAGATGTGGAACTAGCCCAATCACGAAAAGCCTCAATCTTTATCGGGTCCACCATAATCCCATCCATAGACACAATAAGCCCAAGGAATGTTATCGAATCAAGCCATAACTCACAATTAGAGAACTTAGCAAAAAACAAATGATGTCTTAAAGTCTAAAGCGTTGCCCTCAAATACTGCGCGTGCTCCTCTGTACTCCTCAAATATATAAGGATGCTATCACTGAACCTAATCATGAAGGAATCCAAATAAGGTCTAAACACTTAATTAATCAAATCCATAAATATGGTTGGACGTTAGTCAACCCAAAGGACATCACCACGAACACATAATGACCATAACGGGTCCTAAAGGTCATCATTGCAATATCCTCAGCCCAAATCCTCAACTGATGGTAACTAAACCTCAAATCCATCTTAGAAAATACTATTTCTGCCTAAAGCTAGTCAAATAAGTCATCTGTGCGAGCTATGCAATAACTTTTCTTCACCGTCACTATATTAAGATGCCTATAATCAATACGCATACTCATGGAGCCATCCTTCTTCTTCAAGGAACTAGACAGTAAGGTGCCATAGAAATAGGCCTTATTCCAAGCTCAAGATCAATAACAAACTCAATCTCATGATAACGAAGAAGGTCAAGTAGATCAATAGAGAAAACATCAGGAAACTCATAAACTACGGGAAAAAAATACCAACATCATGAATATAAGCAAGATAAGACTCGCAACCCATTGAGACGGTATCCTAGCATTAACATAAGAAATAATCTACGTCGGCTCATATCTAACAGATTTTTCCACAGGATCAGGAGAATGTTGGGTATGGCTAAGGTAACAATCTTAGTAAATAATCCATGACCACTTGATTGTAGTACGACCAGTCTATGCCCAGAATCATATCAAAATCTATCATGTCCAAAATAATGAGATCAACATGAGTGTTAACATCTCTAAAAATCACAACACAAGATCTAAAAGCCCAATCCACTACTAAAGAATCTCTTAAAGGAGTAGATACACATAAAGAAACATATAACGAATCCCAAGATACCTCTTACCATAGGGAATAATAAGCAGAAACATAAGAGTAAGTGGATCCCAAATTAAATAAAGAAAAGGCCAATTAATGGAAAACCAAAATTGTACCTGTGATAACAACATCCTAAGAGAACTTTAGGTCAAGTAGGTACTTCATCCAATTGACCATACTCACTATTTGGTTGGGATCCTGATCAATCTCATACCCTACCTAGAAAAGAACCTCTATAATCACCTTAGGGACCACCCTAGGACCACCCCTACGACCATACATACCACTTCTAGCTGAGGGTTGAACTACTCTAATAGGGGGAACACTCTAAGCTGCGGTACTAATTACCCCATGACTTGGGACTCTCGCGAGTAATAACTAAAAGCTCTATAACCATAATATGCCCCATACATTAAACTAAACCAGAAGATTTGGTTGGCCTATAATAACCACTTGGACTCAATTAACTAGAAGATGAGCCCCTTAAACACAAATCACTACCCTAACCAGGGTGATCACTAACATATGACTGACCTTTATTAATAATTTGGAGAACATCCTGAATAGGTATACTAGGATAACCATAATATTGATACGATGGTCGTGAAGGGTATCTACCCTGAGAACTACTACCTATAAATTAGGAACTACTACGACTCCCACTAAAATAACCCTAATATCGAGGTCCCTTATTCCTGCCCCTTGGGCCTTATAATGCATTTATTTTATCACCTATGCATGGTCAAACACTTCAGTAAAAGACATACCCACATCAACCAAACTCTGAGTGGACTTGCGAAGGGAAGTCTCAATTCTCGAACAAAGCAACGAACCCTCGAATATGTTGTAGTCAAAATAGAAGTAGCATGCCTAGCCATCTCATGAAAATGAATCTCATACTCCAAAATAGACATAGAGCCCTACTCCAACCTCAAGAACTGGTCTCTTAAATGATCCGTAAGACTATGAGACATGTATTTCTTCAAGAAAATCTCAAAGAACTGAGTCTATATAAAAGAAGAAGATCCAGCCGGTCTAGAATTAAGATGACCTCTCCACCAATGTCGAGTTGCCAATTCCAACTGAAAAGTAGTGTAATCCACACCATGAGTGTCAACTATGCCAAAATTATAGAGCCTATCATCTTAAGGAATCAAAAACTCATATGCATCTTAATCCAATGCACAAAAACACCTAGGTAGAGCCAATCTCAATAATCTTCCAAATATTTTTTTTCTCCTTAACTGACATTGTAGGCTAGAAAACCACTAGCTGAGCAAGTTCCAGGTGAGTCACTATCGGCACAAAAATACCTTAAGTCTAGGAACCACAACTATAGGTTGTGCCCCCACCTTTGTACCACTCTGATTTATAGACTACATACCATCCTATGGTGTACCACCAACAAACCCTAAAAGTTGAACTAAAGAATCCCCAAGCACTAAAGATAAAATAAATCTTAGTGAAGCCTGGGTCGGTCCTTGGCCTAACACTGACTGGGGCAGAAGAATATTTAGCTCAGGAGCAAGAATAGGGTCTGGTGAAGGCCCCTAACCTTGACCCTATTTGGGACACATCTTGAGGTTGTCTACAAATTTTAAGTCAACCATGAACATTGACAAGATCCCTACGCTTTAAAACCTTTATCTAGTATAGTGGTAGCACGTGTTCTATCTATCTGTCGAAGAGTAAAACTAAAGGAATGCCTTAGAAACCAACTTAGACACATAGTAGGAAATGGGTGAAAGAATTGAAGAACTCCTTAGAATATCCTACAGCCTCTCAAAGATAAGAAACGAACGTCATTATTTTGATTCATAAGACTCTACTAGACACTTGCTCTTGTACAAACAATACCGGTGAAACCTAGGCTCTAATACTAATTTGTCACAAACTAATTTGTGAGTCATGATGGGACCTACTCTATCTTGCTATTAGGTAAGCCGAACTGTAGCTCAAAACTAATTGTAATGGGCTAACTTAGTCAAAAATGCCCCAAAAAAGCAAAAGAGATGATATAACTCCTAAATTAGCAAGGCAATAGGAATAGTCTGAAAGGTATCCATAACATAGAAAATTATCCTATGACCTAGTAGAGTTAGTACATGAACTACTACAAATACACCATAATTTATAAGATAATCAATATAATTTGTCTCAAAAAAAGATTATACATGGACAAATAGAAGGAAACGGGGGAAACTCCATCTCCAAGAGATTACCCTATCTCCAAAGCCCAACACAACATGATCATAAAATTAGTAGTGGCAACTAGTTCTCGAATCTACACCAAAAAGGTATAGAAGTATAGTATGAGCACCAAACACATTGGTACTTAGTAGGTATCATTGGCTTACTGGGCTAAATCATGATATGGATATGATAAGATGTAAGATAATATAATTAATTTGAATAAATGGGAAAACCTTGAAGAAACTCCAACCTTGTTGTGCACAATTCAATACATCCACAAGAACAAAACATAAAGCTCAAACGATTATAACTACAAAATTAGCCCACATAAACCAATAGATATGGAATAGTAAATAACCCAACATAGGCCTTCATAAGCCTAGAGGGTACAACCAACAAAAAATATAACACATATACTCGAGCAACCATAATTTTCCAACCTTCCACCGCCTATCTGGATTATGTCACACTAAGAACCACTTCTCTACCAAACTCTAACTTGTGCTTATATCATCAAAATCATAACCAATAGCCGGACTAAAACCAGTATAAATATCATTAATACCAAAATCAATAGTTGGAATCAAATCGATATTCATATCATAAATATCAAAATCAATAGTTAGACTCAAACCGGTATTCATATCACCAATATCAAAATCAATAGATAGACTTGAATGATATTCATATCATTAGTAACCACCAAGTTTTACCATAATTAGCATCACTTCCCAATATCAAATCATCATGGAAATTAATTATCTAGTCTCATCAGGGCTTATAATAAATATTTCAAAACGTATAACGCATATAAAGGTCTACCAAAACTAATTCAAGCCTTGGTTAAGGCAGGCCTAAGGGTCCCACTTCTAATCCCCGAAATCCATTGTATGAAAACTGTAACCAAGACTAGACTATGATATCCAAATCAACTTTTATATCTTAATCAAGTCTTAATCATCCCTAAGATAGAAATTCTACTAAGTAACTAAGGAACTAAGCCAACTATGCTTAAATAGTGATTTTCTGTAACACCCCATGGTATCCTTGATTTAATATCTCTCGTCGTAGCATGCTTAAGGGGTTAATCACCTGAAAAATTACCTGAGGGTCAAAATAACTTACATATATTTTAAGATCCTAAACTTGTGTGACCTCTAAATCTATCCATCCTTAAGATATGGATTTTTAAGCTGATTCATGTTCAGGGGAGTAAGGAGGATGTCTAGTTAAAGCTTTAGATTTTTCAAACAACGTTTGGGATATGTTTGGATGTTGGAAATATTGGCCCGATGCAAAGTCGATGTGCCCCATCGATAAAATAGTGGACCGATGCAATCTTGATGCATTGCATCGGGTAACACGTCAGTGCCTAGTTCATGAATTCTTTTAAATAACTGAACTTAAGGAGGCAATTCAGTTGTTTTACCTTATCATAACTCATCCATAACATGAAATTAAAGAGTGTTTAGGGAAAATATCATCTAAAACTACTCTTATCATCCTAAAAGAAAAGCCTAGTCCCTTCCCCATAGATTAAGAGTTTATCTTTGAAGTCAAGAATTTAAAGAACGTAACCAAGATTTGGGTTCCACTCTCTCTCCGAAGTATTTTAAGGTACGTGGGACTATCCTAAATACCATGGGCAATGACTTTCAGATTTCAAATTTTTTAAAAGGATATATATATATGTATATACAAAATTGTTTTAAGATCATTGATAAACTTGTGTTGAAATTATTACATCATGATGAAGTGATTTGAAAATTATTGTATGAAAACCCTCAATTTTAATTATTTTCATGTGACTATGATGATGCTTAGATTGTGAACTTAAATGAGACATGGGATATGTAATTCCCTCTTTTACTATGAAATTGTATTGATTTCACATGTTGAGACTGGGTTATGCAAATTGTTAAACGTTTGAGCCTTTTATGTATACATTGAATTATTTTCATGAGGTAATTGAAAGGTGATTTACTCATTTTATGATGATAATTATTCCTATTTAGATTGGTTTAAAGTGATTGAAAAAAATGACCACCATAGATAAAAGCATTTCAGAAAAAAATTATTGATTATGAATATTTTGAATGGTGAACTTTCATTTGATAATTGAATTATTTTGGGTGGTCAATAAATATATTTTAAAATAAGATAAGGGCAGTAGAGATATTTTGACATAACTTGCATGTCTGGATGTAACGATACCCTATTTTACTATGCCCGAAGATTTTTAAGAAAGAAAGAATGTTTCAAAGAAGATATGGTTTAAAGAATATAAAATTGGGCTTAAGAGATTTAGATGATTACCTAAAGAAGGCATTAGTCAAATGACTCATTGACCAAAATCATGATTTGCCGACATGAGTTTATAATACCCGAAATGGAAATTGTATGCTAGCAATGGCCCTGGGGCATAGTATAATAAGCAAAAACTCCAACCCTAGTAGAAAACTTAAGTTGAGGGCTTAGCCGCTGAGTCTAGGGTGAATCCTATATAGCCCATAAGGAAGCAGAATTATAGGGTGTACCATCTGACTCAGTAGTAAGATAAAGATTAAGGTCATGAATTATTGAATGTGTTTCTAAAGTTTCAAATTTGCCTATGTGTTTCCAATAATTTTAAGATGACAAGAGGTTTATAAAGATGCTCTCAATTATATTTTATAGAAATGCATATTTTTTTTTGTATTATTCTGCATACCAGTATAATTATATTGACCTCCTATATTTCAAGGTTTGAGGATCAGTCTAGAGGTCTTTCTAAGCCATAGAGTTTTCAGACAGAAATAGATATTGTTCAGATGTTGATGGATCTTCTTTTGTATTGATATACTTAACTCAGAACATGACCATGATTTTATTTTGTTTATGTGTCGTATCTTTTCTTTATTGTTATGAATGGTGTTCATGATGTACCAAATAGAAAGGAGCATTCGAGACTATATGGTTTGGGATGATCTTCATGGATAGGGTCCCGACTTGGTTCATAAAAACCTTTGTATCATAGCATGGCTCATTATCGCAGGGTGTCTGCAAAATTACATTAGGTAGATTCTTGTTTATGGGTGTGTAGCACGCCACACTTATAAATAGGAGACTACTTGAAGTTTAGGAATGTCTCCCTTCTTTGTGATTTAGTTCGTGCTGTAGAGTTTGAAATGTCCCGTAATCAATGGTCTATTGTATTTTAGAAAAGCTATCATGCCTCCATGTTGCTCTAATGATTAGAATTCCCGAACTAAAGATGTTTGTCCTACCCATGGGATGAGGACACATAATAGGGCTCACACTCTTGAATTTGTTTCTTTTCTAGGAGTCCCTACACTTTAGAACAGTCCAACTAGGGCTCCCAGGTATGGGACTAATCATACCCAACCTCTCTAGAGAGAGATATCAAATGTTGAGTTCAGACAGTTAATACATATGCTTACACAGTTGGTGGCTTCATAGACCGAATTGTTGGAGAATGTTGGGTCTGCATTTGGTGAATCCGAGACTACACAGGTGGGTCAGTTTATGAGGTTGAACCTGCCTAAGTTTACTGGTAAAAAGGTAGAGGAGTATCCACAAGAGTTTGTAGATGAGATAGAGAAATTGTTTGAGTGATGCATGTAGATGAAGTATAAGGGGTTGTACTAATGGCTTATCAACTTAAGGAGGTAGAAAATCAGTGGTACAATGAGTTAAAAGATTCAAGAGGTAAAAATATTATGCCTTCTACGTCGAAAAAATTTATGGAAGTTTCCTGGACCGATTCTTTCCCTAGGAGTTGAGGGAGTCCATGTCTGAAGAGTTCATGAATTTGAAATAAGGGAAAATCAACGTCAAAGAGTACACCCTTAGATTCAATCAACTATCCCGCTATACTCTGGAATTGGTAGGAAATATGATAGCCCGTATAAGAAAGTTTGCATTTGGTCTTTTGGATGACTTGGTTTTGGAGTGCAAAGGGGCAATGTTAAATAGAGATATGGACTTCTCCAGATTGGCAGTTCATATATAGCTGGTTGAAGAATAGAAAAAGAGGGTTGCTGAAGCAAGGGAGAAAGATAGACAGGCCAAAAGGGCCAAACCAGCAGACCAAAAATATAATCAACACCAAAATGGTAATTGGGGTAACACGTGGCCCAATAAAATATTGGAGTTATGCCCAGTCATTAGCCAGTGCCGTAGTGCCCAAACCTCTAGTTGATCGGCGGTCCTATAATTTTTAGCTTAGCTAGGGATCGAGAATCCAAGTTAGTCAATCTCAAGGGAGTGTAGCTCATACTCCTTGGTCATACCCACATTGTGGAAGATGTGCAAAACATCATCCGAGGCTATGTTAGTTTAGAAATCTTGTTTGTTATTCCTGCAGCTAGCCAGGCCATTTCAATAGGGATTGCCCTACAGTAAAAGAAACTATTGGAGGCACCATGTCGCAGGAAAACTCTTATGCACCACCACCACCTCCTAAGGGAACTATTTTAGCTATCGAAAATAGTTGTAACCAGTTGTATGCCTTGTCTAACCTCCAGGATGTAGAGGCTTCCCCAGATATAGTCACAGGTATGTTACAAATCTTTTCCCATAATGCATATATGTTGCTTGATCCAGGGTTTACCTTGTCTTATGTTACCCTATATGTGGCAATTAGTTTTAAGTTTGTGCCTGATGTTATTTCAGAAACTTTTTCAGTATCTACTCCTATTGGTAACTCTGTGGTAGCTAAGAGGGTGTATAAAAATTGTATAGTGATTGTCTGTGACCATAATACTATGGCAGATCTTATAGGGCTTGACATGATTAATTTTGATACCATCTTAGGAATGAACTGGCTCCACTTATGCTATGTCGTCCTAGACTGTAGAACTCGAAAAGTTACTTTCTCTTTTCTGAATGAACCTATGATAGAATGGGAAGGGTATTCCTTAACACAAAAAGGGAAATTCATCTCTTATCTCAGTGCCTACAAACTTATTTCTAAGGGATATTTGTATTATCTAATTTAGGTCAAGGATTCCAGTACTAAAAGTTTTTCTCTCTTGTCTGTCCCTATAGTAAATGAATTCCCAGAAGTTTTTCCCGATGATCTTCCAGGAATACCACCTGATAGGGAGATAGATTTTTGTATTGAGTTATTGTCGGACATTCATCCTATTTTTATTCCACCATATTGGATGGCTCCGGCAGAGTTGAAAGAGTTGAAAGAACAATTAAAAGATTTGTTTGACAAAGGATTTATTTCTCCTAGTGTTTCTCCCAGGGGTGAACCTGTACTCTTCGTGCATAAGAAAGATGGTTCCCTCCATATGTGTATAGACTACCGTCAGCTAAAAAAGGTCACTATTAAGAACAAATACACTCTTCCTCTAATTGATGATCTTTTTGACCAAATTTAGGGTGCTAGGTATTTTTCAAATATAGACTTTCATTTGGGGTATCATAAGTTGAAGTTTAGGGAGGCTGATATCCCTAAAATAACTTTTCGAGACCAATATGGCCATTATGAATTCTTACTCATATCCTTCAGACTAACTAATGCCCCTGCAACTTTCATGGATTTAATGAATAGAGTGTTCTATCAGTTTCTAGATCTGTTTGTCATAGTTTTCATTGGGGACATTTTGATTTATTCTAAAAGTGAGGAGGATTATGCCAATCACCTTCAAATTATTCTTCAGACCCTCAAAAATCATAGATTGTATGCAAAATTTTCCAAGTGTAAATTCTGGCTTGATAGTATTGCTTTCTTGGAGCATATTATGTATAGTAAGGGAATTAAAGTTGATCCCCAAAAGATTAAGGCAGTGAGGAAGTGGCCCAGACCCATGACTCCAACAAACATTTGAAGATTTTTGGGTTTGGAAGGGTATTATAAAAGATTTGTAGAGAGTTTTTCTTCCATAACTGCTCCACTTACTAGGTTGACACAGAAAAAGGTGAAATTTTTGTGGTCTAGCTCTTTTTAATATAGTTTAGAGACGTCGAAAGACAAGTTGACAACCACACCTATTTTGAATTTTTCAAAGGGTACAGAGAGTTTTGTTGTATACTATGATGTGTTCCGAGTGGGACTTGGATATGTACGTATGCAGCATGGCAAGATGGTAGCTTATGCATCTAGGCAGTTGAAGGTGCACGAGTGAAATTACCCCGCTCACGACTTGGAGTTAGCGGTTATGATATTTGCACTTAAAATAAGGCCGCATTATCTTTATGGGGTACATGTTGATATATTTACTGACCACAAAAGTTTACAGTATGTTTTCTTGCAGAAAGAGTTAAATCTTAGGCAAAGACAGTTGTTGGAACTGTTGAAGGATTATGACATAAGCCTACACTATCATCCAAGTAAGGTGAATATAGTGGCGGATGCCCTCAGCAAATTATCTACGGGCAGTCTTTCTCATGCTGAGGAAGAAAAGAGGGAGATGGTGAAAGATATTCACCGGCTTACAAATATATGGGTATGACTTTTGGATTCCAAAGATGGCGGAGTAGTTGTGCATGAAATAGCTAAGTCTTCCTTATGTGCGTAAGTTAAGGAGAAACAGGCCGAGGATCCCATCTTTATGCAGATTAAGAAAGATGTGGGTCAACAGAAGGTGCTGGCTTTTGAAATTAGCAGTGATGGTATTTTGAGGCACTAAGACAAGTTGTGTGTACCGAATGTGGATGGTTTGTGAGAGAGGATCCTCAATGAGGCTCACACTTTGAGGTATGTTGTTCACCCAGGCTGTACTAAAATATACCATAATCTTAAAGTTATATATTGGTGGCCTAATATGAAATGTGATATTGCTGATTTTGTTTCCATGTGTTTGAATTGCCGACAAGTTAAAGTAGAGCATTTGAAACCTGGTTGTACTTCCCAAGAGATAGCTTTGCCTATGTGGAAATGGGAGATGATCAATATGGACTTCATCACGGGACTTTCGACGTCCCAAAACCAATATGATTCCATTTGGGTAATTGTGGACCGGCTGACCAAGTCAGCTCACTTTCTACTTGTAAGGACTAACTATTCAGGAGATGATTATGCCAAGTTGTATATCAAAGAAATAGTTCATTTACATAGAGCATCTATGGTCATTATATCAGATCAAGGTACACAATTCTCTTCATATTTGGTGATCTTTTCAGAGGGGTTTATGTACCCAAGTAAATCTAAGTACTCCATTCCACCCTCACACTGATGGACAAGCAGAGTGCACCTTTCAGATCCAAGAAGGTATGTTGAGGGATTATGTAATTGGCTTCAAAGGTAGTTTGGTAGATCATTTTTCATTGATAGATTTTGCCACCAATAATAGCTACCATGCTAGCATTAAGATGGCTATTTTTAAAGCATTTTATGGGAGGAGATGTAGATCACTGATTGGGTGGTATGAAGTTGTGAGATGCGGTTGTTTGGGCCTGACCTTTCTCATCGGGTAATGGAGAAGGTGAAAATCATTAGAGAACGACTTAAGATAGCCTAGAGTTGCCAAAAATCCTACGCCGATGTTAGGAGAAAGAAGCTGGAATTTAAGGTTAGAGATTAGGTGTTTTCAAAAGTCTCCCCTATGAAGGAAGTCATGAAATTTGGGAAGAAAAGAAAGCTGAGACCTCACTTTATAGGACAATATCAGATGGTGAGAAGGATAGGTAGGGTTGCTTATGACTTAGAATTGCCTACAACTCTGGCTTTCGTTCACCTAGTATTCCATGTGTCTATGTTGAAAAAGTACATTGGAGATCATTCCTTAGTGTTGCCTATTAAAGAGATCAAAGTTACTGACTCCTTATCATATGAAGAATAACCTATTGCTATATTGGACCGCCAAGTTCAAAAGTTAAGGAATAGGGAAATAGTTTCTATAGAGGTGTTGTGGAGGAATCAAAAAGTGGAAGAAGCTACTTGGAAATTAGAAGATGAAATGCGGATCAGATAACCATCTTTCTTAAAGACTATTGAGGATGACCTAAATGGTAGGATTTATAATCTACTATTTTTATATTTTCCCTAGTATGCTTGAAATAACCTGCTTTCTTTATCTTTTCCCTGGTATGCTTGAAATCATGTTTGTTTATGCTCCGAGCCATTATTCGTGGATGAATGATCCCAAGGGGGATAATGTAACACCATGTGGTATCCTTGATTTAATACCTCACGTCGTAACATGCTTAAGGGGTTAATCACCTGAAAATTTCCTAGGTGTCAAAAGGACTTAGTCATATTTTAAGATCCTAAACTTGTGTGACCTCTAAATTGATTTTTCCAATCTTGAGATATGGATTTTTAAGTTGATTCTTGTTCGGGGGAGTAAGGGGGATGTCTTGGTAAAGTTTGAGATTTTTTGGACAATGTTTAAGTTTGAATATTGGAAACAGTGGACCGATGCAAAGTTGACATGCCGCGTCGATGCTAGCATAGATGAAATGGTGGATCGATGAGATCTCGATGTGCCACATCAGGTAACACGTCAGTGCCTAGTTCACAAATTATTTTAAATAACTGGCCTTGGGGTGGGCAATTCAATCTTTTTCCCTCATCATAACTATGCTATAACATAAAATTACAGAGTGTTTAAGGAAAATATCATCAAAAACTACTCTTATCATCCCAAAATAAAACCTCAGTCCCTCCCCTATTGATCAAGAGTTCATCTTTGAAGTCAAGAATTTCAATAAGTAAACAAGATTTGGGTTCCACTCTCCCTCCCAAGTAATCTAAGGTATGTGGGACTATCCTAAACCCTATGGGTATTGACTTTTAATTTTCAAATTTGTTTTAAAAGATGTATATATGTATATACGAAATTGTTTCAAAATCATTGATAAACTTGTGTTGAAATTATTACATCATGATGAAGTATTGTGAAAATTATAGTATGAAGCCCTCAATTTGAATTGTTTTCGTATGACTATGATGATGCTTAGATTGTGAACTTAAATGAAAGCATGGGATATGTAATTCCCTCTTCTACTATGAAATTGTATTGATTTCACATGTTGAGACTGGGTTAGGCAAATTGTTAAACGTGTGATCCGTTTAGATATACATTGAATTATTTTCATGAGGTAATGGAAAAGTGATTTACTTGTTTTATGATGATCATGATTCCAATTTAGATTGGTTTAAAAGTGATTAAAAAAATAACCACCGTAGATAAAAGCATTTAAGAGAAAAATTGTTGATTATGAATATTTTGAATGGTGAACTTTCGTTTGATAATTGAATCATTTTGGGTGGCCAATAAATATCTTTTGAAGTTAGATAAGGGAAGTAGAGATGTTTTGACAAGACTTGCAAGTCTGGGTATGGCGATACCCTATTTTTATTGTTTCTAAAGATTTTTAAGAAAGAAAGGATTTTCAAAGAAGATATGGTTTAAAGAATCTAAAACTTAGCTTAAGAGAGTTAGATGGTTACCCAAAGAAGGAATGAGTCAACTGAATCATTGCATAAATTGTGATTTGTCGACACGGGTTTATGATACCCAAAAGAGAAATTATACGCTGGCGATGGCCCTGGGGCATAATAGAATAAGCAGAAACTCCAACCCTTATGGCAAACTTGGGTTGGGGGCTTGGCCGCCAAGTCAAGGGCCGATCTCATATAGCCCATGGGGTTACAGAATTGTAGGGTGTACCATCTGACTTAGAAGTAAGATAAAGGGTAAGGTCATGAATTGTTGAATGTGTTTCTAAAGTTTTAGATTTTCCTATGTGTTTCCAACTGTTTTAAGACAACAAGAGGTTTATGAAGATTCTCTCAATTATATTTTATATAAATGCATATGTTGTTTTAGATTGTTTTGCGTAACAGTAAAATTGTATTGACCCCTATATTTCAGGGTCTGGGGCACAGTCTAGAGGTCTTGCTAAGCCATAGAATTTTTAGACAGAAATAGATGTTTTTCAGATATTGATGGATCTTCTTTTATATTAATATACTTAACTCAGAACATGACCATGATTCCATTTGGTTTATGTCCTGTATCTTTTCTTTATTGTTATGAATAGTATTTATGATGTACCAGATAGAAAGAAGCATCCGAGCCTATATGGTTCAGGATGCTCGTCATGGCTAGGGTCCCGACTCAGGTCATGACATTTTTGGATAGCCTAAATGGTCCAACTAACCAAAGTAATGTCATTTGTATCACCAATACCTAAAACCCATTCCAAATGTAACAAAATATCATAAGCATATTATGAGTTAGCTCAATCTATAAGGGAGGAAAACCTAGCCTTTAGAAATAAAAGAAGGCTTAAAGAATTTACTAAATCATCACTTCTTCCTCTCGAGAAGCTTTCGCAAGGTTCTACGCTATCAAAATCACAACCTACTCACAAAATAAGAACACTGATACCCATATTTCACTATTGTTCTTTAGGTCCCAAATCATACAAAGGTCCCATGTGGAGCCCATTTACAAAAAATGTATTTTTCAAACCAACTTAATGTCCCTCTATGCTCAAGGAACATTTACCCTAAAAATAGGTGATTTTAAGCTATATTAGCACTAAAATCAAGTCACCAAGATTTTGGTATTTTTATACGAGAATGGAAAAATCAAAATAAATAAATCTTACAAATTATTTGAAGTAGAATTGAGTAATTGGCCTTTATCCAAGCGCCCAAAAGCACCTACAATTTTATTCCTAAGCTTTCCCAATTTTTAGGGCTTAAATATCTTAAATATGGATGAGAAGTAGTGAAAAATAGGCTGAATGGGGTATTTAAACTCTTCCCAAGTAGATGGGTATCACATACGCGATCTGTAGTTCACATAAGTGATACTCACCTACTGGTCACCCTATCACTTATGCAATACTCATTATTCGCAAGCTCGACTCTTACGTCTATACTGAGGATGTTGATTATAAGCCCAGATTCTCTCTTATGTAATAAAGTTTTTGGTCGGCTGATCGCTTAAGCAACCAGAACCTGGCAAATACTAGTGCACTAGTACCAGCTAAAACTTGGAAATTTCTAAGTCTCTGCCAACCCCTTGAGATTTGGTCAAAATCTCGTATATGCAAATTGACTATGCTAACCAATCAAATTGAATATTTTGGATTCAATGACGTAATAAAAATTTCTATCCGTGGTTGTTTTGATTAAAAGTGGGTCCCACACCGAACTTACCATTTGCTTAACTTTCAACCAATAGCTCATAATGAGCTCGGTGTCTCGAGTCCCAAACTAAAGGTCCACCAGGCCTAAAATAAACATTCTAGAGTTGTTGGAATAGTCAAAATCAATATACAAGGTTATTTGACTTTAGTTCTTGCCTGGTTGCCAGTTTGAACCAACGAAGAGTGTAAAATAGAAAATTAGCTCTAAAAACCAAATGAATTACCCAATAAGTAAATTGTCAGTCCCAATAAGTAATAAGATATTTGAGCAGCTATAAGAAAGCTCTAACGACAAAAATAATTAAAAATACAAAAAAAGACTTGAAAGTTCGTTTCATGACTACTAGGTGAAATTCAACTGATTTGATGTTGGAGGTGGTAGAAAAGTTTGAGAAGGCCTTTGAGAGGTTTGATCTTTATAATAATAACTTTAATTCTTATCTTTCTACTGATGTTTGTGAAGATAGTAGTATTGCAGGTTCGATCCAAAATGATGATTGGGTAAATATGAGGAATGTCATAAAGTTTCTTGAACTATTTTATGAGCTCAACTTAAACATTTTAGGTTCACGATGTATCACTTATAATGTTTATTTTTAGAATATAACTAAACCTGGTGCTTATTTAAAAATGTATATGACAAGTGATAATCAAAATAGCTAAGGGGATGAAAGAAAATTCCAAGACTTATTAGTGTTCTCCTAAAAAGATGAACAAAATGATTTTTATTGTTTCTTAGATCCTCCTAATAAGTTTAAATATGTTAGATATTCTTGAAAATTTATTAGGAAAATAAAGTAAGTGATGAAGTAGAAACTTATCTAAAGGATATATTTGCAGTTTTTGTTAGAAAGTATTCAAAGATTCTAAAAATTAATCATTTTCATCTGGATACATTTCATCTAATTCATTTGATTCATCTAATTCATTTGATTCATCTAATTCTGGTCTTACTCAAAATTTTGAAACAAATTATTTGGCAAATTAGCTTCATACTAAGAAAAAGACAAAATATTGTGGTAGCATTGGAGGTACTAAATCAGAATTGGATTAATACCTTGCTTAAGACCTAGAGCCTGTGCCTGAGCCTAGATCTAAATTTGAGTTTTGAGATCTTAAATTGATGGAAAGTTAATTATCCAAGGATTCTTGTACTTTTGCAGTTGGCTAATGATGTATTGACTATTTTAATGTCAAGTGTATCCTTGGAATGTTAGTTTAGCACCGTTGGTTGTATTCTTCATATATTTAAAAGTTCATTGACTTCCAAATTTATGCAATGCCTTATTTGTGGTCAAAATTGTCTTAGACAAGAGACTAGTCCTATTTGTGTTTTGTATAAAACTTGGAGTTTCTTTAGAAAATTGAACTTTGTAAGACTTTGTATTATTGTGTGTTTTACGAAAATAAAATAAAATATTTATTTTTGTTTTAGTATGACATATTTATTTAAATTAATTATAGAGATGGTAAATAGTGGAAAAGACTCTTGCAGTGTTGATCTCTAGTAGTAATTTGCTAGAACTTAGTGGTGGTGATGATTGATATGCCAAATACTTTATTTATTTGGTTATATTCTTTTATGTTGTAAATTGTAAGTTATATTCAACTTTGTGCTAATTTTTTATTTATCTCTATGACACTACTATTTTATTATTTTTAGTGTATACTATTTTTCCATTTTATACTGCGACAGTTCTACTGTTTTAGCTTTTCAGGCTACTGCTATTTTGGTGTTTTATGCTGCTACTCTTTCATGATGAATGGCTATTAGCAAGTGCTAGAAATGGGAAAGTTAAAATTTGGTTATTGTTGTTTTTTGCTAGTTTTGGTGTATTGTGTATTATCGAATTGTTGTTGTTAGTGACTTTGTTATGTGTTGGTATTGTTAGTAGCACATTAGTAACTTAGTTGTGTGTTGGTGCTGAAGGGTGTGTTGGTGTTGTTAGTTTTTACTGGTATTTTGCTTAAGTTGCATCCTTGATTTCTTAGTTGCACATTATTTGAATTCCAATAGAATTTTGCAATTTATAGGTTTCTATAAATTATAGAATAGGCAGGCATTCTCCCTTTGTTGGGAACTTTACATTTATCGACATTATGCTATTAGAATAATTCAATATATAGATACTTTATTATATGAACTAACATCTGACATCTATTACTACTTCATATGATTTTACCTATATGTCCTTCGTGTTGATGAATATAGTGTATGGATTTATGTGTGTTGATTGAGGAGAATATATGTCTGGTTTATTTTTTGTGGATTGGAAGTGTAGACACTAAAACTAGAAATTAGTTCTCTCAGTTTCCAGAAATCCTTAAAAGTTAAAAGTTATAAAAAATAATATTTAGTAAAAAATTACATATATAACGATATGTTTAATAGTAATTACTATAAATCCCAACTTTTTTCAAAATCTCCTAAAATCCCAACATTTGACCTCTGATGATACATGTTAAGCACATTAGATGCATACTACTGATACAAGTATAAATTAACTAAATCAACACGTTTTAAGGATTGTAATAGATAAGTTTGCAGTAAAACAACATTTAAGCTAACTAATTAAGGTAAAAAACAAAATGAAATCCCACAATTTATCGTAATCAATTTATTATTCCACCACATTAAAACATAAATGTTTTTGTAATAATCTTTTTTTGAAATTGAAAAATCTTCATTCTTCTTGTTCAGAGAAAACACAAGGTAAAGACCAAAAAGACTCAAATTTGCAGAGAAAACATACCAATTTTTTTATTTGATTTATTAATTTTATTTGTTTGGTATGAATATTTTGGTGTTGTTACGTTTTTCCGGTGGTTGGGTTAACGATATTGAGTATTTTAGTTGTAAGAGTGATGGAATTGTGGTTAGTGAACATGTTACTTATAAAAAGCTGATTTCTACAATAGCGGGAGAACTAGAAATCGACGAAATAAGGAAAAAAATTAAAGTTCATTACATTGTTGAAGGAAATACTTGTCCATTGTTAATTCGGAACGAAATGAGTGTGAAGTTGTATGTCGAAATAAAAAAAAACTACTCATGGATTTGGGACGTATCCTCTTATCATCACTACATTAGATAAGTCTGCTAGTGAAATGCTTTTTGATGGGAAAGTTGGTGTTGTAATGTGTTGGGAAAGTCCATCAAAAAAAGTTGCAGAAATAATTAGTTGTAAATATAATTCTACTTCTCCTATGTCTTTGTTGGATATCAAGGGGAACAAGATCATTACTGATTGCAAACATAGTGATGTTAAGGTTGGAAAAATCTACAAGGACAAGCGTACTCTTATTTCGGTTATGGCGCGATTTACAATGGAACATTCCTTCAATCACTATGCCAAAAGATCGGACAAGAAAACACATGTTATGTTTTTTATGTAGCAGGTGGTGTTAATTTTGTGTAGGTTAATTTAATTTTTTATTCAATATTTGGTTGATGATTATTTTACAGATTTTTTTTATGTCTTTATGTTATTAACGCCGAGATATATTTTGTTATGAAAATCATACATTTTGCTTATCTTGTTTCTCAGTTTATGAAGTTTTGTTTAAGTATATTTATTGTTGTGTTTTAGTTTCACATATATAATAGAAACATCCTAGATACATAGAAATGTCCTAGATACATCATGTAAATTTCCTAGATATATGTTGTACAAGTTTCACGCCGAGATATATTTTGTTATGAAAATGATACGTTTTGCTCACCTTGTATCTCGGTATATGAAGTTATGTTTAATTATGTTCATTTTTGTGTTTTAGTTTCACATATATAATAGAAATGTCCTAGATACATGTTGTAATTTCCTAGATACATTTTGTACAAGTTTCAAGCCGAGATACTTTTTGTTATGAAAATGATACATTTTGCTCATCTTGTATCTCAGTTTATGAAGTTATCTTTAATTATGTTTATTGTTGTATTTTAGTTTCACATATATAAAAAAAATGTCTAAGATACATAGAAATGTCCTAGATACATTTTATAAATTTTTTAGATACATGTTGTACAAGTATTCAATTTAGTTAATGAATATAGAAATCTGTTTTTTCTCAGTACGCAAAGAAAAATAATTTGAACTTTTGTTTTCATTGATTCAGCTATGTCCTACGATGCCGTACGGAGAATTGTGTTTGGATCTTTAAAGCATCATGTCATCGGGGGACAGAACTATTTAAAGTTAGATTTTTTCAAGATGTTCACATATGCCTGTTGAAAGACTGAGTTTTTACTCAACTTCACACTATAGTTGGGTTTGTTAGTGGTTTTGCTGCACCAAAACTTGTCAATTATAAGAGAATACACACCCCGAATGATATAATTGAAGATATTGAAAAAATATTTGGTGTAGACATAATGTGTGATTGATATGTTAAGGTGAAACCTATGGATGGTTATCGATAAATGGATCGACATATATACATGTTAAATTTTGTTATCCTGGTTCACATATTAGAATGCATAAATTAGAGGATAGTAAATTTATGTATTTGTTCGTTGCATTGTAACCTTTAAAGAGTGGATTTGAGTATTGCAGGCCTGTAGTTGTGGTTAATGGTGCACATTTGAGTGGAGCATATAAAGGTACATTTGTTTCTGCAAGCACTCTAGATGGAGCAGGTAATTTATATTTATATGTATATTTATTTTGTAATATAATTCAGATCATATGTTTTGTTAATTTTTTTTTAGTTTGAGAAATCGTTTACTTGTATCTACTTAATTAATTTTTTTTATTATCAAAATTGGTAGACGCATTCTGTCGACTGCGTATGGTTTTGTTTACAGTGAAAATGATAATTCATGGACTTGGTTTTTCAATAACTTCAGAATTTGCTTTTGAAGAGCGCGATAGTATGTGTGTTGTATCCGACCGTCATGAAAGCATAATAAAGGTTGTGAGTGTTGTATATTCGAATGTTCTCGCGTGTATTTGGCACTTGTGGAAGAATGTTTGCACAAAATTCAGGAAGAGTAAAGATAGACTTAGTAATATTTATTATGTCATGGCCAAGGCTTACCGCAAAGATGAGTTTGACTTTTTTTGGAATCAAGTTGGGAAGATTGATCAGAGGGTAAAGTCTTATCTTGAGGATGCTGGATTTGAAAAGTGGGCACACGTGTATGCAGCTGTTAATAATGGTAGAATGATGAATTCAAATATATCAGAGTGCATAAATGGTAAATTGAAGCTAGTACGTGAGTTGCCAATAATAGAATTTTTGGAGCAGGCTATTAAATTGTTTGAAAAGTGGAATTGCAAAAATAGAGAAAGAGCATCTTATGCAAACACATCACTTGATAGTAGATTTAAAGGAATTCTTCAGCTAAATACTTCAAAATCTACAAGGCTTAAGGTTAGTTTTGATGTTTTGTTTTTTTTTTACATGTTATAGAATTTTTTATTCATAATACACGATATTAGTTGCTTTTAGAATTTTGTTTTGAAAAATGTTACAGTAATTTAATCAATTTTTTGTTGAAGTTAAATAAAATATTCTAAAAAAGATCAATATGCATTTATGTGTAACATATTATGACTAATCTTGTAGGTTGGTGTATCATCAACATATGTATATTCTGTTGACGATGACGAGAGGAAGTACACAGTATGTCTTGGTAGGAGGACTTGCACTTGAGTTAGATTTCAATTGGATGAGATAACATGTGAACACGCGATTGCAGTTCTAAAAAGCATGTACTTGATATGAAGCCTTATTGCTTAGAGTTTTATTAATCTGAAACATTAAGGAAGACGTATGAAGGATCTATATTTCCAATGCCCGATAACAAGGACTAGATTGTGCCACTAGAAGTTATGGAAGAAGTTGTGTTACCATCAAAATAGAAATGTCAACTTGGAAGGCCAAAGAAAAATAGGCACAAGAAATCAAGTGAAACAATGACATCGAGCAGTAATTATTATGGGAGATATGGTTATGCAGGTCGCAACAGGCGTACTTATAACTTCTTTCCAAAGGAGGAGTGACATTACAGTTGACTGATTAATAATGTCGAATAATTTATTATCTTGTAGTTGAATTTCATACCTTTTTAATGCGACGCTTTAATTGATGACATAGTTATTTTTTAAGAATTTAAAGCAAAATAGTTTCTGAAATAAACAGTTGCTTTCGCTCCTTCATTAATTATTTACCTTTATTTTTTGAATATTGAAATTGTCGTGACACATCATATATAAAGCAAGATATATTGAACTGATAATGTTATTAAATTTTATTTTAGTTGCTATGCTGTAGTAAAACATTGAAAAGATTTATACTTTTATAGGATGTATCTTTCATAAATATATAGATACAAGTTTACACAATTTGTATCAATTGTAAAATATAATTGTATCATGTAGGACTATAAGTTTTGCTATAGTGTGTTATTCAGGTTGAAAGCAAACATGCATTCTGAGTAAATAAAAATGGTTATAGATACATAATAATGTAATGTTTTGTTATTTACAATTATTATATAGTAAAATATGTCTTGTTTTACTAGATACATATAATTTAATAAGATGTTTCTCAGTTAATTTTAAAGATACAAGTTTAAATATTCACTTCTAGAATTTAATATGTCATTAGTTTTTTGATAAAGTACCATTAAATTGTGCTATAATTTGTTACGCATTTTTGAAACAACAGGTATTAGTTGGAACAAAAAACTATTGTAGATACTAAATAATGTAATGTTGTGAAGGTTACTACCATTATATTGGAATTTATGTTTCATTATTTTAGATACATATGATTGAAAAATATTATTAAATATTTATCTAATATACTGTCTTTATAAAGGGAAAGAACAACGTATTTCGAAGCATAAATATATCTGAAATGGTTGAGTATTGTATTATAATGGGTAACAAAATAAAACTATTTAATCAGTAAAAAAACTTAATGTATGAGTATCTAGACATTACCAATATCATCAAAACATCATTAAAGTTGCTATCAACTTACTAGTTTTGTAATATCCAATAAGAAAATAAATTAAAAAATACTTAATATACAAAACACGGTATATTTCTTTTGGTGCAAACTTCCTCCTTGGCCTTGATGGATCGTCGTTCTGACTAAAGTATCCATTCTCTACTTTTTCAGACCCATACTTGCACAAAATAGAAGCATATCTTAGATGATGATATTGAGCATTAATACCTGAACAAGGAATGTCTAATCCCTCACTCAGATACTCGGCTTAGATAGCAACAAATATACCACAATCCCTGCATTCCAATAAATAATTACATTAAAAACATCAATATAGATGGGTACGGTAATGAAAACAAACAAAAAGGTAATGTAATACATACAAGCTTTCACTATCTTGTTGTGCTATCTCAGATACATATTCCACTTAAAATGGATCCCGTTCGGTCTTTTCCTCGTATGATTTCAGTGAAGCCCAGTCAATGGGTACCTTGTGCTAAAAAAATTACTGTACTGAAGGTAAGTCGAAATCATTACAATCAACTTTTCAATCTCACTTGTTTGTGTTCTTTCCCATGAAGAGGCCATTGAATCATGCACATCAATACATCGGTCCTTTAAAAAATGACTGCCAATACACAGTGAAAGGCACCATCATAGTTAATTGGGACAAATACCTCATTAACCATATGCCAAGGCTGACCTGTGCGCGTACTCAATCCCTTGATGGTGTTAATCAATGACATCTCTATATCAACAGTCTCATCAGTCCTGGCAGATGCATCTAGAGTTACAAAATCCCTAGAAACGTCTGAATTACAGTAATTCACATATGATTTATCGATGTACACTTTAAAAAAGTAATCTGTGGTAGTGTATATGGTGATTGGAAAATTCGTATTCTTGTACATCTTTCTCAAGTAGTACATAATGACATCCAAATGTTGTTCAAATTGTAGTAAATTAGTATGTTATAACAATCAACTGTAATAATTAGTAATTATATACAAATTATTTTTTATGTATCTAATGTAATAAATTTATAAATTCTGGTAACTGTAAGAGCAATAAATGAACAACATATATATTCATATAAAATGATACATTTTTTGTTATTATGTATCAAATACAAGGTACATTCGGCTAAAACATTCCAAATATCTTTACTACAGTAAAGATACAAATATGACAGAAATAAGTTTCATTAGCACGATGTTTAGCTTAAACAATTTTCATAACTTGTGCAGTCAAGTTAATATATGATGTTAGATCTTTTGTTATTATGTATCTAATAAAACATATGAACGTAATAAAAAAAATTAACATCTAAAATGCAGCAAATAATAAAAATTTAAAACAAGCTTCTTAGTATGATTTTTTAATTAAAGAATTCATCTAATTTATAATGACTATCTAAAAACCCCATGTTACATACTTTAATACATCATAATAGCATGCAATATGAAATGCATAAACTAATGAAAATATACTTTCACGATGTCATAATTTGAGATTTTTGTTATCCATAATAAAAAGACCTCATCATTCCAGCACTTGTTTTGTTAATACTTCAAGTAAAACCAGTTCTTGGATTTTGGTAAAGCAACTACGAAATCTAGTTGATGAAATTCAAGTGTTGAACAATTAACCTTGTATTGATCGCCTTTATCTTTCCTGTAACATAAAAGTACAGTTGATTTGAAAAAATAAATAAATAGTAAGTTGTATATTACTTTTGAATTTAGAATAACACATGTATTTCTTACTTTTTCGTATGTTTCTTGTAAAGTCCATCATTAATCCTTTCTTCAAATATTTCCATCTTTACAATAGGTGAATCCTCAGTAATGTGATAACCTTCGAATGGGAATTTTTTCCGCTCTTTAGAATCAAACTTTTTCTTTCCTTTAGAACTTGATCCAAAATGGGTAAAAAAAAGAAGAACGATAAATATTCAATGGCTTTGTAGAGCGTGGTAAAGGTGCATTTTTATCATCCGACACATTCTTTTTTGGCATAGAAAAGGTAGACAAAATTGTGGTGTCACTAATCTCATACTCTACTAGAGTTTTTGGTGGAGGTTTGTAAATCATCAATGTCAAATCATGTTCTCAAACTGGAATAATACTTTCAAGTGGCTGCATTTCTTCAATAATAATGTTACCCTGCTTCTCAATTCCAACATCCTGATTGAAACATTAAGAAATTTTTTATCAAGAAAGTCCAGTTATTTTACAACTAAAATAGTACCAATAATGTCTATTTATGTATCTCAGCTTTACCAATAAGTAGTAACTTGTATCTGAACTTTATATGAACTTGTATCTCTATTATATTTAAAACAGAGTGCATTCTATCAAAGTGATAATCACTGATACCTGTTGTTTGTTTCTTGTATATCAAGTATTAACAGTATAAGAGTTGAGTCATTTGCCAAATTACAAACAGAGCCAACACAATTCTAGGCATTTGATGATTATCTCTTAAGTATTAAATGTTATCTAATGTGCAAAACCATGATAGCCCCAATTAAGGATAGATCATTTTCTGTGTTACTATTATCAGTGCCATAAAAACAAAAAGGAGCCAAGATTTGTGTATTCTTTTCTTAAATAAGTGCAGGTGTTGTTCTTAAGTTATATTTTCCCAGTTGTCACACACCAATGTCTGAAGAGGCATCCCGATGTATTGAAGATTATGTTGTGCCTAATGTTTGTGAAAAGGTTCTAATAAAGACATCTTGGACTGGTTTTTTCAGAATTATATAAGAAGATTTTAAAGACTTTTGTCTGTCATAAATGATGGTATAACATGGTTAAGAAAAAAGGAGCCCGTATACTACATGCATTTCTGAAGGAGGATGGGTTCACAGCTTGAACTTGTACCTCAACTTTTTATTAACTTGTATCTGAACTTAATTTTAACTTGTATCTCTACTTTATTTTAACTTGTTTTTAAACTGTAATTTAACATGTATCTAAATGTATTTTAATTTGTATATCAACTTTATTTTAACTTATTTTCTAAACTTTATTTTAACTTATATCTGAACTTTATATTTACTTGTATGTTAACTTTATTTTAACTCGAATCTAAACTTTATTCTAACTTGTATTTAATTTTTATTTTAGCTTGTTTGTCAACTTTATTTTAAATTGTAACTCAACTATGTTTTAACTTGTATGTAAACATTATTTTAAATCTGAAATATTAATAACATAACTGTCTCTTCAATTTTTTTTAAGTGAATTAGATTCTAACTACTAAATTAATTAAACTATAAAAAATACCTAAATGTTGATTACATATATTTCTAAGTTTACATTTATCATTTTAAGCATGACAAAATAGTTATATTAATTACAAAAAAACATAATGAATGTTAATTACCTTTTCATGTTGTTCACCATTTTTGAAAAATGATGGTGCTTGGTTTTCTTTATCATCCTCTATTTTAACCAATTTGTCAGTTTCTTTCACTACACTGTCAGTACTAGTAGGTCCTGCATCATCAACAACGTTATCTAAAGGATCACATTCTTGCCAGCTTTGTTTTAGAATAGTTTCCTGCAGATTTTTTATTAGAGAATAAAAAAATTCAATACAATATAATTAGTTAATTAGTACCTTTGAGAAGTAAGTAAATATTGAGACATATAAACATTATAAGATAATTAAAATAGTAAATATTTACTAACGAGCACCTTCATTTCCTCTTTTTTCTGAGACACAATGTGGACTAATGGGATTAGATTGCATTCAAAATCAGCAACATCATCTGAATGTTGACCCTCTTTCGGGCTTTATTTTGCAACTTTTTCTTAAAACATAAGGATGATCAGCAGGAATAAATTCAATATAGTCGTTAATAAATGTGTGTTGTTTTAAAGCATGTTACCTGTTTCATAGTCTCATTTTTCTGTTTCAATGACTTCAAAACTTCAGCCAATCTATCATTCATCACACGCTCAAAATCTTTGAATTTTTTGTCAATCTAGTAAATATTTTTGTTGACTAGTTAAAATGCATACAAATAATAAATTTTTACAGTAAGAAATTATAGATCCTTACGTATGTCTTCACATATGTCTTCATTTTGGACTCTAACAAATATAGGTCCGATTTAATCAAAAGCTCTATCCTGTTTATGCTTGTTGAATCAGCATCCGCTTTACTCTTTTCTTCTGTATCTGTTGGATTCGCCAGTATTTGTTAAGCATGAAAAACAACACGATATATAAAAGTATTCATTATGAGAAAAATCTAGCATATGTTGATATGGAAAATACTTGCTGTCTATTTTTCTTTTGTGTTTTAAATATACGTTTGATTTTTACGATCTGATCTTCTTTCTGTAGGAACATCTTTTCCACTCTTTGTCAGAGATGCAGGTACTCTACGAGTTACATGTATCGACTCCCTCATTAAAAATTATGGAGGGGTAGCACTGAAGTAATCAAAACTGTCATGATCTTCAGTAACTTGGGGTAAATTCACTCTATAACTCCTCTGATCTTGATTTTCAGTTGACGATGGCATCAAAGATGTACCATGGTGATCAGATGCAAAACTAGTGCGCAGAAAATCAAGTTTTTCAAACTCGTCCGCAGTAGGAACAATGTTGGCATATGAACACTATGTACAAAAAATTTATCCATTAAATATTATTACGATTAAAGTTAAAAATACCATAATGCAATGTATGAAAAAAATTCAATCAGTATCGTACCTTGCTATACATTCCGGTCATAAACTGATTAAACTGAGGCCGGACTACAACAACCTTCCAATTCAATATATGAGGTATGTTATTTCCCTCTTTCACAACAACTTTGGTATCAACATTTTAATAGAGTTCAAACATCTACACATTAAGAACCTGAGGGATACCACCCACCCTATAAAGCTACTTCTCCATTGAAAATTCTTTCCTAAGTGAGGCCATCAACTTGGAGAAAGACTCTTTACCCTAAGAAAAGAATTGATATTTTTAATTTTCAGCCATTTTGAAATTAGAAAATGGCACGGGAGAAGCATTCAGTTGTGAGTAGATAAAAGTGTGGATGAAATATAGGATTGTCATCTGAATGGCATCCTCTTTGTTTTAAAAAATTTCCTTCAGAAAATGTTCCACCAATGCCTCCTTATCTACACCATTGGTTAATTATGGAAAATACCTTTTAATAAGCTAACTCAGAGAAGAATCTTCATATTTGAAATCATCAACATGACCAAAACAATTTAAGCCAGTTATCAAAGCAAATTCATAGATGGAAAATCTAAGAATCTGGAATTTGACAAACATATGTATCTCTTCTTAATTTGGTTGCTCGATCTTGAGTATAAGAAGAAATTTTATTATTTATCCCATATAATTAGAAAGAGGTATGTTGAGATAACATCCAAAAATAGTCTTCTCAAATAAGTGTAAAATTTCTTGCTCGACAACTTCTTTAATCTCATCCTTAAATCGTAAATTGCATGAACTTACAAATCTAAGAGGATGAGTTGAAATTTTCTTTATAATATTACTCAATTGCTAAAAACAAAAAGGAATAATAATGAAAAAATTAGTCGAGATGCAACAACTCTACATTAAGACAGTACAATAAAAATAAATACTCTAATAACATCATACTTTAGCTACAAGTTAATACAACATGTATGTATGTAGGTATTAACTTATATCTTAGGTTATATGACTTTAAATAACAATTAAATAGCACTAGATACATGTCAAGTAATTAACAGTTAGTCCCAGATATAAGTTAACACAATATTTATCTATTAAGTAATAACTTGTATCTCTTACAATAAAACTTTCATTAAAATTTAAACACCAATAGATACTTATCAAAGCATTAAAAATAACTCACAGATACAAGTCAACATAACATGTATCTATGATAAACTTGTATCTTTTGTAATACGACTTTTAATAACAATTAACCTTAGGAAGTTAACAAAACATGTATCTATGAAATCATAACTTGTATCTCTTACAATAAAACTTTCAGTCAAATTTAAACACGAATAGATACATACCAAAGCATTAACAATAACTCATAGGTACAAGTCAACATAACATGTATCTAAGGACAAGAAAATTGTATCTTTTGTTATATTAATTACAATATCAAAATAAATCACAAGACACATATAAAATTAGCAACAAAGAACTAGATAAATAATGAATTTACAAACGTGTCATCCATCACAAAATATGTATCTTGGCCTAATATTGAACAAATCTATACATGCAATTACCTTAGGAAGCTCATCTCTACAAATTTCTTCGATAATTCTTCTTCTCTTGGCTGGAGCTTTACTTACAGGACTGTTGGATCCTTTTTTCTTAGAACCACTTTCTTTTTTTTGGTCCTTCTTAGCAAGATTTTGACATAATTGCTTCATAGTTTGGGGATCATTTCTATGTTTTGACGTATTTTCATGAAAACCATCAATTTCATAGTCAAAATCTCCTAAAACGAAGTTTACAACTTCTTGAGATTCTTTAATACTTTCTAAGTGAGAAAAACCAAGACTAAAAGATGGTCCAGACTCTGTATTCATACTGATAATTCAAACAATGAAGCATAAAAAAGTGAAATTGAAGAAATCTCTCTACTAAAAGACTCATATTTCACATAGCTTTACTTGCGCCAATTTATTTTTTGAAAAATAAAAACGTAAAAAAGAAATTAAATAAATTGATGCTAATTTTATTGGAGAAAATTACCTTGATTGAAAATTTTGAATCGGATGGAGAAGATGGATAGAAAATGCACCAGATTTTGCACCTCTCAGAGAAGAGATATGGAGTATTTTTGGTAAAGAGCCAGCTTTTTAGTTATAGGGTTAACTTTTATCACAAAATTAGTAAAAAAATATAAAATTTTGGGATTTAAGTAATATTTTAGAAGTGGAGAATTTTTAGAAGTTTAGAAACTTATGTTGTTTATTTAGGTAATTTTTTTTAATATTTAACCTTAAAAAATAGTCCAATTTACAAACAAAATTTATCTTATTAAATAGACCCAAAACCAATATACCAAATTTCATAAACTTAAAATCAAACCAAACTGAATTTTTAAAAAGAAAATCGATCCAAACTAGTTCAGTTTAGTTTTCAGCACCCCTATTCTCATAATCAAAAATAGAAAAAATCAAAATAAATAAACCATAATTGAATCGAATTACCGAATATCCACCCCTAGTTGTACTTATGTTTTTGGTTTTCGAATTGAATATATTTATTTATGGATTAGTTATGATATTTATTTTAAGTGTTTTTAAAGATTGTATTTTGGGGTAGATAGTTCTCCCACCAGGTGAATAGTGTACGTGTCACACATGACAGGTTTAGGTTATGACAAAAAGTTTACAGTTCCTACTGATGTTGAGCCTATTCCATTGAAATCAATCATGTATGACAATGGAGTTGCTATTGCAGAAGGGACAAAGGTTGAGGTTATAAGAATGAAGAAACTAGAATTATTGCAATATGCAATAGTTGGAAAATTTGTCCAAGGGTGGCCCAAATTAGATGATTTATAGAGGATTCTTTCTACACAAACAGAATTAAAGGCGATGCAAAATTAGAATGTTGAGAAACATGCCTATATTAATTTGGTGTACCCTAGTTGAGGATTTCATTAATATAATGTTTAAAAATACATATTATATCAAAATCAAGGAAGACGTGACATTCCCAATGAGGCATTTTATTTATGATCAAAGTTTTTAGATCGATGAAGAAAATATACAGGCTACTACCTAGGTTTCTTTTCCAAATTTACTACCCACATACTTTTTTATGAAATCTTTCTTTTTGTTAGCATCTGTCATTAGGAAATACCTCTACCTAGATATGGCTACAATTCACGAAAGTATTAACAATTGTTCTATAGTGAAGGTTAAATTAAAGCTTGTTACAAATTTGTCAAAATGAACATAGTAAATTACGCTACAGGAGAAAAGCATACAACAAACATTAAGATCCAATATGATGCATTCATTACCAAAGCATTATAAGGTATGCAAACTACAAGAAAAATGAAAGGGGTGTAGGATGTTTAATTCAACTTAAGAAAGAGTTACAATAGAAGTGATAACATAAATAGGAAAAGAGATGTGATTAGAAAGCTTTTTCACAATTAGAAAGTTCAACTCAATTCCATCCAAGGGTATTTTTCAATAGAAAAATGATTGGTGATTCTGATGCCTGGAAAATTTTCAAAGAAGGTTAAAAATCTATAACATGAAAGAGAAAATTAGACAAGGTAGTAAAGATTCCAATAAAAAAGGAGAATTACATCAAACAAGTTTGAATCACTACAAAAGAAGTCTGTTGATCTAGCAAAGGAAAAACATGAAAAATCTCTTACTATTTCAAAAGGTGGAAATGAATATAACAATTGAACAAAGAGTTGAGCGCAAAAGGATTTTCAAAAACCTAAGTAGGTTGATAAAGTTGATGCAAAACAAGATGAAGAAGAGGAATAAGAATTTTCTGACCAATTATAGAAAGATATCTTGCAAATATGTAAGGATGGAAGTAACATGATAACAACAATAATGAGAGACATAAAAATATCTCACCAGTTTTTGTTGAATAGAAGGGAAAGTAAAATGCCATTAATAGCAGATAGCAGATGGAAGTATGGAGAAATAACAACCTGACCTAAAAAGGAAAAAAAGTAGTGATAATGTATTACAAAGTAGTAAAGAGACTATTGAGCACCAATTTATTAGAGGAAAATCTAGGGGAACTTATCCTATTTAGAATGATAGTCTCAGTAGCTGTTAAAGATTTTATAGATACAAAATATCACCCTCTACTCCAAATTTATACATCGAGAGTGGAGAATACAATCAAACATGTTGTAGTTCTTGTAAGGAAACATATTACTATACTGATGGAGACAATACAAAAATACATGATAAAGATGTTGAAAGTGAGTTAACTATAAGCAAATCAAAAAATCAGGTTGTTGTTCGATGTTAATAGGCATCTCCAATCAAATTCCTACATGAGTTATTTTCACATCAAATGATGGAGTCAATGGATAAAAATAAAAGCAAAATATCAAATAATGAAAGTGTTCTAGTTGATCATGAAGAAGGGGATAATCAATGTAAAATGCAGCATATACCAAAACAAGAGGGGATATATCTAATAAGACAAGGGAAAGGGAGAAAGGAGAACACCAAAGTAGATTGTGGAAGGCCCGCTAGGGTGGTCCCTAAAAGGAGAGTGAGGTAAACTTCTAAATGAGTTATAAAATCTTATTTTGAAATGTTAGGTTTATGAGAAGTGAACTTGATTTTCACAAGTTCAAATGTTATACAGACACCACAAAAATTTTTCTAATTACTTTGATGGAACCATTTCAAAAACCTATTTAGTTTCAAAAGTAAAAAAAGAGGTTAGAGATGCAGTATGGTAATTATAATTGGAATGGAAAAATTTTAATTTTTATACAAGATGAGATACAAGTCATAATGTTATCTGATACTGACTAGTAGTTGACTCAACTCACTTTTCTAGATGGAAGAATAAAACTTTTCCTGTATATGCAAAATGTGATGCTTCTTAGAGAATAAGTTTGTAGAATAATATCTACCTGTTGGGTCATACTATAAGGCCTGCATGTATAACTGAAAATTTTAATGTTATTATTAGATGAGTAAGAAATTAGTGGATTGCCTTTTATCCACAATAATATGAAGACTTTGCCTTTTGTGTTAATTGTTGCAATCTTTTTTATATCATCTTTAAAGGAAGTCCACTTACTTGGCAAAATGGCAGAGCTAAAATCTTGTTTAAAAATCTTGATAGAGTATTAAAAATTTTGGAATGGCTAGTCATTTTTGGGGATGTTGAGATGGAAATAGTGCAATAGCAGGGCCAGACCATACTCCTTTCTTTCTAACATATGATGGATAAGCTCCACAATTTGATAAGCCTTTTAGATTCTTGAAATTATGGATTGAAGCTGAAGATTTTACTCAAATTGTGAGAATTAATTAGAAATATATTGGAAGTGAAGATATATTTATTAGCTTGAAGTAAAAAAAAGAAGAACACTAATCTTGCTCTATCTCAATGTAGTAGGAAAATATTTGGAGATATTTTTAAGCAATTGATTATAAGGAAGAAGATTGTGAGGATTTAAAAAAATCCTTTTGAATCTAATCCATCTACAAAAAATAGAATGGTATACTAAAGAGCTTAGGCTAAACTAGAAAATTATTTTCATTATGAAGAAGAATATTGAAGACAAAAAATTAGGGATACAGTGGTTCTCTAAGGGAGATAAGAATACTAAGTTTTTTCATATCTTAGTAAATTTAAGAAGGAAATAGTTGCGAAGCTAAAGTGGCTATTAAGGCTATTTTTTTTATGGAGCAATTTACTAGTGCTATTGACCTTGTTGAATCATGTACATCTTGTTATTACGATTACAGAAAACCTCATGTTGTGTTTTATTCTAGTAGAAGGAGAAATAAAAAAGGTGGTATTTCGGCTTAATAGAGATAGTGCCTTGAGGCCTAATGGTTCTACATGCATTTTTGTTAAACTTGTTGGAGCATAGTCGGAAAGGATATTATTGAGGTGATGATTTCTTTTTTTTTAAGGTAGTACTATGCCTAAATTAGTTATTCATATTAATTTGGTGGTTTTTTCAAAAAAAAATAAATTCTGACTTTCTCAGACTTGAGATCAATTCATTTGAGTAATTTTTAAAAAAAAGTAATTTTCAAAGTGATTCGTGATAGATTAGAGAGATTACATCCTAAATCATTTCACAAAACCAATCTTGATTTGTGAAGGGTAGAAGTATTACATAAAATGGGCATTTGGACAAGAGATCATTATTGACAGTAGGAAGAAGGGAAAGCTAGCCAATGTAGTCATAAAGCTAGATATGACAAAGACATATAACAAGGTTTGTTGGAATTTTGTAATGAAAGAGTTAGAAGCTATGGAGTTTGATAGCCTCCTAGTTGACAAGGTATGGTGGTTAGTGGCTAATAACTGGTAAGAATTCTTACAAATGGTTAGACTCATGATTTCTTTCATTCTACTTGAGGAGTGAAGCAAGGGGATCCATCCCCTGCTTTATTTGTTCTTACTACTGAAGTACTTTCTAAAGCACTTAATAACTTGTTCCATAATAATAATTTTATGTGTTTTGGAATATGCTAAAATAGAGTAAAAACTTTAAGCATTTAGCATATGCTGATGAATCCATCATATTTTGTGCTGCTAAAAAGAGGTCAATACAATGATCATAAAGTCATTATATGACTATGATAGCTAGTCTGTCTAGAAAAATAACAAAGAGAAAAGTTCTTTCTTTGTATTTAGTAAAATTGTTCATGCAATTGTTCCGGAAGTGGAGATTGTTATTGGTTTTATTAAAGGAAAATTTTCTTTAACTTATCATGGCTGTCCAATTGAGCATGTTAAAAAAAGGAAAGTTAATCTTACTAAAGAAAGTGCAGAATAATTACTAGCTTGAAAAGGTAAATTTCTATTTTTTGGAGGTGAAGTTTTTCTGTTAAATACTGTGTTGTAAAGCATCCTTATATATTTTTTATCAACTATTATCCCTCCTAAGTGTGTAACTCATGACCTTCATAGAACTTTTGCAAGGTTCCAATGGAATTTTAAGGTGGAAACGGTAAAACGAACACTAGGTAGCTTGGTCTAAAGTGTGCCTTCCAAAAGATGAAGGGGATCTTGGTTTCAGATCCCTATTTGATGTTTCAAAGGCTTTGTTTGTAAAATTGTGGTGAAATTTCAGGACCAAGAATTCATTATGGGCTAATTTTATGTGGACAAAGTATTGTGGGAGGCATAGACCACAAATTGTGGAATGGAAAGAAGGTTCAAATACATGAAAATATTTGCTTGATTCTAGATATTTTTTGGATCAAAAAATATGGTGGGAACCTAGTTGTTTTCATGCTAGTACTTGGTATGATAACTAGATCCAACTAGATGCTTTATATTATGTGTTACCTATTTCTAATATGTTGTAAGATGATTTTTAAGACATAAATCATCTTTGTTACAAAACAACCAGAATGAGCCTTTACTACATCAATTATTACCAGATGATATATATTATCATGTAACTAATAATATAAAAGTTATAGAGGAATCTAAAGAATCGGATATAGCATGGTGAGATTTAATAGTGTTGGCAAATTTTTAATCTGGTGAGAGAGGAAAGGGATAAATATGATTTTTTTCTAATATTTGGATCAAGAACCTATCTTTAAGATTTCTTTTCTTTCTGAGAGAGTTTGAAAAAAGAGAATTCTGATTAGTAAGGTCTTGGTTAAGATGAAGACAGATGATAAGGTGCAGTGTTGTTGTTGTATCAATTTAGAAATCATAACTTTTGAATACTTCTTGACTTGATACAAAAAAGATTTCGCAAATGGTAGTTGATGCAACATGACTTTATGGTCCTTTCATTCAACTCACTATTCTAAAATGATGGCAAGTTGACTGCGTCCCAAAATGAAAGCCGTTATTCAATCCTATTCTAGCCATGGTTGTGTGGCATGCGTGGAAAAAGTGAAATTGTAATTATCATAGAGAAAGAATGTCTTTTTATGCCATGGTAAAGAAGTTAATAGAAATATTCAACTGTTTTTTTATTTTATTATATTTTTCGTGGAGGGTATTCTTAATAATTGGCCTATGATAGTGAAGTACTTTTATGAATATACTCCACTGGCTATGTGCAAAGTGGTCAAGTGGCAGCTTCCTAGCATTGGTCTAAGTGTAATTATGATAGTGTTTTTAAGGACAATCTTGTCCCTTGTTCTAGTGCCTTTTGCATTAGAGATGCATGTGGGAATTTAATCTATGTATAATAAAGATTAGCTGGGGTGGAATAGTGCTGGAAGCAAAAATGATAGTATTAAGATGTTGTTTATAGTGCTATGTTAATCTTTATCATGCCACTTTTAAAACTAATTCTCCAGCTGCGAAGAAAGTGTTAGACAATATTTTGAAAGTCCTTTAGAGTATATGTATTGATGTCATAAGGATTAATATGTTAAGAAGGAGCGTGGCAGCGATGGTAGAGGTAGCTTAACCACTAAGAGAAGGGAATAGGCTGGGGATTTTTTAGCTAATTACATTTTTTTGCAGTTATTAAGAGTATAACATATTCGAACTTTTAGGAAATACCTACTGTTTTCATGACTATAATGATCATGAAGAAAACTAAATTTTTAATTGCATATATGAAAGCACCAAAATAGGAGTTATAGATTCCAAACAACAACTCAATAATAAAGAGTATGGATCTCAACAAAATGCAGGCCGGGAAGCATCAAAGGGGCTTACATAGATTGAAATAGTGAAACACAAAATTTAAGTCTCATAGTCTTTTTCGTGTGTATGTTTATGGATATGTTAGATATGGTAATTGAGTAGTAACATATAAAGTGATTAGAAATAACAATAAATGGACCCCACACAGAAGTATTTTAGGAAAATTATAGATTGAGCTTACCAGAATCAATTTTTTTGCGGATTCATCAAGGTTAAGCTGAGGAAGTCTTCAATGGAATAAATTCATGCCACTTGTGAGAATTTTAAGTGCCCTATCCGATCCTAATAAATATTTGATTCTATCAGGAACCGAGATTACCACGTAGTCATAACACGAGGCTTAGAGTCACAAGTGACCCAAAGCTAAAACATGGCCCGACATGACACTTGTTATACTTAAATAACTGATGTAATAGTATTGTACAAAAGCTGAACTAAGTAATGGAATAATAATTATAACTAACAACAATATCTTAGTTTAAACCGCAAACTAAACCTCTAACTGTATGTCTGAAAGGCTCTACTAGGTTGAGCTACTAAGACAAACTCCTAGTTAGCTCTAACTGTCTGAAGTAAAAATAAAATAAACAAAATACTTTTACAAGCCTCAAATGATGAGGACTCACCAAAATACTATTGTTGGTATGGTAGAATATCGTACTAAGCTTGATACTAATACTGAGCATCAGAACCAATATTACAAGGCAATATAGCAAAAAAGAATGTATACAATCAGTACTTTGAATGTACTAAGTATGTGAGATTGAAAATAGCTAATATAGGATGAACATGATACATATAACAAGGTAAACAAATGCAAGACCACGTAATAAACATTTAATTTATGATACACTAAATACTTACATATAAGGTCAAACAAGTATCTAAAATTGAACTATAGCTTATTGACTATGGGAGGTACTAATAACTGACATACTCCAATCTAATCTAATTAGGTTCCAGTCTATAACCTCAGCTGAAAGAGTGTTCAGTGCCTTGCGAGGGGTACGGATACGAACTGGCGTGGATCCACTAAATTTATGCCTAAAAGGACTAAGGTGTTGAGCCTGATCTGACATGAGACCATTTAGAATCTATGGTGGTTTCATATCTAGGACTTAGGGACATCTACTTAAAATTCTCATCCCAACTAACGAGTGAACCTTTATCTCTACATCCGCTCGTGATAAGTACTACTCCTAATTGAATGACATTGATAACTATAATGCTTAATAATAATAATAATAATAATAATAATAATAAATAATAATAATAATAATAATAATAATAATAATAATAATTCAAAGATAGAAAATAAATGCATTGTTTAAAAACATTCAAAAACATGTAAGATAGAGGATTTTATAATCATAAATATATGTATGAAATCCTATGTCATGGGGTGTTCATAAAGCACAATCTTTGACAAATATAACTATTATGCCAACACATAAATTGAGTAAATTTAAAAAATTTAATAACTCAAATCCGATAAAGATGGAATTCATAATATAATTAGGGTTTATTATTGTAACATATAAGGTTACTAAAATTCATGTTGAAATATGGGTTTATAACTCAGTGATATCAAGAACTGAAATATCAAGAAATTCACAATATTTATGAACCCTACACTCTTGGAAAGAATTAAACTGAGGAATTGAGTTAACTTTGAGACCCAATGGGCGATAAGAGACATATTTATGAAATCCCACATAACGGGATATGAAGATCCTAAAAAAACCTTTAAGCTTGTAGCTTGAAAGTAATGAACCCTTGTTTGCCATGGAAGGAAGGAGGATCGCTTCTTTACTCTAATTGATGTTAAGTATCAAATAAATTTAGGTAATAAGGGACTTACGGTAATATTTAATTTAATAATCATCCTTGGATTACTTTAAATGGCATAGTTTTATGTTAAATGAGTGGGAAAAGAATGATTTACTCTATTAAATTTTTAATTGAAAAGCTCCCAGAAAGGATATACGAGACCTTCCCATGATCGTGGGACCCACATATAATTATGGGTGATGTCCATGATTGGCAGGCTGATTAGTCTCACTGAAATCCACTAGATGATCCTTGGTACAATTGTAGGACCTACCTTTGATCGTACCTTCGTTCATATATTGAAGGTTCCAATCGAAGGAACTTTAGAAGTCATCATCGTACCTAAGATTATTATTTCTTACCATGGTCATGGGTACCTCTCATGGTTAGACGGTATACTTGCCAAATTTCAAGTTTTGGGGACTTTTTTTATTAGACAGATCATTTTACGATCGTACATTCTCACCCTGATCGTAGCTACGTGCCTAGTTTTTGACTGCTCGATAGTGCTCCACTATAATGGCCATAATTTCTTACTCTGATATTGGATTAAGGAAAAACATGAAGAGTTGAAAAGTTAATTCAAGTATATATTATTTAGTGGGTATTGATCTTAAAAATAATTTATAACCTAGAAGTTATGCTTGTTTAAAGGCTACTTGAACAAGATTCTTCTCAAGAAATAAATCGATAAGAGTGGTTTTGACTTGGCCAAGAGGAAGGAGGTACTTGTGGCCTTAATACATGTCTATCACTTCTTACCACAAATCATGATGTTTGATTCTAAATTTAATTAAAGCATGGTTCTAATTTCTTATCTTGAATTTTTGGAGTGTTAAGATATCTCCCCCTTAGGGTCATTCATCCCGAATGAAAACCAATTAAGATGAAATGTTAAGGAAAGAGATGCAATCCTAACATTGACATTCTAAGAGTTAAATACTAACATGATTCCGAGTCTATAACTAAAAGATGGACTGAAGCAATCTCATGAATGCATGCTATAATATGATAATAACTGGGTGACATAAAATGGAAAAAAATAATTAAGTAAGGGGAAAGTATTGCCTCATGTTAGAAATGAGTTTAAAGGGAAAAGGTGGGAATACTTGATTATCATATTTTCCTTTGCTTCTTTAATATCTTCATCAACTGACTAATTTTTCCAAACCTTTATGAAAGTGACCTTTTTATGCCTCAGCTTACATACCTGACGGCTATGGATCTCAACTGGGATCTCTTCATAAGAGATATTGTCTTTTACTCCCACTTTCTCTACAGGAACAACCAATGAGGGATCACCAATGAATTTTTATAACAAGGACACATAAAAAAGTTGATGCACTCATAACCCAACTTGAATCATGTTGTCGATGACTTTGAGTTAACCCTATAATGAAGTCCATATTCACTACTTCCCACTTCGAATTAGGAATACTTATATCCTAAAGCATACCACCAGGTATCTAGTGCTCAACCTTAATCTGCTGGCAATTTGCACATTTATACAAGTTCTGCGATATCCTTCTTTATTATATTCCACCAATAGACTTCACATAAATTATTGTAAATCTTAGTGTCTCCTAGGTGAATAAGATATTGAGAATCACAATCTTCTGTTAGCATCCACTATTTGAAGTTGTCCACATCCAAAACATATAGTCTTCCCTGGCAATGAAGAACACCATCTTCTCTTGTGAGAAAACCCTAAACTTTTGACTTTATACAACTTGTTTCAACCTAAGAAAATTGGATCACCATCTTGATTTTCTTTCACCTTTTCTATAAAAGAGGATTTTGAACCATTCTAAACAAAAATACTATCTTTGGTTGAATTAACCAACAAAACTCCCAATGTAGCAAGCTGGTGAACCTCCCAAACTAGCTCTGTCTTCTCATCTTATATATAAGCGACACTTCCTATAGGCAATCTACCAGAGCATTGTAATGCCCCATACTTCTAGCACTCAAATAATGTATTAGGATCGACCCATAGGACCATTATATCAATGGTAAACCATGTTTAGTTGTTGTGGTTTGCATTGGAGGTGCTTTTAGGTGTCAAAAATGGGATGGATTCACGAAAGGGGTTCTCCTCAAAGTCCCCATGCCATGGACAGATCATGAAGAGAAACTAGACGAGGTATGCTTTGGCATATCGCTATGGAGAGATCACGGAGAGCCATCAGACGGGGGCTTACTTTGGCTTCGCTCCACGGACCTCGTGGTCCTTGATGGAGATGCGCCACAAAGTCTTTTCCGTGCATCAAAAGTTGTTCTATTTTAAGTTATTTTTAGGGCGTTGATGTCTTTTCACACCCCTACACCATTTATAATCCTATTTGAACAAATAAAGTGGTCTTAAACACGTTTATTTACACAAAAGTCCCCGAATATCATTCCATAAACAAGATAAGGGAAACTACCTAGGGTTGAGGGATTCTATTCTCCAATGGGTCAAATTTCCTTACATTATTGTCTTTATCAAGGTTTGTGGGACTATCGAAAATCCCATGGGCATAAGTTTATCATTTTAACAAGAATTAAAGATATATAATTATGTATATGAAAGGGGTTTTGAAACCATTTGAAGGAAATGTATTGTGAACCCATTTTAATGAAAGCATGTACTTCTCATAAAAATTTTCCAAAAATTTGAATTACTTTTATGTATTCATGGGTTATGAATTTTGAAAATCTATAAAAGAGCATGCCTTGCCAAATTCCCTCTTATATTTAGAAATCCTTTGTCATAACATGTTTTGGGTTATCCCAATGCATGATTAAAAGCCCGGTTCATAAGTTTTACTATCCATACTGAATGGGTATGGTTTTGTGTTTCAAGAGAGGGAACTTTCTTTACTCCCAAAATGTTCATTTGTGTTTTATGGAAGACTTTATTTGATTCATGTAAGAATTGACCACCACATGGTTTAGTATTGAATAGATAGTGTTTTTCAAAAACTCATGTGCTATTTGAAATAAGAACTCTCATGCAATGTTCAAATATTTTGGGTGGTCATTAACATGCTTTTTGTCACAACCTGATTCATGAGTCATGATGGCACCTACTAAAACCCACCAGTAGGTAAGACAACATCATAACTCAGAGCTAAGGCAATGGGTTACTTTGGAAAAAACGCCTGACAAGGGCTAAAATAGATAACACAATCATGATCAACGATGTTCCAAGAAGACAATCAAATACAAATACCGATCCATCGAGCTGGTAATATCAATACAAGAGCATCTAAGCATGATAACAGGAAATACAACTCAAAGAGTAAATAATCCATACATTTGACTTGAATACAAAAGACTAAATAAAGATATGAGGGAAATGAGAAACTCAAAACTCCAAGAGCTCACCCAGTCTCTGAAAGATCAACACTGCATGATCTCAACTCAGCGGTGGAAACTAGTACTCGGGTCTACACCAAAAGGGTACAGAAGTGTAGTATGAGTACAAAAACAATGGGTACCTAGTAGGCATCATCGATCGACTAAGAAAAATTATGATATAAATATGATATAAATCAAGATAATATCACTAAGTCAAGGTATAAAATCAAACCTGAATAATCTTCATTATCCCTTTACAAAGTAACTAATAAACTAGAAAAATAATATGACATCTCATATCAATACATCCCAATACCGTCAATTAAGATGAGTAATCAATCCAAAAGCGTAAAGCAATATTACAATAATTACAACCGCGTAAATACCAAGTTCAAAGCACATACATCCATTAAAGCATAAAGCAAAAGAACCCACAACGGCATCACATACCACCGGGGAGCATACCTAAAGAAACATAAAGTAAAGAACTCACCATGGTGTCCCATACCACCGGGGAGTGCATCAATAGATCAATTCATCAACATATCAAGGTATATGACCAACTCCTCATTATCCATGGTTTCCACATTTTCCATCATCAATTGACGTTTAACAATAATTCTAATCATCAACCATTACAACAAATAACCAACATACACCAAAGTACAAATATCCATAATCATATCACCATAAAGACGTCTATCTCAACAATATACTATACTTACTCAATATTAGTTAATCAATGACTATTAATAAACCACCAATTCACTAGTCGTCAAGGACCTCTAATGTTAACCTACCCGGCTCTTTAAAAAATATTTACTCACGGGATAGTAACTAACCATTATTCCCTAATTAACAAACATTCGATAACTAAACGAGGCTCACTATTAGACCATAGGCGCATTCAAATAATGCCCATTATTATTCACTAAAATAGCCCTCATTACTATCTAGAAAAGGCCAACTAATTATCATTATACCCTTATTTATATATCTAACCATTAATGCCTTTTAGTATCTAGCATCAATAATATAAAAATCCCCAATTAATAGAAAAAAGGCATCATAACTTAGTCATCAATATAATTAACCATCACCAATGCTAGCCTATTATCACCATTATCCCTATAACAACCTCGATTTTTAGTTATCACATTTTAACAAACAAGGTCCATCATCTAGTATTCTAGACTTTTAGTCACCATGTAATTTAGTCACTTAGTAGTCAACTAGTTACCACATAACTCACTTTAATAAGCAATTTACATTAAGTAATCCATTTATCCGATGCTATCTAAACTCACTAGGTAAATTCTCAAAATCCATACAATATTCCATAAACCAACTAGAATCCCTAATTCATTATTCGGCATAAGTCACTTCTACTCACTATTCAACACTAGCAAGAACTACACCACTTAACAAGTGATTAGTATCGGGTAATTATTACCAGTATCACAAGAATAACATCATATAGTAAAAGAACATATGGATGTAATCATATAAAGGAATAATCACACATAAACATATATATACATGATTACCATACATAACATAAATATATATTCGCTGGACTCACCGGGCATCATTATATCATCAATCTATCCTCTGGGCTTACCAGGCATGATAATATCATCAATATGTCCTTCGAACTTGCTGGGCATCATAATGTCATTAATATATCCTCCAAATTTACAGGGCATCATAATATCACCAATATATCCTCCGAACTTACCGGGTGTCATAATATCATCAATATATCCTCCGGACTTACCGTTAATCATAATATCATCAATATGTCCTTCAGACTTACTGGGCATCATAATGTCATAAATATATCCTTCGGACTTACCAGACATTATAATATCATCAATATATCCTTCGAACTTATCATGCATCATAATCATCAATATATCATCTGGACTTACCGAGCATCATAATATCAGTAATATGTCCTCCGTACTTACCGAGCATTAAAATATCATCAATATGTCCTCCAGACTTACCGGGCATCATTATATTATCGACATTTACCATAGCATCAATATTCATTATAACACATACAAATAAATGTGCAATCAAATCCATAATAAATACAAGCCCCACGAGGGATAAAATTAAAGAGACATAAGGGAAAACATATATTTGTACCTCATCATTCATTATCAACAAAATATATTAGTAGTTTCATGGACAAGTATATTCACATGATATGAACACTCACTACTTAGCCGAGCTTAACATAATCATTAGTATTTCCAAGTACAAGGCTTAAGTACATATTCTAGAGCCCCTCTTCCTTAGCATGATTCATATTATTAGCACAAGAGGGTTTTTAACACAAACTATTGCTTAGTCATCATACTTGAACATAACATGAGTATTAACATAATTCAAGGCCCACATAGTAAACTAGCCAATAGGTTAAGTGATAGCATAGTCACAGGTTCAATTTAAATGACTTTCCATTGCAATCCAAGTAATGACAATAAGATAACAATTGAGCATGCACGTTATCTCCAAAATCAACATCATGAATAACCCATTTACCGAGTCTAGACACCATATTACCAAAGCATATTCTAGGCGATTAATAAGTATCTAGGTCACTAATGAGGCTATATAGTTCAAGCTTAAGATGGGTCAAGTTCCGCTTCTAATATCCAAATTATCTTCTTCAAGACTAACTTCTACGCGAAATTAGACTAAGTTATCGAAGTCATGTCTCAAAGGTTTATCAGTCCACACTAGTTCTATAGGATAATTCTTCCTCGAGTATTACTCTTAAATCTTCCAAAGCATCTAAGGCCAATTTCATAACTATGCATATCTAGGTCAACTTACTCTTAAGATGAGTGAACAAGGTCACTCCCTTCTAACTAAATTCTCATGCTATTTATGAGATAATAAGTTCAACTAACCAAGGTTCTCCACTATAAGTCAAATATCACACTTTATGTTTCAAAAGACTAAGTGATTCAACTAATCCCAAACATTACTATTTACCATTTCAACATCTAAGACCCTACCCAATCCTATCAAGATATCAAAGTCATACTATGATAAAGTTCAGTCTAACAAAAGTAAGTCGAACCTACCTCAAATCCAAATATAGTTGACGAACCATCAATATTTGCTTTCTCTTTCCTCAAAGCTTCTTCAACGAGCCAAGCTATCAAAAATGCAATCTATGCATTACAATGATAATATCAATGCCCATATTACACCATTGTTCTTTGGGTCCAAAACAACACCAAAAACCCGCAAGTGGGTCTCACAAACAGAAAATGAGTTTTTGAGACCAATCCATTATTCAAGTACCATTAGGGCGTTATATCCCTCAAGAAATTAGTGCAAATCAATCATATTTGGATAAAATAAAGCCTCAGGCCATTTGGAATTTAGGGTTAAGTAATTAAGAATTCAACACTAAAATTGAAGGATTCATACCTTAGATTTGATATTAAAAATGATTGCGTAAGTTATTTAAGCTCCCAATCAATATCCAAGACTCAATAGGTCTACACCCTCTATTAAGGTTTATAAGACTTATGAAATGGAGAAAATGGACAATTCTAGACCAATATGGGTATTTATACAACCCTTACCAAGCCCTCAAATAGGGAGATCACGCACCCACGCTTTTCGCGATTATGGCATTGCAATCGTGATAAGGCCTCCACGATCGCAATAAATCTTCTACGATCGCGGTACCTTGCTGCACTAGACGATAACTAAAACTTGCGATTCCTCAAGATACATTTTGAGTCCATATGAGAAAAAAAAATTTGCAACCACATTAATTTATATATTCTAGATGCGTTGGCAAAGTCATATTTCCCTTACGAGGTTATTTCGACTAAATATGGGCCCTAACTCAAACTTCAAAATTGTCAACTTTTTGATAAATAGGTCGAAATGAGTTTGGGTGTAGTGGAACCCAAACCAAAGGTCTACCCAACCTAAAATCGATATTTTAGAGCTGCTGGGATAGTAAGACTTCGCATTTGACATTGATCTACTAATATTTTTGCTCTATGACCCTTTGGGACCAGTGTAGACTTCTAAATAAGAACATGGTTGTAAAAACCAAACAAACTGCCTGGTAATCGAACTAACAGTTTTAGAAAGTCAAAAATGACTTGGGACAACTATGGAAAAACTCTTAGGGCAAAAATAAGCGAAATCACAAGAAATGACCTAAAGGGTCACTACAACATTCACTACTATGGAACTTTTATCTACGAAAGTTAAAGATGAAGAAAATACCTAAAGACTCAAACAAATGAGTATACTGAGCCCATATCTCACTCTCGATCTCCTAAGTGTCTTCTCTTATTAGGCTTTTACTAAACTTTAACTTTAGGAATCTCTCTAGTACGCATTTGTCTCACATCACTAGTCAAAAGAGGCACGGTCTCCTCCTCAAATATCAACTGCTCATCTAATTGGACTGAATCCCACCTAAGCACTTAAGACAAATTGGGAATATACTTTCACAATATGGAAACATGGAAAAATAGATAAACAATAGTAAATCTAAAGTCAAGGCTAACTCATTGGCTACCTTGTCAATTATGTAGAGAAACTCAAAAGGACTAATATGTCGAGGGTTGATCTTACCATTCCCTCCAAACCACATCACACCCCTTATGGGAAAAACATGAAGGAACACATGGTCACAAACTATGAATCTTAAGGCACAGAGCCTATGGTCATCATAGGCCTTCTGCCTACTTTGGGTTGCTCTTAGCCTATTCTAAATCAGTCTGTCCAACGAGTGCTGAAGCAAATCCGTACCACGAGGTATCACCTTGGAAGTCTCAAACCATGCTATCAGATAATGACTTCTCCTACCATATAAAGCTTCATGATGCATCATATCAATACTCAAATGATAGATATTATCATAGGTAAACTCTACCACTACTAAGTATTGATCCCACTGTCCTCCATAATCTATAACACAGGCTCAGAGCATATCCTCAAGCACCTAAATAATCCACTCGAGCTGACCGTCTATCTGCGAGTGAAAAGTTATACTCAAATTTACTAGAGTTCCTAAATCTTCATGGAATGCTCTCCAAAATTTCAAAGTAATTACAAAACCACAGTCTTATATAATAGAAATAGGCAGCCCATACAGATGAACTATCTCCCAAACATAAATTTGGGCAATCTCTCAGCACTGACGGTCATTTAAATAGGAATAAAATATGTTGACATAGTCAAATGATCCACAATAACATAAATACCATCATCACCATGGGAAGTACGAGTCAAATAACTAATGAAGTCCATAGTAATCCATTCTCATTTCCACTCTAGAATGGGAATTCTCTGAGTCAATCACCTGGATATTGATGCTTGGCCTTAACCTGGTGACAACATAGGCAATAAGCCGCAAAGTTTGCCCCATCTCACTCCATACCCTCCCACCAGTAATGCTGCCTCAAATCTCTATAAATCTTAGCCGTATTAGGATGAATAAAATATATAGAGCTGTGAGCCTCATGGAGAATAGACTGAGTCAAATCATCAAGTCGGGGAACACAATTACAACTTTGGAATCTCAAGATACCCTCAAAATCAATAGTGTGTTGCCTAGACTCACCACTTACCACCTAATCACAGAGGAAGCACAACTTGCTATCCTCGTATCGATGATTATGAATACACTCAAATAAGGAGGACCTCACCTCCACACAAGCCAAAATCCTCATAGGATCCAAAATATCTAGGCGAACCATAAAATTTGCTAGGGAATGAATGTCCTGATCCATAGGCATTTGAGAAACTGATATGCATGCCAAGCTACCCATATTTATTACCTTGCGACTTATGGAATAAACTACCAAATTTACCTTACTCGGATGATACAAGATGGAAATTTCATAGTCCTTTAGCAACTCCATCCATCTATGCTAGCGAGCATTAAGCTCTCATGGGTCATAAGATGCTTAAGGCTACTGTGATCGGTGAAAATCTCACAATGCACTCCATAAGAATAATGCCTCCAAATCTTGAGCGTGAAAACTACTTTTGCCAACTCTAAATCATAACTGAGGTATTTAAGATTATACACTTTAAGCTGTTGATAAGCATAAGCAATGACATGAAACTGCTGCATCAAAACACAACCAAGACCAATACCCCAAGCATCATAGAATGCGTTAAATCCCTCATCCTCAATAGGAATAACTAACACTGGAGCTGAAGTAATACAATCCTTGAGCTTTCCAAAGATCAACTCCCTATTCTCAAACAATCAGAAAGGAACTTCCTTTTGAGTCAATCTATTCATAGGGACATAAATAGTAGTAAAAATCTATACAAAGTGCCAGTAGTATCCGGGCAAACCAATGAAGCTGTGAACCTTAGTCAGAGATGTAGGCCTAGCCCAATCACGATTTGCTATAATTTTAGCCAGGTCTACCTTGATATCGTATCTAGATACCACATATCTAACAAATCACACTGACTCAATCCAAAACTCAAACGTAGAGAACTTAGCAAAAAACACATGGTCTCTCAAAGTATGGATCACTATCCTCATATATTGTGCATGCTCATCACTACTCCTCAAATACATAAGAATGTTATTAAATAACACAATAATGAAAAAGTGTAGGTAGGGTCTCAAAACTTGGTTCATCAATTCCATGAACGCGACTGGGGCATTAGTTAGCCCAAAAGTCATCACCAAAAATATATAATGACCATAACGGGTCTTGAAAGTTGTATTTAGGATATCCTTAGACTTAATACTTAGATAATAATAATCGGACCTCAAATCAATCTTAGAAAACACGGCTGCACCCTTAAGCTAGTCGACCAAATCATCAGTGCGAGGCATAGGATAATGGTTCCTCACCGTCACCTCATTAAGTTTTCTATAATCGATACACATATGCATAGAGCCATATTTCTACTTTAAAAAAAATAAAGGAGCTCCCCATAAGGAAAAAGTCAATCTAATGAAACCCTTACAAAGAAGGTCCTAAAGCTGAGAATTCAAGACATACAACTAGTACCTACATTATGAGACAATGTAGCACATAGACGTAAATGTGGATCAGTACTTCTGGAATGTACTGAGTAAGTGGAGGTGAATTCAATAAGAAAAATTAATTAGATACCTAATCTTAAAACAAGCATGCTAAGTGCAGGTAGACTCACCAAGACACTAAAATCAACTGAAAGCTGAAGTATCTTGAAACTTGAGTAACAAACATTGTAATAAGTTGGAGAATTACTACACTTAGTTTCTTAAATCATAACTTTTGTAGAATAAGTAGAAATAAAGCCCGGAAGCAGTAAAACATGAATACTAGATATAAATCTCATGTAAGGATAAACATTTAGTAAAAATAAAAGAAGGATCATGTATGGATACTGTTCATGAAAACATGAACAATAAAACTGAGAATGCAATACCAAGTATAGCATATTACTAACATAATTTGAATAAAATTAATAATCTGTAAAACTAACAGAACAATTACTGTAATCTGATTATATGGTCCAGAAAACCTAAACTAAGATAAACTAAATACAGACTGAAACTGTAGGAGCCATTATTTAACTGATATGCCCCAATCTGAACTAATCGGGGTCCAACCTGTGACCTTGTTGGAAAGGTATCAGTACCTTACCATGGGTACTAACACATGACTCTGTAGATCCACTAATCAGATGTCGCAAAGGACTAAAGAGTCAGTCCTAAATTGGTGGATGACCCCTAAGAGAGTGTAACTCCTAAACTAGTAAGTGACATCTCATAATCCTATGCTGGCTACATATTTCTAGAACTTAGGGACTACTAATAAGGACCCAGTCCTAATAGGCGGGTCCCCTATCCCTAGGTTCTCTTGGTGCTAAATCCTAATCCAAACTGAATGGCACTGGTATAATTATAGGTCTAACATAATATGGTACTGTACTGATGAGTGCTTAATATGAACATTGTAGTCTGAATAAAATGATAAAACATAGTTTGGCTGACTTGTAATTTGAAAATGAAAACATTTAAAAACCACATAGGTATCGGGTGTTCATAACCCTTCAGCACTAAATGATCAAAAAATAAGATAACAACATTTTAAACAGTGATAGAAAATCATAGTTCAATGACCAAAAATATAAGAAATTTCAGTAATTGAGTGGAATACATGAAGTTGAACATGGGGATGAGTTAAACTTCATAAAACAACATATTCACATGGATTACCACATGAATTTGATAGTTGGCAAGAAATTGATTGAGTATAACATGAATTCTTGAAAGTTTAGAACATAAAATAGCTTAATTTACATAGAAACACATATGGATGTGGCTTATATTAAAATTACAAATAAAAGAATGGGTTAAATTCATCTTGAACATGTATAAATTCATACTTTAAACCAAAAGAAGGTTTTTGGGATCAATGGATGAAAGAAACCCATTAATGAAAACCCCATATACCTTAATTGAATGAATTCTTGATGGAAGCTTTAAGATTGGAACTTGAATCCTTGAGTTCTTAGAAAGAAAGGTTGAATTTCATTCTTGGGAAGAATGGAAGGGTTTTGAATTGGGTACTGAATGTTTAGGGTTATGTGAGTGGAAATATTGTGATTTAAGACCCCTTAAATCCTTTAGAAATGATTGGAATTGAGTTAGGGGTGTGAAAAGACCTCAATGCCCTTAAACTAAGTAAAAAAAGCAATTTTGGTACTATACTATTGATTGGTGACACACGCCAATTGTATGAATGAGGCTGTGCAGTGCATGCCAACAACACACCTCATCCAGTGGCTATTTACGATTGCAATGTGATGCACAACCTTAGCGTGGTCATAACTTTTTGCTCGGGTATCAAATTAAGGTGAAATTGGTATTATAGGAAAGCTAATTAAATTATCTACAAATTAACGGGCCTTAAGATGCCAAATTCTATATATGAAAAAAGTTATACACTTTCAAAGTTAGCCCTTGTAGAATCATATACCACGATTTGGCCGAATCAAAGGCTCTTACATTCAACTTTGCTATAAGCGACTCCTATGAATATCTTTCACCTTGATAGCCTTTATACACTAGGATAATGATCATGAAATATATATTCAAATATAAATCATATGATTCAAGTTTAGACATGTAGGAAAAATGGTTCGATTTCTTGCTAAAAAATGTGTGGTGTTACATTATCTCCTTGTTGGAATCATTCATCCTCCAATAATGGGTAGTAACTTATTGAAACTTTAGAAGTATGGAATAAGGTACACATGACATGTCTTCTAATGAAGGATGTAGCTGAGCTAAAACATTGAAACTTCTATCATGAAACTTATTTCTGGGCTGAATTAACTCTATTGATTGTAAGGAGCTGATTCATGCTGAGAGCTTATAACTCACATGAAATATTTATAATATGAGCATTCATATAGAACTGAGAAGTGATAACTGATGCAACAAAATCCCTAGAGTTACTGAAGATGGAATAAAGTATATAACTTCTTATTAGGGATTGTCTCTTAATAAAACACGTATAGAAATCAAATGAAAAGGTCTTCATGGGATCACCAAGTACATCATGAAAGCACGAATCCTAAGACATGGAGACTAAGGTTGTACAATGGGTATTACTTTGTCTGAGCTGGGATACTTGGAAAACTAAGATCATTCAATGAACACTTATGAACTGAATCATGACTAAATATCCAAATAGTAGACATGATGCATGAACTAAACTGAATTCACAACTTGCATGGACTTGAATGAATTACCCCATTGAATAACCATACTCATGAAACTTTAGATAGTAAGACTAGATGTAAAGAAGGAAAATTATAGGAGCTTGCCTCTCTGACTGCTACACTGAGTTTTGGCTATAAAGACAGAATTAGATTGAAAGCTTATATTCAACTAGAGTATTTCTTCAACACTTTTTCTAGGAAGTCCTAATAACATTAGGGAGCGAAGAATTCTTGGGAATGATCTGAATAACGAATCGCTATATAGCTATAACTCTGAACATGAAACATAGGCCTATAAAACATAAGCTAAGATATAATTACTATGCCTTAGATAATGAAACTGCTAACTTTCAAGTTTAGCAACACTTATCAAATAATCCCTCAACTATACTTTTCCCCTTAAAAACCATGCTTATTTGATACAACTTATAATTCTTACATAGGTTCATATGACTACTCTAGCCAAAGTATGAGTTGAACTACATACCCCCACCATGTTCAAGCCTAACTCAAAATCACAAGGTATAACGTATAACACCATAATACTATCTAAACCATGAATTTAATACCCCTATCATGTTTCACAACTCATCTCAAGAATAATTCTTCTTACCACTTCAACAACTAAATTCAACCTCTTAATAGGAATTCACTAGCACACAAGGCACCCATCTACTTAAATACAAACATGATGTTCAAGACTGTAATCATAACCATATATGAACTTCTAGGAAAACAACCCACCAAAGTATTTTTCCCATATTCTCTAAACCTCTATGAATAACAACTTCCATGAACTATCCCCAAGAAAACACAAACAAACTTTAAATTAACCATAACATATATAAAAATCTTTACCTTAATATTCCTTCAAACTTATAGCCTTATATAAAAAAAAGAATTCAATAATCTTTTCTCACCAAGGAACATTTACTTTCTCCCATCTAAACCATCATTCATCATCACTATCATTTCATACGGACAGGTTACTGAAAGGTTAGGACAAGAGGACCTGAAGCATGAAAGAATATTATATATAATGTTTACACTTAACTGAGGCCTGAGAAATAGAGTATCAACATCATGGATTCATCAAAGAGATCTAATCTAAGGACATACATGACATAATCCAAATTTCGCTGATCATTATGAGTGTAGCATGAGTACCGAAACTGAACATATTGTAAAGCATCACTACATGAGTTGTGAGTTGCGTAATCTTAGTTTGGAGTTCATAGTCATGGAACATTATTTGTAGTATTGAGCCAACTAGAACTCTTTATACTAGGTACTGGGAGTGTACATGACTTTATGGAAAATGCATAAATATGAGCAATGATCATGGAGCTGACTTGTGAATCTTTAGTAGATGTCATAATAACGGAAGTAAAAAACTTTGTATTGAGATAAGAATGGGTTAGGCATCTTTCTTCCCTAGCGATGTTCTACAACACACTGGTATCACTACTAGAATTTGAGATCCTAACTTGGTTCCTTGTTTTATCATCTCCCTTTTATCTTTAATCCATTATTCTAAGTTAATGGACCCCTTTTAATACACTTTAAACTAAACGACAACCACTCTACTCTAGATTCTAAGATATAACTATACTCATAAAAAATAAACTCATACTGAAAAACTATATCTTAAAGTTTAAAACCTGATGCTAGTACTTTTTTTTGTGGTACAACTCTAAATATTCTATAGCCCCAACAGTCATCATAAAAAAACTTTAACACTTACTAACTTAGAATCTTTATGAGTGTCAACACACCCTGAGTTCACTCCTTCTAGAATTTAAACTTTTCTTTCAATTAGATCAATTATCAAAGATTCTAAAATATACATGGACATTCCAAAACTTTTAATGAACTATGCTAACATCCCTCATACCTTATTTACATCATATCTCTAAGCTTATATTTTCCACTTAAATTAAGAGAATTACCATTACCCCAACATACCCAACATCATCAACCTATAACCCATAACTTAGATAAAAAGAACATCATATACTACATAACTAGCCCCATTTATACTTAGCAACTCAACGGTACTACCTAAGCAGACACAGTTTAAGAAATAGAAATTCTACAATCCCATATCACCTTATGTACACCTCTAGATCATACACACATTGACATACATAAATTTGAATGATTAATCCACTAATAAAGAATCACCCACTAGAGTAGATACATGCAATGTCATAGATAATAAGTCAGTAGTCAAGTACAATCGTGGTGCATAATAAGCAAATATATAAGAATAAGTTGATCTAAGATCAAATAAAGCAAGAGCTGACTTTTGTCACACTAAAATCATACTTATAACTACATCATCCAAAGTCTTAGCCTCAGGTCTAGCTGGTAATATATATAACTAACCATACCCGCCACCTGGCTAAGCATCTGACTATTCTCCTATCCTGCCTTCTTGAGTACCACCTCAAGCACCCTGGTTACCACCCCTACGACATCACGAACCTCCTAAACCTAAGGGATAAACTTCCCTAATACAGGTAGCACCCAGGGTTAAAACAACTATTACCCCACAACTAGAGCAATATCCCAAGAAATAACCAGGAAGCCCACAAGTAAAACAAGAGTCATGAGAAGAACCAAGACTTACATATCTGGATAAATTAAAGTAACTACCATATCTAGCATGGCCTGTAGATGAATAACTTAGAGAATAATCACCACCCTAACCATAGCGACCACTAGTACCAAATAGACCTCTGTCAGTAGTCTAAATAGCTATCGGAACTAGTTGACTATTCTGACTCTGAGGCTAAAAAGATGGACCTGGAGGATACCCAATATGAGAACTGCTATATCTAAATCAGGAACTACTATGGCTCCCATCAAATTCGCACTGATACTTAGTCCTCATATCATGACCCTTATGATACATGTCCTTCATTACTCTAGCATGAACTGAAACCTCAACAAATGTCCTACTTGTACCAACTAGACTCTGAGTAGACATCCGAATAGGGAGTCTCAACCGTCCATAAACCAATAAATCTCTCATACTCAGTATCTTAAATAAAAGTAGCATACTTAGCTAACTCATGGAAATGGTCTTCATACTCGGCGACTATCATAGAACCCTACTCTGATCTAGTGAATCGATCCCTCAGCCGATCCCTAAGGCTATGATATATACTTCTCTAAGAACATCACAGAGAATTTATAGGGGGAATATTTAATTGGCCTAGAACTCATAATACCTTTCCACCAGTGTCGAGAAAACAAATCCAATTAAAATATGGTGTAATCCACACTACGAGTCTCAACAAGGCCTAAACCACGAGGCCTATCCTCATAAGTTTTAAGGAACTCAAATGCATCCTCTCTAGGAACACCAATTAACCTAGGGTGATCTAATTTCAAAATCCTACCCAATATCTTTTGCTCCTTGGCAGATATAGTAGGCTGGGTCACAACTAGCTGAGCGACTATTCATAGAACAACTACCAACATAGGAGGAACCTTAACTCCAACAGCTATAGCTATAGGCTGCACTCCTACCATAGTAATCTGTGTACTAAAATCTTTTCTGGAGATATCCATTTTTCCGGAGAGATAGATAAGATATCCAGACATATCGGTGTTTTGATACCATCAAGAATAGGAAAAAGAAATTCTAAGGAATCCAAAAAAGTTAAAAATTGGGTCTATGTCCAACGGATTACACCTAGTAAGAAAAGGTTTTTTGTTTTAGTTCGACCTGTCGTCACATATGAAATAACGGACGGTATAAATTTAGCAACCCTTTTTCCATTGGATCCATTGCAGGAAAGGGATAATGTGCAACTTTAAATTGTCAATTATATCCTTTATGGAAATGGCAAACCGATTCGAGGAATTTCTGACACAAGTCCATTAACAATACCCAATAGCTAAACCAAGGCATCTCTATGCAAAGAAAAAGGAATAAAAATTGGGGGAGCTGGCTCGCCAATCTCTTTCTCTAGTGTAGGAATATAGTTTGGGGAGGTAGCCAATCCTAGTCCCTAATTGAAGACACATCATGAGGTTGTCTTTGAACAGGAGTAAAATCCCTGGGTTCAGTCTTAGGACCCTCCTCATGCATAGTTATAGCAAATTTCTAGGGCATCTGCGAAAGAGTAAAGTCAAGAAAATATCCCACAAACCAACTCAGGCTCTTAGCACAATATGAGTAAAAGAAGCTAAAAATGTCTCATAACCTCTCAAAGAAAGGAAAAGGATATCAACGTTTTGATCTGTAGGACTCTATTAGACACTTGCTCTCATACTGACAATACTTGTGAAACCTAGGCTCTAATTTTATTTTGTCATTCCCCAATTCATGAGTCATGATGGCACCTACTAAAATCCACCAGTACGTAATGAAAAACCATAATCCAAAGCTAAGGCAATAGGTTACTTTAGCAGAAATGCTCGATAAGGGACAACATAGATAATATAATCACGATCAACGATATTTCACAAAGCCGATCAAATATGGATACTAATCCCATGACTTGGTATCATCAGTACAAGAGCTTCTAAGTATGATAATAGGAAATACAACTCAAAGCTTAAAAATTCTATATATTTGTCTTAAATACAAAAGACTTAATAAAGATAGGAGGGAAATGGGTAACTCAAAACTCCAAGATCTCACCCTTTCTTTTAAAGATTAACACTGCATGATCTCAACTAAGTGGCAAAAGCTAGTACTCGGGTCTACACCAAAAAGATACAGAAGTGTAGTATGAGTACAAAAACAATGGTACTCAGCGAGAATCATTCGCCAACTAAGATAAATTATGATATAAATATGGTATAAAGCAAGATAATATCTCAATGTCAAGGTATAGAATCGAACTGAATCATTTTCATCATCACTGTACAAAGTAACTAATCAACTAGAACAATAAAACAACATCTCATATCAATACATGCCAATACCATCATATAAGATGAGAAATCAATTCGGAAGCGTAAAATGATACTAAAATAATTACACCCGTGTAAATACCAAGTTCAATGCACATACATCCCTTAGAGAATAAAGTAAAAGAACCCGCTACAGCATCGCATACTAACGGGGAGTAGCCCTAAATGTAAATAAAGAAAAGAACTCATACCGACATCCCATACCATCAAAGAGTGAATCAATAGATCAAATCATCACGTATCAAAATATATATCCAACTCATCATTATCCATGGTTTCCATATTTTCAATGATGAACTAACATTTATCATCAATTATAATCATCAACTAATACCGCAAATCACCAATATACACCAAGGTACTGATACCCATAATCATATCATAATAAAGATGTCTATCTCAATAATATACTATACATACTCGATATTAGTTAATCAAATGACGATTAATAAACCACCTATTCACTAGTCATCAAGGACCTCCAATGTTAACTTAACTGGTTCTTTACAAATCTTTACTCATATAGTAGCTAACCATTATTCCTTAATTAACCAACATTCAATAACTAATTGAGGCTTACTATTAAAACATAGGAGCATTCAAGCAATACCCATTATTAATCACTAATATAATGCTCATCACCATCTAGAAAAGGGCCAATAATAATCATTATACCCTTATATATATACATATCTAACTATTAACGTCTTTTAGTATCTAGCATCACTAATATAAAAATCCCCAATTAATAGCTAATCAGCATCATAACTTAGTCATCAATATCATTAACCATCACCAATACTATCCTTTTATCACCATTAACCCCATAAGAACCATGATTTCTAGTTATCACATTTCAACTAACAAAGTCCATCATCTAGTATTCTAGACTTCTAGTCATCAAGTAAAATAGTCACTTAGCAATCAACTAGTTTCCACATAACTTACTTTAATAAGAAATATAACTTAATTAATCCATTTATCCAATGTTATCTAAACTCACTAGGTAAATTCTTAAATACTATACAACATCCCATAATTTGAGTAGAAACTCTAATTCGTTATTCATCATAAGTCACTTATACTCACTATTCAACATTAGGTAGAACTATATTGCTTAACAAGTGATTAGTATCAGGAAACTCTAACCGACATCCCAAGAATAACATCATATCTTCAAAACACATACGGATGTAATCATATAAAGGCATAATCACACATAAACATATATATATATATATACGTATGTTTTCCATAAATAACATCAATATATATTTGACGGACTCCTCGACATCATTATATAATCAATATATCCTTCATACTTATCGGGCATCATAATATCATCAATATGTCTTTCGGACTTACCGGACCTCATAATGTCATCAATATATTGTAAGACCTCGCAAAATTCTAAGCTTAAATCAGTCCTTTAAAGCTTTTTAGGGGATCCATAACTTAGAAAAATTTAGCTAAGTACTCAGCCTTAGTGTCATTTTAGACTTTGTGATTTGACAACTCTATTTCATGACCTCTATGACCTTAAAATATCAATATTTAGGTTGAATCATGATTAAGAGTATCACTAGGAGACCTCAGAAAAGTTTCAGATTTTTTTGACTTCATTTGAGGCATGTTTGGAAGTCCAAACCACTGGATCGGCGTGATCTCGATGTGCCGCATCATCTATAGCGTCTATGAATACTCATCATGGTGTGTTAGCCATAGCGGTGACCCCATCAATGCGACACGTTGTTCTGCGCATTGTTAATTCAATTTTTAATAATTTAAAGCCACATTCCTCAGGGGTATTTGGGTCTTTTACCCTTGGTTATCAGCCTTAAAACACGAAATTAAGCCCCTTTAGAGGTAAAATTCATTCTCTATTCAAAAAGTATTCAAGAACAAAAACCCTAAGAGATAAAATTTCAAACTTAAGGATTAAGATTTCACCATCATTCTTCAAGAATTTAGCAACCAAGGTGTTACAAGTTTTCATCCAAGGGTCCCTTTGACCCTTGGAGTTCAAGAAACTACTTTTAAAACTTCAAGTGTACTTATTACATGAATTTCATGTTAGGTTTGATTATATTCATGATTAAAATAATTAATTGGGTTCCTAATCAATGTTTGTTACAAGATTCATGTTGGGTTATTTGACATATGCATAGAATTATATGAATCCATGTTAAACCCTTGAAATTGTAAATGGGGAAATGAATTATGATGCCTATGTGTTGTTCAGTGCCATGTACATGGATTATGTTCTCCAACTGTTTGATAAATTTCTCATGAGAACAAAGAAAAAAGAAAAACAATCATGTCATGTTAGCTTATGTGCAAGTCATATCATGCAAGTGTTTGATGGAATGTCTCTATTAATGAGTTATGATCAAGTGCATATGGTTATGCCTTTCAAGTTTATGCTTTCATTTATTTTCCGTGCTATCAAGTCCTGGGGGAATTTAATACCCAACAATTTAGCTATTTATCTAGAGTCAGTGTCAGTTATAGAATAATCTTAGTCATGTCTTCATAATAGTACTCTCAGTTAGTTACAGAACTCAGGAAAAATTTAGTAGACTCAGTATCATTCTAGTAAAGTTCAGTATTTAGTTCAAACCTTAGTAAATTCAGTTAGTTAACAAAATTTAGTAGTATTCCATTAGTCAAAGAAACTCAGTGAACTCAGTTCAGTTAAGTTAGACAGTATAATCAGTAACAGTTCAGTCAAACCTAGTTTGATCTAGGAATAGTTTAGTATCTTTTCAGATGAGGATAGGATTCAACACAGGGCAAACCTAGGTATGAGAGCATTCCTTCCAATAGAAGGTTTGACCCTTAGTAGCAATCCCTGTGTTATAGAACTACGTAGCAAGCTTAGGTTGTGATATCTTCCTTCCAGACTAAGGTTGATATATCTCATATGAGTTTTCCTGCCAATGAAGGTTGACAAAAGAGGTTCCTATCATAGAGTTTTAACTCACAGTTGTCTTTACTCATGGCATGGTACTGAAAACCCTTCCAACTGGGGTTATAGGTTGGACCCCAATCTATTCAGAAAGAGGTATGTCGCTTAGATGATTACCTCCCATAGTTTCAGTTTTAGTCTTTAGAATAAAGCTTAGTTCAGTTCTACAAAACTCGGGACTATCAAACACAGTCACTCAGTTTAGTATGAAACTCAAAATAAATCCACGAAATCAAGACCGTTAGATACAGTCACTCAGTTTACAGTAATATAGTATTAGTAAACTCATATATCAGTAAACCAGTGATTTAGAACTCAGTATTTAGTGTTATCACGACCTCAGTTATAGTTTACATATTTATGCATGTAATTTTATTTAGTTATACTCATGTTATTCATTTAGTATTATTCATACATATCAACCCATGCATCTCAGCCTACCTCACTTGGCATACCAGAATATTCAAAGTACTGACGCATACCTTTATTTTGTGCTATGATGTCTTATATCATTGGTTCAAATGCACAGGCTCTCAATCATGCTTCGTAGCCCAATCCATCAATATCATAATAGTGGTGAGTCCTCATAGTTTGAGGACATGATTATTACTTCAGTATCTCTGTTTTTCAGTTTTTAGTAGTCGGGGTTAGGTTGGGGTTTGTCCCATCAATCCCTTATTCAGATAATAGAGGCTTATCAGACTAGAGTATTTAAGACAGATATATTAGTATTAGTTTTCAGTACTCAATACTTATTTATAGTTTGAACTTTATGGTAAGTTTTTGCCTAATTTTTGCATAATACAGAATTATTATTCGGTTATTGCAGCAGGTACTAATCATGGGTTAGCTTGTGGTCCCTCGAGATTATAAGCACCGTGTTGCATCTGGTACAGACTCGAGGCATTACAAACTTTGTATCAAAGCCTAAGGTTTAACGAAGTCCTAGGAAGTCTAAAACCCATATATTGTAGAGTTTAGTGCATGAGTGTGTAGCACGCCATACTTATGGACATGAGGCTATTAGATGTTTTTGAAAAAGTTTCCTTTCTTTCAGTATTCATGTCATCCGATAAGCATGAGCTCAAGTTAAACTCTTAGTCTAATTCAAATCTTCCTTATGCTTCTAGAACATGCCTTTCAGAGAAGCTAACAAAAGAAGTAACAAAAACCAGCCAGCCCATTCGCCCATTCAGAAAGATCCCCAAAATGACCATGTCTCTCACGCTAAATTTAGAAATGCTTTTACCACCTTAGCTCATTCAGTAGTTTCCCAAAACAATTAGCTGGCTATTATCCTATCTAGGCTTATGACTTATGCTCTGTAGAGTAAGGAGGAGAGGCATAGTAAAAAGAGAAGATAGAATACGAGGGCCAGAATGTCAGGGCTAAAGAGTGCTTGAATAAATCCTCTTTGCCAAAAATGTGGTAGAAACCACTAGGGTATTTGCAGAGCTGGCAGTGATGTATATTTTGGATGTGGCAAGCCAGGCCATAGGGTTAGAGAATGCCCTTAGTCAGGTTCCTAGAGTCATTATAATTGTCCCCCAGCTCAATTCAGTTGCCCGAATCAGCAGGGTGCCACTTCTAGTGCCACTAGTGGGTAATGCCCAAATAGACTCTATGTACTTCAATCCCGATAGGATCAGGAAAGTTCTCCTGATGTGGTCACTAGTACATTATAAGTTATCATTTGCATGTTTATGCTTTGCTAGATCCAGGAGCTTCTTTGAGTTTTATAACTCCCTATATAGCTGTTGACATCAGAGTCAGTCCCAAAATTCTAGCTGGGCCTTTCTTAGTCTCTACCCCATGGTTAAATCTATCATAGCCTAGTGGGTATATAGGAATTCTATGATTTTGGTATCTCAAAAAGTCACTTTAGCAGACTTAGTTAAATTAGAAATAATGTCATTCTCGGTATGTATTGTCTTTATCCCTACTATGCCTCAGTCGACTGCAGAAATAGAACTGTCCAATTTCAGTTTCTAAATAAGCCCATCGTAGAGTAGAGAGGTAGTACTTTATCACTTAGGGGCCAACTTTTTTCCTACCTTAGGGAAAGGAAATGATATCTAAGGGATATGTCTACCATCTTATTCTATTCTAAGACTCTTGTTCAAAAACCCCTACTCTTGAGTCAGTAACAGTAGCATGTGAATTCTCAGACGTGTTTCCCAAAGATCTTCCCGAAGTTTCTCCTAAAAGGGAAATTTACTTCAGAATAGACCTTTTTCCAAATACTCATCCCATATCTATTCTTCCATATAGAATAGCTCCAGCAGAACTCAAAGAATTAAAAGAATAGTTGAAAGATCTCCTAGATAAAGGATTCATCAGACCAGTGTGTCCCCGTAGGGTGCACTAGTTCTATTCATGCATTAGAAAGACGGTTCTCTCAAAATATGTATTGACTATCATTAGTTAAATAAATTCAGGGTCAAGAACCAGTATCCACTTCCCAAAATCAATGACTTGTTTGACTAACTTTAGGGCACCAGTTACTTTTCTAAGATACACCTCAGATTAGGCTATCATCAGCTCAGAGCCAGAGAATGTGACATTCCAAAGACATCTTTCAGGGCTCGGTATGGTAACTTCAAATTCTTAGTCATATCAATTGGTCTTACCAATGCTCCAATAGCTTTCATGGACTAAATGAATTGCATGTTCAAGAAGTACTTGGACATATTCGTTACAGTCTTCATCGATAACATTCTTGTCTATTCCTATAGCGAGAATGATCACACAAATCATCTCAAAATCACATTTTAGACTCTCAAAAACCCATCAGTTATCATGATATTTATTCATGTCTTTTATGTTATCTCTATGATCATATCTCATATTCGTATACGTTAGCTAAAACCATGTCTGCTTATGGTTCCAAGTATAGGAGTTCCAGTTTACTAAGTATTATGAATCATGTTCCATAAATACAGAAACTCCAGACTCAGGTCATGCAGCTCATGAATCATGTACTCATGTCATACATCACAGTACGCTCAGTTCTCATGACTCATAATACACATCTAACAATTGGGTAGATTTAGATTATGCCATGTATATCCACAATTTAGAATTTCTTAGTAAATCTATAATGTTGATATTCTATTCCTCAGGCCTCAGTTAAGTGTCTAGTTTGGTATAGTGTTCATTCATACTTCAGGACCTCATGTTTTAATCATTCATTGAAACTCTCCTTATGAAATATTGTAGTGTTGAATACTTTCTTAGATGGGAGAGAGTAAATATTTTATGTTAAGAAAAAGTTGTTACATGCTTGTTCTACACAAGGATATAGTTATGAATATAGGCTTGAATGTCATGTTGGTGTATAAGGGGATAAATACATTTTGCATAGTGAATGGCTAGTAGGAGCTTATATTCAGTTATTAAAGGAAAATTAGAATTTTTCTCGAGATAAGAAATTAAGAAAATGTAGAGTGTGGGTGTCTATTCAGATCCTTAATTCCTGTCAGTCTCCATCACGTTGTTATCAGAACTCAGTTACAGTCCCTGTTCAGCAGTCAATTCAAAAATCAGCTCAATCTTAAGTTTGGCTTGACCATAGCGTACAGTTATCATCTATTCAGTTACCAGTATTCCAGTACCTCATTTTACATATCAGAATCATGCTATAAACTTGGTCTTGCATTCTTCGATAATATACTCTTCACGCATTCATGCTCTGTATCTCATGTTGTTCAGTCAGTCCTTACCTCATATGCATAATACTCTATAGTTTTAGTCCACTTATTCAGACGAAGTATAGTTTAATCTTACATGACCAGTAGTCAGTTATCAGTAGATAAGTTAGTATGTGTATACATTAGTGCTCAATGCCCATGTGAATGTTTTCAAGTGTCTCAAGTGAAGCATCATATAAAGGTAAAGAGAATAGCATAGTTGAGAGAGTGAAGTCACTCTATCTTAGATGATGTTTTATAGGCCCCGCCTCATATTACATAATTTTAGCCAGGGTGAGATTTCCTTTTCAGATATTTTATCCAGCCTATGCCAAGGATCCCTTGCTCCTTAAAGTCAGCAGAACTTTATAGAGAAAGTGTCAAGAAATGCTTCAGTTTAGTATAAGTTTCAGTATGAGTTAGTCCATAAAGTTAGTACTTCAGCATAGTATTCAGGCAGAACAGTTTGTATAGGTTGGTTTCCTATTATTCCATCTAGTCATACCATCAAAAATCTCATGAATATAATCATCCCAGGATGAAGCATCCTAGTAGTTATGCGTTCAGTCCAGTTTATGTATCATACCTCAGATTTAGATCCCAGATATTCAGTTATGATTCAGTTCATGGGTGCCTCATACATTGTCTTAACTTTTCCTCAGTATCTCAGCCTAGCCAACATTCTTCAAGGGACATAGTGTCCTGAGGGAGAGATGCATTATAATCCCCTCAGCTTTCATGACCTGAGTATGCCATTTTCCCTTCACGTAACAAATCCAGTTTGGAGTAATGGGTACTCATAAGTTGACCCTTAGGTTCCAATCTTAGCCAAATGCTATGTATTCAGGGGCTCAGTTCAGTTCATGACATTCAGTTCATGGATCACATTTTAGGCTCAACTATGTTCTTATGTTTCCATTCATGTGTGTTCATTAAATGATCTAGAGTTTGAGATCATTGATTTTTTATCCTTGAAGATCTCTTCCATGAAAGGAGTGAAAAGTCTCGGATAGAAGGGAAAACTCAAAAGGGTATCCTACAAGCTTGAGTTGCCTTCAAACTTAGATTTAGTACACCTTGTGTTCCATGTCTCCTTTATTAAGAAGTGCATAGGCTACCAAACTGTTGTAGTCCCTATTAAGGGCCTAGATATTTAGAACAGTCTCTCTTACGAAGAGATTCCAGTTGAAATCCTTTATTATCAAATTCACAGACGGAATAACAAAGAGGTCCCTCTAGTCAAAGTTCTTTGTCAGAATCAGTCCATTGAGGGAGCTACTTTGGAAGTAGAATTATATATGCAGACCAAGTATTCTTACCTCTTCTCTGCAAACTCAGACTCAGCCCAAGGTAACAGTTTTCCTTGAACTTACTCAGTTTCATGCTAAGATTTTCCCTTATAGATTTAGTACCAGTTACCATTGCATATTCGGTTATGACTTTATGCATCAAATATGCATGTTCAACATGAGAAACTCAGCTTATTAGCAATCCCAGTCATGCATTCATGAATCAGGTTCAGGTATGTACTCATGCATCAGATATGCATGTCCAGTATGAAATTTTAGTTTATAAGTAATTTCAGTCATGAAATCATGCTTCAGTTGTACATGTCTTGTATCTAAATTCAGTGTATCAGTATTCTCATCTTAGTTAGTCTCATTCGATGATGAATGATCCCAAGGGGAGATTAACATCCCACAAAATCATAAGATTAACTCAATCCTTTAAAGCTTGTTAAGGGGTCCCAAACTTAGTAAAATTTATCCAAGTACTCAGCCTTATTGTCATTTTATCCATTGAGAGTTGACAACTATATTTTATGACCTCTATGACCTTAAAATGTCAATCTTTAGTTTGAATGATGATCAGGAGTGTCAGTAGTTGTCTTCGGACAATTTTTAGATTTTTTGAACATCATTTGAGGCACGTTTGGAAGTCCAAACCAGTGGATCAATGCAATCTCGATGCACCGCATCATCTATCGTGTCGATGAATATTTTCCTCCAGCTCTCCAATGCAAATTTCAGTAAATCGACGGGGACTCAATATGGTGCATTGCACATAGCATCGATCCCATTGAAGTGATGCGTCAGTCTGCGTGTTGCTAATTCAATTTTTAGTATTTAAAATTTTCATTCCTCAGGGGTATTTGGGTCTTTTACCCATGGATATCAGCCCCAAAATACAAAATTAATTCCCTTTAGAGGCAAAATTCACTCTCTATTCAGTAATTACTCAATAAAAAAACCATAGGAGATTAAATTTCAAACACAAAGATTAAGATTTCACAATCATTCTTAATGAATTTAGCAACCAAGGTATGTCAAGTGTTCATCCAAGGGTCCCTTCCACCTTTGGAGTTCAAGAAACTACTTTTAAAACTTCAAGTGTATTAATTTTATGAATTTCATGTTGGATTTGATTATATTCATGATTAAAATGATTAAATAGGTTCCTAATCCATGTTTGTTACAAGTTTCATGTGGATTTATTTGATATACGTATAAAATCATGTGAATCCATGCTAAACCCTTGAAATTATAAATGGGGATTTGAATTATGATGCCTATGTGTTGTTCAGTGTCCTGTGCATAGATTATGTTCTCCAAGTGTTTGATAAATTTCTCATGAGAACAAAGAAAAAGGAAAAACAATCATATCATGTTAGCGTATGTGCAAGTTATATCATGTAAGTGTTTGATGGAATGTCTTTATAAATGAGTTATGATCAGGTGCATATGGTTATCCCTTTCAAGTTTATGCTATGATTTATTTTTCATGCTATCGAGTCTTGGGGGTATTTAATACCCGATAATTTAGCTTTTTACCTTGAGCTAGTGTTAGTTACAGAATAATCTCAGTCATGTCATGATCAGTAGTACTCTCAGTCTGTTACAAAACTCTGAAAAAACTCAATAGACTTAGTATTAGTCCAGTCCTGTTCATTATTCACTTCAGACCTTAGTAAATTCAGTCTGTTAATAGAATTTAGTAGTATTCTATCAGTCAACGAAACTTAGTGAACTCAGTTCAGTTTAGTTATATAGTATAATCAGTAACAGGTCAGTCAAGCCTAGTATGCACTAGGAGTCAGTTTATTGTCTATTCAGATGGGATTAGGATTCAGCACCAAGCGAACCCAGTAATGGGAGAATTCCTACCAGTAGAGGGTTAGACTCTTAGTAGAAATCCCTGCGTTACAAAACTATGTAGTGAGCTTAGGTTGAGATATCTTTCTATGAGAATATGGTTGATATATCTCATACAAGTTTTCCTACCAATGAGGCTTAATGAAAGAGCTTCCTATCAGAGAGGGTTAACTCACAGTTGTCTTTACCTGTGGCACGGTATTGACACCCTTCCAACTGGGTTTACAGGTTGGACCCCAATCTATTCAGAAAGAGGCATTTCGGTTAGATGACTACCTCCCACAGTTTTAGTTTTAGTCTTCAGAATAGAACTCAGTTCAGTTCTACAGAAATTAGGACTGTTACAAAAAGTAACTGAGTTTAGTAAGGAACTCAGAATAGTTCCACAGAATTAGGACTATCAGATATAGTCACTCAGTTATCAGTAATGTAGTATCAGTAAACTCAGATATTAGTAAACCAGTGATTCAGAACTCAGTATCCAGTGTTATCACAAACTCAGTTACAATTTACGTATTCATGCATGTACTTTTATTCAGTTATACTCATGTCATACAGTTAGTATTGTTCATGCATATGAACCCATGCATCCCAGTCTACCTCACTTAGAATACCAGTACATTCAAAGTACTGACGCATACCTTTTTTTTGTACTATGATGTCTTTTATCATAGGTTCAGATGCACGGGCTCCCAATCATACATAGTAGCCTGATCCATCAACAACATACTAGTGGTGACTCCTCATAGTTTGAGGAAATAATTATTAATTCAGTATCTAAGTTTATCAATTTTCAGTAGTCGAGGTTAGGTAGGGTTCTGTCCCATCAATCCCTTATCCAGACAGTAGAGGCTTATCAGACTGGAGTATTTAAGATAAATGTATCAGTATTCAGTTTTCAATACTCAGTATTTATTTATAGCATTGAAACTTATGGAAAGTTTCTACCTAATTTCCACATAATATAACATTATTATTCAGTTATTGCAGCAAGTACTAGTCATGGGTTAGCTTTTGGTCCCTCAAGATTATGTGCATCGTGTAGAATTCGGGGTACAAACTTGAGGCATTACATATATCCTCTGTACTTACCTAGTGATACACCCAAATTATAACTCTCGTTAGAAAGTGTAAGCAGTCGCTGTCAAATATAGAACCAAAATTGGTTGGGTGTCGAATCTCACAGGGAATACCGAGTTCTCTAAGTATTGTGACTGTTATTAGACTGTTGATCTAAGGTTCTGAAATAAAGGGGTTTTTGAAATATTAATAGTGTTATTTCATATTTGTTTCAGACAAAAGTCCAGCTACTGAGAGTTTATGTAGATGTAATTTCAATGAGAATGAATTAACAAGATTTAAGCTCACCAAGATGTTCAAATAGTTAGGGTTATGAATTTGTGCTCGAATTCTAACTTATATGTTCAATTGCAAGAATTATTGAATTCTAAGAATTACCCACATGTTTCACAACCTAATGAAAGTTTCATCATTTACTTTTCTCAAACTTAAAGGATTTATGCTTTATTCAATAACACTCATATGAGGGTTGATCCTGCTAAGGCATCAACCCGTTAACCCAAAGGGTAAACCTATGGAGTTCATGTGAATCACTTCTTTTCCCAATATCCACTTTCTTTTCAGACAAGTAGAGTCATGGGCGTACTTCTCAAGTTTACAACTAAGAGATGTCATGATAATGAAGAAAGATTCATGCAATTTCGATAGATGTTAGAAATCAAACCAATTCACAACCCTAAAATAGTTCTCTACATCAAGGCTCCCATAACCCTAGTTATGGGAGTTTAACTACTCATCTTCATTTCAAAAAGAAAAGATATATTGATGTTCATAAATAACTTCAGAAGATTACTTACAAAAGTTACAGTATAGTTCTTCCAAATTTTCAATGGAAAATACCAAAACTAATAATCATAACTCAATCCTTAGATTCAAATCCCAAAGAAAAGTATTGCAAAAACCCTCACTAGAGGATAAAGTATAAGACTAATAACTAAAATATACTTACTAAACCTTAATACTTGTTATTTATATAATTCCAGAAGTGGGGTTTTAAAAATTCAAACTTAGATTTTCCGCCTTATGGTCGGTGGGACAAGCGATGGTTCATCGCAGGTCTGACGGTCCATCGCCTGCACTATCGTTGGACCTTCAATGATTTCATTCTCTACTTCTAGGCAACGAGTAGAGCGATGGTCCATCGCAAGGTTAACGGCCCATCACAGGACTTTCAGTGATTATGCATTCTGTATCTTAGCGATGGTTCAGATCGACTGTTCGTCGCAGAGCTGACAGTCCGTCGTAGGATGTCCAGAGTCTTTGACTTTTGTTTTCAGCTGGCGGTTTAGACCGACAGTTCATCGCAAGGTCGACAGTCCAACACATAAGCCGTCGCTGCTCATTTTCATTTATTTTACTTAGATTGGCCGAGTTATTCTTCACACTCAGTTCTTATCTTGAAAACACTATAATACCATGTTAAATACAACAATGGTTGCTTGAAAACACACAATTATCCTAAGAAAAAGCCCTAAAATATTTCATCAAAAGCTGGAACATCAACACCCTTAACTTAAGGAAATTGCTTGTCCTCAAGCAACTCAACACCAAAAATGTATATACGAACAACATCACGATGGGCACTCAACAGTCATATCAACACAGCTATACAATCATTCAACTATCCATTCAGCTAAATGCTCTAACACATAAGGATCTACAACTGGCATCTACTACTACTTAATTTATTTCTAGCCATAGATACAATACCCCAAAGGAATCAACAGTCTAAGGATAATTATCGTGCCCTTAAAGCCAACAAAGTCCACCTCTCATTATATATAATCAATCTGTGGACAAAACTACTACTATCGCTATCAGAACAGAAGTTACAAACATAGTGCACACCCATAGGCTTGCCCTTATCATCTAATGTTTTCTTATAACTTACTCGCCAAGATCAAAGAGGACTTTTTAGGATCAAAATGAGGTTTTGGGATCGGTAAGGATATATATTTAGGGAGAAGTGACTTGAAATCAAGGGAATTTCACTCTTTTCACCCTTCTAGGTAGCTACTCACTAATACAATAACTTCATTCAGTCATTTCAGCTCCTACTGTTCATCCATCCTAGTAACAACATCTTTTCTTCCTTTTTTTTAATAATCAGCATTAGCCACCCTCAACTTATACTTATGTTATCAGTTGAGGTGCACAATATGTACTTAGAAATCTAATTAGACCAGGGCCAGATTCTTACTCACAATTTAACTTGAATCAACCTCCTATGTTGCCAAAAACATAACAGAAGCCACCCTCAACTTAGGTAATTTGCCTAAGTTAAAGTACAAAATGTCCAATATCGGACCAAGGCCCATGCTAAATGCTAATATTTACTAGAGAGTGAATCACTATTTATTCGGACAGAACAAACATTAACAAGGCTCAATAGGGTTACAATGAAAAACAACACAAAATTTTTTTTGGTAGGTCATTATTTGGGATAAATGGACTAACAAACAAGGACCCCTGCTATCCTATCTTATTGAGTTAGAAATAAAATAACAACAAATGAATCGGGCAAGTTCTAGGTGTAGCATTAATGTAAGAAGTACACAAACCCTCACAGACACACAAACACTAAGTTAATTCCTGTTCCACTAACTCTTGGGGTTCGTAACATGTGGCTATAATTACTTACATTCGTAGGCCAGTGTCAGAGTCATAGATGGTCACACAACACTTTTACCAATAGAAAAAGAAGAATTCATTATATAAATATGTACACAAATACTTTGCACTAGTCACTTATCATTCACATATACAAACTGATGCTAACATAACTTCACTTTTATTTTATGGAATAGCATTACCAATAGAACATGACTTAAGAAAAGAGAAATTTCAATCCTAGATAAGAAATGAAAATGCAATAACTTAATAACAATCTAGACATGATGATTCTCCTAGATAGCACATTGAAGGAAAAGAATATCGGCAACACAACCCTCATTGTACAAGAACATCCCACCCCCACAGAAAATAATGCTTTGTCCTCAATTGCATATAATTTAAGTACAAAAAAGTGGAAATACTTGCAGTGCCTCTATTCATCTGAGGCATCGGTAAAGTGCAGTGAGGCTCCAATATCCTCACTGAGTGCAATGTTGACCCCCATGGTGGTGGGAGTACTCACAATCTATCCCTCCAGAATCAAAGGTACTACATTTTTAGCCAGATCTGCAGGTTTCCCGCTAGTTGGGGCAGGACTAGTAGACACTCCAGTTGCTTCATCCTGAAGCCTCTTCTTCCTTTTCTCTACTTCTTTCTTTGACTTCTTAGCTTTTCTCTTCATATGATAGTCAAATCGCTGCTCAGGTGACATATCTACGAGCCTTTTCCTTTTAGCAGCTTTCCTTGTGGCTTTTTTAGCTTTCTCATCCATCTCTACCACTTTCATACCCTTATCTTTGATTGGTTGCCCCATTAAATCAACAATGCATTCATCTTCATCGCTTATAATCTGTATAGGATCAAATATGATCTGTTATGGTTGCTGATTTATCCTATCCATGTCAGCCCTAAGTTTTTTAACTTCTTCAATCAATATTGCAAAATTTAGAATAGACAGGATATCCAGCCTCTTATTGATATGCTCCTCTATGTTATCCATTCGTAGTTGGATGTTCCTAAAAGGCTTGTTCCCTTTCTCCATAATTCTCTTAACAAAGGGTTTGAAATCTTCCCCCTATATAGCTATTTGCTCTTCAATCCTTTTCTATGCTCATACATACTATGCAAGATTTTCTTGGTTCATCCTGTATTCTGAGTATTGTGGTAGAAATAATGCAGAATCCACAATTCCACCCATAGGCATCGAAGTGACCTTACAGAAGTGGAAGGAGGTGCGTACATAGCAAGTGGTAATGGCATACCTGAAGGACCCTCTGCTGATTCAAGAACTTTCTCTGACTGAGTTTGCTGAGCTGGATTCCTGTTGACTTGCATATCAAACTTTGAGTCATCCCTCATCTTTTCAATATCTTGCTTGTGCATTGCCTGGATCTCGTTATCAATTCCACTGATCAAGGGAACCTTCGCTTGCTTACATAATTGTATGATAAGGCATGGGAATGGCAGTGCTGTCTGAGTCTTTTGAGCATGAAGAACAATTCATCAGAAATAATGTGGCCAAAATCCACTGTAAATCCCTCAATTAAAGCAGCAATAATCTTGGCTCTAGTGAGTTCTAAGCGATCATCACTACCTGTTGGCATCAGTCTCAGCCTCACAATCACCCACTAGAACTTCTCCCTAAGACTTAAGGATGACTAAGATATCTTTTCATAGGGATTATGTAGCCACGCAGGCTCTCCTCTATTTGTCAGTATTTTGGTTAACCACGACTTTTGTTGAGTCTGTGTGAACATTCGGTGCTCCAATTCTTGAATTGCCCCATTATTTGATATTCTGGCCTAATTAAGAACCTGTTTAATGATTTCTCCAAGATACCTATATCACTCCTTGCACAGGGACTATATCAAGTTTATTCATGTCTGTAGTTGATGAACCTTTAGGGAAATCTTTCTCAAGAAACTCCAATTAATTAACAAAAAAATTTATTACCAAATTTGGTTGATAGGTCCCAAGTGGCCTACTCATCCATGCCAGTTCATACTCATTGAATTTACACTCAAGCTCTGGTTATTCATGTAAGATTGTTTTCACGATCTGTAATTCCTCAAAAATAGCCCTCTTTATAGTTACCCTGTCCATTGGATCCAACCCTTTGTAGAAGTGCTCTCAAGCACCCTCAATCTGCCACCGCATAGATTTTTGCATTTGTGGATCCTTGAGCCGACCCAAATTTTGGTCTACTAGTTCTAGACTTTCCTTTTGTATTGGGTTAGATACTTCAATCCCTTCCTCAACCGAAATTGAGTGAGCTACTTCTACTACTGCTTTCACCCTCCTCTTTAGATTGGGAGAATGAAAAGATGACTTGATGATTTCATCAGGCATTGTGTGCCGAGGCATCTGCATCTTCTAATAGCCCTTATCTGGCACCTTAGCCTCTGCCTCTACCCCTAGTGGTTGGTAATTTTTTTCCATGATACCTGCAAGTGAAGCGTTTATTAGTTCGCAAACTAAACCAGAAGACACAAAAAATTATAGACCGGTGATGGTCCGTCGACCAAAACCGTCAAGGTTTTTCTAGTAACCTTAACTCTGAGAAAGTGACGACGGTTTTAGGCAATGGCTCGTCAGGTATTCTATGATTCATAGCTCTGACCTTCGCATGTCATTTTACCTTTCAGGCGTCATTTCGACATTTTAACGAACATCTTACATACATTTCATTCTAGGACTATTTGCATGGCACTTTTATCAATAATACATATCCACATTTTTCCATTTTTTGGTCCATGGGTTACTCAGACTTCCACCAGGACAACGTATGTTAGGTTTCAACTCACATCATCACCAAACAATACCAAACATAAGAAGAGAATTCGTTCACTTGATTTCCTTAACCTATTCTATTGCTAGTCATGTCGAAGAAAGATAGAGAGTGAAAAGGAATTTTTACCTTGTTGTTGCAGTACATTACTCTGACTTTGCACTTTCAAAATAGGATGCTATATGCCACCTTGTTTTAGAGATGAAATTTTTGTTGCTTGTAATTGAGAGCAACAAATAAAAGATAGGCTTTAAATAAATTGGGAAAAGAGAAGTGAAAAGTTTTTCAGAGAAAATAAAAGGGTTCAGGTACGTTGAATAGTTTGGGAGTTACTCAACCGCTTCAAATCATCTATTTAAAACCATGTTGGGTTCGATGAAAATGAAAAAAAATTCTATTTACATCGATTTGACCCGACCCACTGAAATAGGGTTATGTGTGATGGTTCGTACGACGGTCCATCATATAAGCGACGATCTCTCGGGATACTCGTCGATTCATTCCAAAGAACTTACCTTGGGGAACATTGCCAATGGTTGAGTCGATAATCCATTGAGTATGTGATGGTCTGTCGGTCAACCCATCGCAATTCTTCTAGTAACCTGGTTTTTGGACTTTGCTGCGATGGCTACCAGGACGATCCGTTGACTCACCGATGATTCATCGGGTTACCCATCAATCACCCCCAAACTTTCTCAGCTTCTGTTTTCCTGCACTGTTAGACGTGCACACCTACACAAACCCTTCAGATTGTACAAAATAACAAAACAAACACCAAAATAACTTCAACTAATGCTATACAACAACACAATGTGGGTTGCCTCTCACTAGTACCTGATTTATTGTCATGGCGTGACTCAATTATCTCGATTACTCAGACTTCATCGATATAGATGTTATCCATACTTTTTATTGAGTCCTTTGGACCGATATATAATTTCACACACTACCCATTAACCTTAAAGACACTTCTTCCATCATTGCTTTCAAGTTCGACTACTCTACACGAGTAGACTTGGTTAATTTTAAACGTGCCCGACCATTAGGATCTGAGTTTACCTGGGAATAGCTTGAGTCTGGAACTGAAGAGCAGCACCAAGTCACCTTTCTAAAAATCTCGCTTTTCAATTCTATGGTCATGGTATTTCTCCATTTTTCCTTTGTACAAATTATCTCTTTCATAATCTCTGAGACGGAACTCATCAATCTTATTAAGATGCCCTAATCTTATATTTGCTGCCACATCCATAAACCAATTGGTATGACGACATGCTAATAGGTGTCTTGAAAGCCATTCGATATGCCAATAATGCATCGTCTAGCTTCCTAGACCAATCCCTCTATCTAGCATTTATAGTCTTGGCAAGGATAGCTTTGATTTCCCGATTAGAGATCTCCACCTAATCACTAGTCTGTGGGTGGTATGGAGTAGCCACCTTATGATATTTAAATCTATATTTTTCCAAGGAAGCTCTGAATATCTTCTTTGAAAAGTGTGATCCTCCATCACTTATTATGGTACGTGGTGCCCCAAAGAGAGAGAAGACATTTCTCCTTAAAAATGCAACAACCCATTTTCCTTCATTGTCTGCTAGAGCCACAGCCTCGACCCATTTTGACATGTAGTCAACAGCAACGAGTATGTACACATATAGTCAATGACTTGACATTGAACAATTCTACCTCCATCTTAGACATTGGTATCTAATGGAACTTTGAAATAGACCCTTGCCTTTGACATTGGTCACAACTCTTTACTAACTCGTAAGCTTCCTTGAAAAAAGTGGGCCAATAGTAGCCGCTTTGAAGCACTTTTCTGGAAGTACGATCACCACTATGGTGACCTCCAACTGGGGAAGAATGATTTTCTTCCAATACACTTAACATATCCATTTTTGGAATGCACCGTCTAATAATACCATCCGCACATCGCTGAAAAAGATACAGCTCATCCTAGAAATAATGTTTCACATCATGAAGAAACTTTTTTCTTTGTTAAAATGAAAGATTCTCTGGCATTACTTCACTTACCATATAGTTTGTGAAGTCAGCATACCAAGGTACTTTTTCGAGCACTATAGCCAATACTTTCTCATCCAAAAATGAATAATCAATTTCAAGCTCATATTTTACTGCTTCCTCACTTTCGAGTTTGGATAAGTGATCAGCTACCTAATTCTCACATCCCTTGGAATCCTTGACCTTGAAGTCAAATTCCTGAAGTAGCCATACCCACTGGATCAACCTTGGTTTAGCATCCTTCTTCACCATTAGGTACCTCAAGGCAGCAAGGTCAGTGTGTAACACTATCCTGGTACCAAGAAAATATTGCCTAAACTTCTCAAAAGCATACACCACTGCTAGAAGTTCCTGCTCTATCACCATATAATTCTTCTGAGCCCCATTTAAGGCATTGCTTGCATAATATATCAGATGAAACAACTTCTCTTTCTTTTTCCCAAGAACAGCCTCAAGTGCCACTCCACTGGCATCACAAATAATCTAGAATGGCTTTGTCCAATCAGGAGCAACAATAATTGGAGCTTCCACTAGATTCAACTTAAGGAATTCAAAGGCCTTTCTGCAGTCATTATTAAAAGAAAATTTAGATTCCTTCTCCAAGATTTTGCAAAATCGGTTTTCAATCTTTGAGAAATCCTTTATGAAATTATGGTAAAACCCTACATGGCCAAGAAAATTGTGTACCCCTTTGACTGAGATAGGAGGAGGTAGTTTCTCAATCACCTCAACCTTTGCCTTGTCTACCTCAATGCCTTTAGATGAAATTCGATGACTAAGCACAATAGCTTCCTTCACCATGAAGTGGCATTTTTCCCAGTTAAGGACAAGATTGAACTCTTCACACCGTTGTAATGCCTAACTTAAATTTAGCAAGAACAGTTCAAAGAAATCACCGATAATTGAGAAATCATCCATAAACACCTATAGGGTGTCTTCAACCATATAAAAAAAGATCGAAATCATGCACCACTGAAAAGTGGCAGGTGCATTACATAACCCGAAAGGTATCCTCTTGAAAGTAAACATACCGTATAGGCTTGTGAATGTCATCTTCTCCTGATCTTCAGGAGAAATGGAAATCTAGTTGTAATCAAAATATCTATCTAAGAAATAATACAAACCCCTTCCAGCTAGTTAGTCAAGCATCTGATCCATGAAGGGCATTGGGAAGTGATCCTTCAATGTCCACGAACTGAGTTTTTTGAAATCCATGCGTACCCTTCACCCAATAACAGGTTTAAGCGGAATCAACTCATTCTTCTCATTATCCACTACTGTCATGCCCCCTTTCTTGGGCACGTACTGAACAAGACTCACCCACTTACTATTCGATATAGGATAAACCACTCCTACATCTAGCCACTTGATTATCTTTTTTTCACCACCTCTTGCATAGATAGGTTTAAGCGACACTGGTGCTCAGTAGTAGGGATACAATCCTCCTCCAATTGGATTTATGTGTATATATACCAGGAGGGATGCCGATAATGTCTGCAATCGTCTAACTAATAGCCCTCTTATATCTCTTAAGAATAGAGATGAGGGATTCCACCTATTGCTCACACAGGTCAGCCACAATAATAACAGGTAGTGTATTCCCACTGCCCAGGAACACATACCTCAAATAAATGGGTAACTCTTTCAGCTCCAGGATAGGCGGTTCTTCTATAGAAGGCTTAGCAGGTGAACTTGGACAATATTTTAAGTACAAATCCAACTTCATGGGTAAATATGAGTAAGACCCCATGGCCGTTAAGGCACACACTGTTTCCTCATAATCTTCTACACTATTCTGAACAAAATTCATCAACACGACAGCTAATGTCTCAATATTAAATTTCTCTTCAATCGGTACTTCCTGCTCCTCCTCATAATAGACATCCACAATGGAAAATACACTCATATCATTATGCTGTTTCATGGATGAAAGAAATCAAATTGAACTACTTAATAATTTAATCTGAATAGTAGCTCATTTGCTCTCATATCAATAAGTACAATCTCAGTTGCACGAAAAGGTCAACCCAAGATTATGGTCACCTCAAAGTCCACCTCGCAATCGAGAATGACAAACCCAAGATTAGATCTATCTGTCATAACTAATCTCATGTTTTTGGGAGTAGGATCCCCCAAACTTAAATTTTTGTATACCGCAAGCGGCATTAAGTTTATACTTGCTCCCAAGTCTCATAGAGATTTTGTAAAGTCAAGAGGTCCAATAGTGTACGGGATAGTAAATGCTCTCGGATCTACTTTTTTTGGCACCAAAGACCTTATGGAGATAGCACCACAATGATGGAGATTGTCCATCGGCTCAAAAGTAACTATCCGCTTCTTTGTGACAAGATCTTTCATGAACTTTGCGTACCCGGGCATTTGCTCCAATGCCTCCCCCAATGGCAAATTAATTGTTAACTGCTTAAGCATAGCCATGAATTTGCCAAACTTTGTGCTGTTGGCCTTCTTCTTCAACTGATGGGGAAATGGAGGAGGTTATTTTGAAAGAGTGGTAACCACCACTTTATCCTTCTTTCCCCTACTTTTCTCCTACTCATCAACCTGCTGACTGTTGTATGGTGTGTTATCAATAACCTCATCCGATTTCCCAGACTCCACCAGATGATAAATCTCTAATTCTTCAATATCATTTGCTATAATATCAACCAAAGCTTGCCCACTGGAGGGCTTGCCAATGCCTTTCCACTTTTAGAAGTGATAGCCATGCAAGAGCCACCATTTTGACGATTCTAAATGGTATCATTTGGCAATGTTCTAGTCTTTCTCTGATTCAACGCTGTCGAGAATTGGCTCATTTGTTGCTCCAACTTCTTGATAGAGGTAGAGTGCGAGTTTACCAACTGACTCATAGAAGGAAAATTGCTCTTTATGGTAGTCACCCCAGAGTTGGCAGCTTCAACTCCCTTCAATAATTTTTCCATCATGTCCCCAATGGACATCTTGCTGGAGCTAGTTGCAGCATTATCTCTACTTATGGGAGGTATATATAGCCCACTCCTATCACTCTTACTTTTCTAATTTCCTTGATCTTTATCCTTGTAACCAACCTTTTCATAGTAGTTTCGACCTTGATTTTGTTGGTTGTTGCCTTGGAAACCCCTTGGCTATTCAAATAGTTAGCCTCTTCTTCCGAATCAGAATTATCTCTACCTAGGGATGCAACAGGTTTTACTTTTTCAGTCTTTGCAGATAATAAGTGCTTGGTCAACAAATCCACCTGTGTCTTCAAGTATGCCATGTCTTGATCTCTTTCTTCCTCTTTCTTACGTTGTTCTGCAGTTATGACAACAGACATAGTAGGGCTTGCTACCATAGAATCCCTGGTATGCCAAGCTCTACTTTGTTTGTTCATCCCATCAAGAATTTTTTAGGCCTCCTAAAAAGTGAGATCCAAAAATGATCCCCTTGCAGCATTATCAACAACTAGCTTCGTAATAAAGTTCAAAGCCTGATAAAGACTCTCCATCAGATAAATATCTGTCATACTATGATTTGGACACTACGTTAGATTCTTTTTTAACCTCTCCCATGACTCGTGAAGAGCTTCATTTAGGATCTTCCTAATGTTATTGATCTCATCCCTTTACTGTACCCTCCTGAAAGGGAGAAAAAACCTTTTTAGAAAAGCCTTTTTCAACTGCCTCCAGTTGGTTATAGAATCGAGCGTCAGCTCATTAAGCTATAATTTTGCCTCCCCAGACAGAGATAATGGAAATAAATGCAGGTGTATGGCATTCTGTCCCACTCCCGGGTTATCAAAGGACTTACAAATAGTGACAAAGTTCACTAAATACGTATTGGGGTCATCTCTCATGAGTCCACCGAACAACCCCTTCAGATGAAGGAGCTAAATCATTGTACTGGCAATATTAAACTTTATTCCTGGTGCTAGAGGTGGAGGAATAATAACTCCAGTGGCACCAGCTCCATCCATTCCATCTTCATTATCATTAAGATCAAATTGAATAGCTTAGCAATCAGGTCTCGCCCTGAAAGGACGATTTCTGTTCACATTTATGTTCACTGGTGCAGCTACATTCTCTGCACGGCTTCGATTAATAGTATCTAACAAGTGATCATCCCCTAAATCATCATCATTAGGATTAGGATGACATTCTTGTTGTCCATTATTTTGCCAATTTAGTTGAGCTCTAGCCAACATGGCTAGCCTCTCAGCATCTTGGGGATCTGCCATGCTGCCAATTAGTTGTGGTTCCGGATGTATTGGTAATAATGGTGCACCCGATCTCTGTGTACTTGGCATACACAAAAACTCCCCTACACAGAATAGAAACAACAAACAAAAGTAAAATTTGGGAAACTTGACCAAAGGTCAACTAACAAACACAAACTTAATTGACAACCATATTCCCCAGCAACGGTGCCAAAATTTGATACGCCCAAATTAGAACTCTCGATAGAAAGTGTAAGGTTGTTATCAAATATATAATCCAAATGGGTTGGGTCTTGAATCCCACAGGGAATATCGTGCTCACTAAGTATTGTGACTGTTATTAGACTGTTGATCTAAGGTTCCGAAATATAGGGGGTTTTAAAATGTTAATAGTATTCTTTCATATTTGTTTCACACAAAAGTCCAGATACTGAGAGTTAATGTAGATGTAATTTCAATGAGAATGAATGAACTAGAGTTATTCTCACCAAGATGTTCAAACAGTTCGGGTTGTGAGTTTGTACTCGAATTCTAACTTATATATTCAATTAAAAGATTTATTGAATTCTAAGAATTACCCACGTGTTTCTCAACCTAATGAGTGTTTCACCCTTTACTTCTCTCGAACTTAAAGGATTCATGCATTATTCAATAACATTCTCATGAGGGTTGATCCTGCTAAGGCATCAACCCATTAACCCAAAAGGTAAACCTATAGAGTTCATGTGAATCACTTCTTTTCCCAACATCCACTTTCTTATCAGACAAGTGGAGTTGATGGGCTTAGTTCCTAAGTTTTCAACCAAGAGATGTCATTATAATGAAGAAAAATTCATGTAATTTCGTTAGATGTTAGAAATTAAACTAATTCACAACCCCAAAATAGTTCTCAACATCAAGGCTCCCATAACCCTAGTTATAGGAGTATAGCTACTCATCTTCATATCAAAAATCAAAGATATATTGATTTCATAAATAACTTCAGAAGAGTACTTACGAAAGTGACAATATTGTTCTTCTCAATCTTCAATGAAAAATATCGAAACTAATAATCAGATCTCAATCCCTAGATTCAAATCCTAATGAAAAGTATTGCAAAAATCCTTAATAGAGGAGAAAGTATGAAACTAATGACTAAAAGATACTTACTAAACCCTAATACTTGGTATTTATATGATTCCGGAACTGGGGTTTTAAAAATTCATATTCAGATTTTTTGGCTTATGGTCGATGGGTCAAGTGATGGTTTATCGAAGGTCCGACGGTCCGTCACCTACACTATCGCTGGACCTCCCGTGATTCCATTCTCTGCTTCTGGGAGATGGGTAGAGCAGTGGTCCCTTGCAAGGTTGACGGCCCATCGCCTGGACCGTCGCAGGACTTCCAGTGATTATGCGTTCTGTATCTTGGGGATGGTTCATTGTAGAGATGAAGGCCCATTGGTTGGACCGCGCAGGATGTCCAGAGTATTTGACTCCACTTTTGGATGACGATTTGGACCGACGGTTCGTCGCAAGGTCAACGGTCCATCGAATAAGCCATCGCTGCTCATTTTTCTTTGTTTTACACAGATTGCCCGAGTTATTCTTCACACTCAGTTCTTATCCTAAAAACACTAAAATACCATGTGAAATACAACAATAACTGCTTGAAAACACACAATTATCCAAAGAAAAAGGGCTAAAATGTTCTGTCAAAAGTCGGAACATCACCTGGCATCAAATATCACCAATATATCCTCCGAACTTATTGGGAATCATAATATCATCAATATATCCTTCGGACTTACTGGAAATCATAATATTAGTTATATGTTCTCCGTACTTACCGGGCATTATAATGTCATCAATATATCATCCAGAGTTACCGGGCATCATAATATCATCAATATATCCTCTGGACTTATTGGGCATCACAATATCATCAATATACCTCTGCACTTACCAAGAATCATAAAATCATCAATATGTCCTCCGAACTTACCGGGCATCATAATAACATCAACATTTACAATAGCATCAATATTAATCATAACATCAATATTCATCATAACATCTATATAAATATGTGCAATCAAATCCATAAAAAATGCAAGCCCATGAGGGATATAATAAAAGAGACATAAGGGAAAATATATTTTCATAGCACATCATTCATTTTCAACACAATATATTAGTAGGTGCATGGAAAAGTATATTCATGCGATATGAACACTCACTACTTAGCCAAGATTAACATAATCATTAGCATTTCCAAGTACAAGCCTTAAGCAGATCTTCTAGAGCCCCTCTTTATTAGCATGATTCACATTATTATCACAAATGGTTTTTTCACAAACCTTAGTTTAGTCATCGTACTTGAACATAATATAAGTATTAACATAAAATCCAAGGCCCACATAGTAAACTGGCTAATAGGTTATGTGATAGCATAGTCACTGGTTCAATTTACAAGACTTTCCATTATAATCCAGGTAATGACAATAAGATAACAATTGAGCATGCACATTATCTCTAAAATCAACATCATGAATAACCCATTTAACAGGTTCAGCCACCACATTACCAAAGCATATTCAGCACATTTAAGAAGTATCTAGGCCGATAATGAAGCGACATAGTTCAAGCTTAAGGTGGCTAATGTTTCTCTTCTATTGTTAAAATTATCTTCTTCAAGTCTAACTTCTACCCAAAATTAGACTAAGTTATCTAAGAAATGTATCAAAGGTTTATCAATTCACAATAGTTCTGTATGACAATTCTTCCTCAAGTATTACTCTTAACTCATCCAAAGCATCTAAGGCCAATTTCACAACTATGCATATCTAGGTCAAATTACTCTTAAGATGAGTAAACAAGGTCACTCTCATGTAACTAGAGCAACTTGAGGGTTCTTAAGCTATTCACAAGATAATAAGTCCAACTAACAAAGGTTCTAGACTATGAGTCAAATATCACACTTTATATTTCAAAAGCCAAAGTGATTCAACTAATCCCAAACATTACCATCTACCATTTCAACATCTAAGACCCCACCCAATCTTATCAAGATATGAAAGTCATACCGTAACAAAGTTCAATCTAACATAAGTAAGCCTAACCTACCACATATCCAAATATAGCTCACCAACAAATAATCTTTGTTTTTCATTTCCTCGAAGCTTCATCATCGATCCAAGCTATCAAAAATCCAATCTATGCATTAGTACGAGAATATCAATGCTCATATTGCACCATTCTGCTTTGGGCCCAAAACAACACCAAAACCCCCCAAGTGGGTTTCACATACGGGAAATGAGTTTCCGAGACCAACCCATCTTTCAAGTACTAGTAGGGAGTCATATCCCTCAAGAAATTAGTGTAAATCAATCATATTTTGGATAAAATCAAGCCACAAGCTATTTGGGGTTTTGGGTAAATAATAAAGAATTCAACACAAAAATTGAAGGATTCATACCATAGATTTGATGCAATACATGATTGTGCAAGTTATTCAAGCTCCCAAACAACATCTAAGACTCAATTTGAGGTCTACACCCTCTATTAGGGCTTATGAGATCTAAGACAATGGACAAAATGGCCAATTACCGACCAATAAGGGTATTTAAAGTACTCTTCCTATGCCCTCAAATTAGGGGATTGCGCACCCATTCTAGCCACGATAGCAGCATCGCAATCACGATAAGGCCTTCATGATCGTGGTACCTTGCTGTAGTAGACAACAACTGAAACTTGGAATGCCCCGGGATGCATTCAGAGTCCTTTAAAAACCAAAAAAAATATGCAACCACACTGTTTTCGTATTATAGTCTCATTTACAAAGTCATATTTTCTGTCTGAGGTAGTTTTGGCCAAATGTGGGCCCTACACCTAAACTTCAAATTTATCAACTTTTTGATAAATAGGTTGAAATGAGATCGGGTGTAGCTGGACCCAAACCAAAGGTCTACCCAACCTAAAATTGATATTTCGGATCTGCTGGAACTGTCAGAATTTGCATCTAACATTAATCTATTGACATTTTTTCTGTATGACTATTTGGAACCAGCGAAGACTTCTAAATAAGGAAATGGTTCTAAAAACTAAACGAACTGCCTGGTAACCGAACTATCAATTCCAGAAGGTCATAAATGATTTTGGGTAGTAATGGAAAAGCTCTAACAACAAAAATAAGAGGAATCATGAGAAACAACCTAAAGGATCATTACAACATCCACTACTAAGGAACTTTAGTCCCCAAAAGTTAAAGTTAAAGAAAATATCTAAAGCCTCTAATAGGTGAGAATAATAGGCCCACATCTTACTTTTAATCTCCAAAGTGTTTTTCTCCACTGGGGGTGCTTCTACTGAAACTTAACAATAGGAACCTCTCTAGTACGCAACTGTCTCACATCATTAGAAAAAATAAGCATGTGCTCCTCCTCAAAGGTCAACTGCCCATCTAACTAAACTGAATCCCACCTAAGAATATGAGACTTATTAGAAATATACTTCTGCAACATAGAGACATGGAAAATTGGATAAGCAGCAGGAAAAATTGGAGGAAAGGATAACTCATAGTCCACCTCGCCAACTGCATAAAGAATTTCCAAAGGACAAAAATATCAAGGGTTGAGCTTACCCTTCCTTCCGAACCTCATCAAACCCCTCGTAGGCTAGCAAAAATATAAGGCTAAAAATCAAAATTTAGACAATTACTAATATTTTAGTAATGTCAATTGTGTAGCCAATATACCCAAGTCCACAGTCTTCCACAAAACCTCTACCAAACCAAAGTCAAAATATGTAGGGACATGCCCCCGACAATAGCCAAGTACAAAATCTATATAAGTCTATGATATAGAATAACATGACTATGAAAAGTAGGCCTTCCTAAGTATGGAAGCTCACCACTTCAATGTCAATGCCCGAACTGCTCGAACACCTATTCACTATGTAGAAGAAGATGAAGATGCTCCGGCCCCTATGTCGCATGGGGACATAGCGTTAGAAGACGGTTAGCGGTTAGAGCTTTAGTATGTAACTCAAGGATAAAGATAAAATAATATCATAATTAAACAAAAAAATCAGTATGTCATATTCCATCAAAGTTATACACTTATACTTATATATAGGTATTTCATATACACATCAAGAGATCAAGGATTAACAATATTCTTGAATGTTCATTCATTCATAAGGCATAAAGTGAAGAACTCTGACGTTCCACACATAGGTTCCGACCATTCATATTAGGCATAGTACTTTAACACCGTTCAAATGTTATTAGACAAAGTATTTTAACCATTGGTACACACATTAAGCAAGGGACTATAACCACATATTCATCAATTGAAACAAGGGTTCTATCCGTAAACCACAATCAACTAGGCATAGGACTGAAAGCACATGCTCACACATTCATTTAGGCATCAAACTCTAATCACATTCTCCCACATTTAATCAGGCATGGAACTCTAATCACATGACGATCCATATATAATCGGGCATGGAACTCTAATTGTATGCTGATGCATAAGGCGATGTATTTTAAGCTCATGAGATCTCTTTAAGCAAGGGACTCCAACCACAAGCTATTAGATGAGGGAATTTAACCACAAGTCATTATAAAATAGAGTTTAACTATAAGTCATTAGATGAGGGACTTTAACCACAAGAAGGGTCACCGAGGAACTAAAGCACAAAAACCACTCACGCTTCTCAAGGCAAGACCCCCAGCAAGGACATGGCACCACAAGTATGGAGTGCTTCATAGTAACCACCTAGGTAAAAATTGAGACCCATCCTGGCACAACATACCAAAGAAGGAGTCCTTAGGAACGGACACCAAACTACATACCACCACATACATTTTGGCTATCTACCATGATCCCATCACTAGAAACAGATAATCATAAACAAGAAAGCTATGAATTTAAACCAAAACTCACACTTAGAAAACTTGGGATACATACGATAATCCTTCAAAGTTTGCCATACGGTATGAAGGTGATTGACATGATCCACCTCACTCTTAGAATAGACTAAGATATCATCAATGAAGAAAATGATAGATATGTCCATGAATGGATGAAAGACCCTATTCATCAAATCCGTGAATGCCGTTGAGGCCTTGATCAACCCAAAGGACATGACACAAAACTCATTACCTACGGGAATAGGTTATAGAGGAGGCCCTTTCTAGTTTGAATCTTTAACTGAACCAAAAGATACAAACACCTCTTTGAAATCACCCTTTGGGCCTTAAGATAAGAAAACAATCTTCCCTTGGGCATTAAGGAACCATATTCCCATACAATGACCGGGTCATTAGGGAATTTGAACATGAATCTACGGGTCTGACAATCTAAGGAAGCATAGCAATAATGCAACTAATCCATCCCTAAGACGGCATTAAAATTAATCATGCCAAACTCTATCAAGTCTACAAGGGTTCTTCTACCACCAATAGATGCTACACCCCTCTTCCTATAGATTCTTCTAATAATCATATGGTCTCTGACCGGGGTAGAAATAGAATAGGGAACCAACAGACTCTTGGGACCACAATCAAGACACACAACTATATACGGGGTAATATAAGAAAGAGTAGACTCTGGATCAAGCAAAAAAATGCACATTATGGAAGAAAAGTCTTAAAATAACCGCGCTAGCATTTGAAGATACCTCAGGCTCCCAAGGGATGGCAAGAGTATTGAGAGGGTCTTGACCAATATCAAAGCTAGAAGCGACACCCCTTGGTGCAAAAGCTAGAGAAATGGCAACCTACATCTTTTTTAACCAAGTGGCAAACCTTATGGGACACTTCTATTGAATGTGGCCCAATTGACCACACATAAAACAACAACCCTTTTCTTTTTCGTAAAAATCCCAGTGTGATCGACCATAAAATCAACAATAAGGATAGGTGAATTAGTATTGGGCTCTATTAACCTGATGTTGGTCACCTTATACCCTATGAGCATCGCCAATCTAAAGACCCTTGCCTACCAACTAGTTTGAGTAGGGAGCACTAGTAGTGGAATGGGGCTAGGACCCGTCCAATACTTCCTCCTAAACCACTTTCCACCAACCTGAGCCAACTGAGCAAGGGAGCAATGAAATCCAGCATTTTAAGGTAACTGAAGAGAAGTGTAACCCCTAATAGAGAGGTTAGTGAGAACAAGTGGAACCCCACAAGGAGAGTCAGATGTCACGACTCTTGACCTAGTCTGACTTCCATAAGTTGGATGAGCATTTTCCATATTTCCCCTAGTCAAGTCAAAAGGGTTTATCCAAATGTCAGATCTTCTTGGATACATGATCAGAAAGATGAGCAAGCAGAAATCAAAGGAATCTAAGACCTTACACTCTATACAGATTGAGATTGAAACACAAGAAAGGGCAATATTCCTAAATGTCTCATAGCCTATTTCTTATAAGTATGGCTTACTTCTCACCCATAATAGAGAATCTACATGACACAACTTTATGGACTCCCAACTGACCATAAACCTTTTTTTGATACCAACTTAACACGCCCTAAAAATTAATCTATGTCGTATGGCCACCCCAAGCTCGAATGAATCAGAGGTTGCCCAATAACTAAACCTAATCATCACCACAATATCCTCAAGGACTGGGGGAATCCAGAACTAGAGGAAATATAAATGTAAAAGTGAAAAGATAGATAATTACCAATATTTCAGTAAAGTCAATAGTATAGCCAATATACCCAAATCCACAATCATCCACAAAACCTCTACCACATGAAAGACGATAATATGTCTGTACATACCCCCGACAATAGCCAAGTACCAAATCTATACAAGTCTCTGACATAGAATAACATCACTATGAAATGTACGTCTTCCAAGTACGGAAGCTCACCATTTCAAGGTTAATGACCAAACCGCTCATACACCTATTCACTACGTAGTAGAAGAAGATACTCTGAACCCTATGTCGTGAGGGGACATAGCATCCAAAGATGGTTAGCGATTGGAGTTCTAGCATGTAACTCGAGGATAAGGATAAAATAACATCATTATTAAACATCAAATCAATATATCATATTCTATCATAGTTGTACTCTTATCCTTACATATAGGTATTTCATATGCAAATCAAGAGACCAAGGATTAATAATATTTTTGAACGTTCATTTATTCATAAGGCATAAAGTGGTGGAATCCGACGTTCCACACTTAGTTTCAGACCATTCATATAAGGCATAGTACTTTAATACCATTCACATGTCATTAGACAAATTACTTCAACTATAAGTACACTCATTAAGCAAAGGACTATAACCATATATTCATCCATTGAAATAAGGGTCCTATCTATAAACCACAATCAATTAGGCATAGGACTCTAAGCACATGCTCACACATTCATTTAGGCATAGAACTCCAATCACATGTTCCCACATTCAGGCATGGAACTCTAATCACATGCTGATCCACTTTAATCGGGCATGGAACTCTAATCATATGCCGATCCATAAAGCGAGGTATTTTAATGTCAAGATATCTTTTAATCAAGGAACTCCAACCACAAGCTATTAGACAAGGGTATTTAACAACAAGTCATTAGACGAGGGACTTTAACCAAAAGTTATTAGACAAAAGACTCTAACAACAAGTCATTCGACAAGGAACTTTAACCATAAGTCATTATACGAGGAAACCATAAGTCATTAGATGAGGGACTTTAACCAAGAGTCATTTCATAAGGCAAGGGACTTTAGCTCATTTTGACAATTCAACACTATCCGCGATCACATAGTCATCATGGGATCCTTCGTTGCCCAACCATTTTAATAGGCTGATGCCCTACCTTATTTCATCATATAATTTAATTTATATTCATCTAGACCTGCACGAGACCATAAATGCTTCAAGGAAATATTCATTGATCAAAGACTTTATTAGCCCAATGCCTCAATTAAAATCATTATGCTATTCAATCGGCGGTCATCAAGACCCTTACTATCCCTTTCATCATTCATTAATATTTATACACCGCACCTTAGTTTGACACACACAATTTAAAGTTAGAGCGTAGGGATTTGAACACCTACTCTTAGACATAAAACCAAATTGGTCATAAATTAACAAATTACAAGGCCAACAACACAAACACAATGCCAAATATTAAACACTCATACTAATAGGTCCATCACCCTATTAATAACCATAAGCTAATCCATTACATACTTAACAAGGTTCTAACAAACCATTTACTAATCATGTACTATCATTATAACTCAATACATTGCCAAAGAGTCTTTAACCAACCATCTACAAGTTTTCACATTCAATTAGTATTTATCACGACTCATTCATGTTCATTAGATCAATTCCATAGATACACATTTGACCTTCTCAAAATCATATAACCATTAATGGCTTCAAGAGACTAAATTCCTTGATACGACTCATCATTAATTATATTTACAGTCATCTAGACCCACATAACCATTCATATTTCATTATTAAGCTTACACCACATTCTCACCACATTTAGGCTCAACACATACATCAAGTTCGTTTTCATGTTTAGGGCTTCAACCCTTTATTAGTCCTTGACCCAACAATATTGTCAATTACATAATACATGGTTCACAATATCATTACAATCTCATCTATCTATCATTCAATCTTATTGGGATATTTCCCTAGTTCAAAACATCTTAGGTATGTGGCTAGACAATTAACTTAGACATTTTCACAAACACCTTATGTACATACCTTCAACAAGGCTATTTTAATGGAAGAAATCATTAAGATTAGGGTTAGTCAAGAACCACATGTTATGCCATATACCACAAGCATCAACATATGCAAATCATCATCAATAACATGAATAAACACAAGTCTAGGTAGACATTGTCATTGGTCACAATTTAGAAAAAAAAAACTTTTCATTTGATTTCAAAATTTTTAGGTACACTTACTAATTCTAGTGTGAAATACATGGGTTTTAGATTTATTTAATAAGGGGAAAAGAAAAATGCCTTCAACAACTTGAATCACCAAGAATATTGACTCCCCTTTGTCTCTTGAAGATTACCCTCCAAACCCTAGCCTCTAATCTGGTTTCAAGAAACTTTTTAGAGTGTTTTGGAGTGTTTGAGTCTTGTAAATGAGGGCTTAATAGGCTACAATGCCTTATATAGTGAAGGGACTTAGGTTTTTAGGCATGGGTAATGACCACAAGTCCCTTATTTAAAATCTGGAAAATAACCTCATCCAGGGGTACGACTCCCCCATACGACTCTCTAAGTAATTGTATCCAAGGGTACAAATGGTACCCTTACTCGTACCCTAGGATCCTCTTAGGTCATCTACATTATTAAAGGTATGAGTGGGCACCATTGTGTCATAACTAAAGGGTCCAACTCAACCCCTACCTGGTAAGCTTCATTCGTACAGAAAATAGTCCACTCAAGTTGAAACTTTACTCCATATGATTAAGTTGGGTACGACTCTTATGCATTGGTTACAATTGAGGGGTGGTCATGTAGTATATGAGATACTATGCCATCTTATCATACTGTTCAAGGTACGATAGGGGAGGCCATGGTGGGTACAACTCATATACATGAATACTAGTGGAGTACTCAACCATATCTTGGACAACTAGCACAAAAACCAAACAAATTTTCAAGGCCAAGGTCTTAGCTGTTTTATTCTCCCCCAGTTAGGACTATTCATCCTCGAATTATGGGTAAGGAAAGCATAAACACAAGTGAGCACATTATCAAATATCAAATTAATGTTCAAAAAATTTAGAACAAGCACACACATGGATACAACACATATCATGATTATAATCAACCAACTTCTTTATTTCATTGACTTTGGAACTCAAACACACAACTTATCCAAGCACTAGATAAATCCAAAGCTTAAGGGATTAAAACCATTGACTTTTAGGGATATAAAGCATCTCAAGCATTGGGAACTTTAATCTGTAGTCTACCTAGTCATGAATACCAACTCACATCAAAAGCATGAGTTCCCGAGATGAACATGATTGCGGTTACATGACTTCATGTCCCCATTATGCCTCCCAAGTAGCTTTCTTGGACTATTGGTTCCTCCATAGAACCTTCACCAAAACCACTCCTATCATTCGCAACTAGAGAACTTGCCTATCCAAGATACTTACTGGGATCTCTTCACAAGACAAGGAACCCAAAATACCAACGTCCTCTAAGGGAACGACAAATAAAGAATCACCTATGCACCATTACAACATAGAGACATAGAACATAGGAGAAAATATAGTTCAATCTAGAAGGAAACTCCACTTATAGGCAACATTGTCAACCCCTTTTGAGATCAAATAGGGAATAACACAGCGGGAACTAAGCTTTCCCCTTTTTAACTATTTGGATCACCCCATTCATGGAAAACACCTTTAAGACTACCCAATAACCAACATACCACACGTTCGCATCGGACTTTTATCAACTTTGAGCGGTTTTCAACATCTCACGAATCACCTTCATCTATTTCTAAGGCTTGGTGAACTAGATCGGGGTCAAGCAACATACCCCTACAAACTTCATACCATTAAATAGTAGGACGACATTTCCTACTATACAATGCCTAAAAAGGTGCCCTAGAATCTCCCCTACTTAGGTACTTCTACATTTCTTATTTCAAAACTCCACCAAGCTTCCTGAGCCACTTCCTAACACAAGAAGGGTCACCAAGGAACTAAAGCAAAAGAACCACTCACGCTACTCAAGAAAGGATCCTAAGCAGAGAAAAGATACCAAAAGTATGAAGTTCTTCATAGTAACTACCTAGGTCACAAATGAGACCCATCTCGACACAACTTACAAAAGAAGGAGTCCTTAGGACTGGACACCAATAGACATACCACCGTACACCTTTTGGGGATCTACCATGATCCCATCACTATAAATAGATAATCATAACCAAGAAAACTATGAAATTCAACCAAAATTAACACTTGGAGAACTAGCATACATACGATGATTCTTTGAAGTTTGTCATACAACACGGAGGTGATCGACATGATCTGCCTCACACTTAGAATAGACTTAGATGTCATCAATGAAGACAATGATAGAAATGTTAAAGAATAGACGGAACACCCTATTTATCAAATCCACGTATGCCGTCGAGGCATTGGTCAACCAAAAAGACGTGACAAGAAACTCATTACCCATAGGAATGGGTTCTAGAGGAGGCCCTTTCGAGTTTAAATCTTTAACTTTGACTAAAAGATACAAATACACCTTCAAAATCACCCTTCCAGAGATAAGAAAAAAATCTTTCCTTGTGCATTAAAGAACCATCTTCCCATACAATGACCGGTTCATTAGGAAATTTGAACATTACTCTATGGGTTTGACAATCTAAGAAAGCATAGAAAGTGTACAAATAACCTATCCCTAGGATGACATCAAAATCAATCATGCCAAACTCTATCAAGTCTACGAGGGTCCTTTGACCACCAACGGATAAGACATCTCCTATATACCTTTCTAATAATCACAGGGTCTCCGACCGTTGTAGAAATACAAAAGGGACCCGACAGACTCTCGGGACCACAATGAAGATGCACAGACACATATAGGGTCACATAATAAAGAGTATACCATTGAACAAGAAAAAATACACATCATGGGACAAAAGTCTCAACATACCCATGCCAGCATTTGAAGATACCTCGAGTTCCCTAGGGATAGTAACAGCATTAAGATGGTCCCAACCAATGTCAGATCTAGAAGTGGCGCCCCTTAGTGCAAAAGCTAGAGAAGTGGTAACCGATAGGCTTTTTTCGCATGTGGCAATCCTAATGGGACACTCCCATTGTATATGGCCCAATTGACCATATATAAACCACCAACCATTTTCTTTCTCGTAACAACCATAGTGTGATCGACCATAAAACCGATTAATAGGATAGGTAAATGAGGATTGGTCCCTGCTGACTTGATGTTGGGCACCTTGTGCCTTATGAGCACCACTAATATGAAGATGTTTGCCTCTTAATGGGTTCAAGTAGGTAGAACTAGTAGTGGAATAAGGGCTAGGACTTGTCCACTACTACCTCCTGGACATCTTTTTACCAACCTGAGCTAACTAAGCAAAGGAGTAATGAAACTCAGCATTTTAAGGTGACTGAGGAGAAGTGTAACCCCCAATAGAAGGGTTCGGGGAAACAAGTGGAATCTTACAAGGATAGTCAGATGTCACGACCCTTGATTGGTTCTGAATCCTGGAAGTTGGATAAGTGTTGTCCATATTACTCCTAGTTAGGATAGAATGGTTTGCCCAAATGTTAGATCTTCTTGGATACATGATCTGAAAGATGAGCAAATAGAAATAAGAGGAATCTATGAACTTAGACTCTATATAGCTTATGATTGAAACATAAGAAAGGGCAATATTCATAAATGTCTTATAGCCTCTCTCTTATAAGTGTGGCGCACTTCAAACCCATAAAGAGACTCTACTTGACACGGTTTCTTGGACTCCTAACTGACCATGAACCTGTCTCTGATACAAACTTGACACACCCCAAAAAAAATAATGTCATTTGAGCCCCCTAAGCTTGCATGAACTAAAGGTAGCATGATAACTCAACCTAATCACCACCACAAAAACCACAAAAATTTAGGAAATCCCGACCTTATAATGAGATAGCATAAATATAAGGCTAAAAGCCAAAACTTAGACAAATACTAATATTTCAGTAATGTCAATTGTCTAGCCAATATACCTAAGTCCATAGTAATCCACAAAACCTCTACCAAATAGAAGTTAATAATATATAGGGACATGCCCCCGACAATAGGCAAGTACCAAATACATACAAGTGTATAAAATAGAATGACATCATTATGAAAGGTAGGCCGTCAGAGTATGGAAGCTCGCTTCTTCAAGGTCAATGCCCAAACCGCTTGAACATATTTTCACTACATAAAAGAAGAAGATTTTTCGACCCCTATGTCACGTAGGGACATAGCGCCCGGAGATGATTAGCGGTTAGAGCACTAGCATGTCACTCGAGGATAAGGATAAAATAACATGCAAAATAAGGGACCAAAGATTAACAACATTTTTGAAAGTTGATTCATTCATAAGGAATAAAGTGGAGGACTCCGACGTTCCATTCTTATGTTCAGACCATTCATATTAGGCATAGTACTTTAACACCATTCACATGTCATTAGACAATGTACTTCAATCATGGGTAAACTCATTAATAAAAGGACTATAACCAAATATTCATCCACTAAAACAAGGGTTCTATCCACAAACAACAATCAATTAGGCATATGACTCTAAAGATATGCTAACACATTTATTTAGGCATAGAACTCTAATCATATGCTCCCACATTTAGTCAGGCGTGGAAATCTAATCACATGACGATCAACATTTATGTGGGTAAGGAACTCTAATCGCATTCCGGTCCACAAGGTAAGCTATTTTAACCCCAAAAGATCTCTTTAAGCAAGGGACTCAAACCATAAGCTCTTAGACGAGGGATATTAACCACAAGTCATTATACGAGGGACTTTAACCACAAGTTATTACATGAGGGACTTTAACCACAAGTCATTAGACTAAGGACATTAACCACAAGTCATTTCATAAGGCACGGGACTTTATCTCATTCAGACAATTCAACATAATACATGATCACATGGTCTTTATGGGAGCCTTCGTCGCTCCGCCATTACAATAGGCTGATACCCTAACTCATTACATAATACAATCAAATCATCATGTAATTCAATCAGCGGTCATCAAAACCCTCACTAGACCTTTCATCATTCATTAACATTTATACACTACACTACAGTTCCATACACATAATTTCAAGTTCACGCTTAGGGAATTTAACCCCTCTTATTAGCCATCATACCAACATGGTCATAGATTAAAAAATTACATGGCTAACAATATCAACACAATGCCAATTATCAAACATTAATACTTATAGGGCAATCCTCCTTTTAAAGCTATAATCTAATCCATTACATAGTTAACAACGTTCTTACAAACCATTTTCCATGCATTTACCATTATTATAACTCAATATATGGCCAACAAGGCTGTAACCAATAATCTACAAGTTTTCACACTCAATTAGTCCTTATCACGACTCATTCATTTACATTAGACCAACTACATAGATACATATTTGACCTTCTAACAATTATTTAACCACTAATGGCTTCAACAAACTAAATGCCTTATTTCGAATCATCATTAATAATATTTATGGTCATCAAGACCCACATAATCATTCACATTTCATTAGCAATCTTACACCATGTTCTCACCAAATTTAGGCTCAACACATTCATCAAGTTCATTTTCATGTTTAAGGCTTCAACCCCTTATACGTAATTAACCCAAAAATATTGTCAATTCTATAATACATGGTTCACAATATCCTTACAATATCATATATCAATCATTCATGCTTATTGGTACATTGCCCTAGTTCAAAACATCACAAGCATCTGGCTAGACAATTCACTTAGACATTTTCACAAATACTTTATGTACATACCTTAAACAAGGCTATTTTAATGGTAGAAATCATTAAGATTAGGGTTAATCAAGAACCACATGTTAAACCATATACAACAAGCACACACATATGCAAATCATTATCAATAACATGAATAAACACAAGTCTAGGTAGGAATCATCACTGTTCATCATTTAGTGACAAAACCCTTTTCATATGATTTCAAAACCACCATGTACACTTGGTAATTCAAGAGTGAAAAACATGGGTTTTAGAGTTATTTAATAAGGCGAAGAGATACATGCCTACAGCAACTTGAGTCCCTAATAATATTGACTCCCCTTTGCCTCATGAAGATCACCTTCCAAACCCTAGCCTCCAATCCTTTTTCAAGAAACCTTTAGAGTGTTTTGGAGTGTTCGAATCTTGTAAATGAGGGCTTAGGAGGGTATAATGCCTTATATAGTGAAGGGACTTAGTAATTTTGGAATGGTAAATAACCATATGGCCCTTAGTTAAAAGTTGGAAAATGACCCCATCCACTGGTATGACTCCCCCATACGAGTCCCTAAGTAATCGTACCCTAGGGTACAAGTTGTCCCCTTACTCGTACCCTAGGGTGCTCCTAGGTTACTTATACCATTAAGGGTATGACTGGAAACCCTTGATTCATAACCAAAGGGTACGACTCAAACCCTATATCATAAGCTTCATCCGTATAGGAAACAGTCCACTCAAGTTGAAACATCACTCCATACGATTGAGTTGGGTATGACTCATATGTATTGATTATGATTGAGGGGTGGTCATGTCATATAGGAGACAATATGCTATCTTATCATGTTATTCATGGTATGATAGGGGAGGCCAAGGTGGGTATGACTCGTATACATAAATACGAGTGGCTTTCCCAACCATATCTTGGTCACCTTGCTCAAACACCAAAAATTTTTTATACGGAAAAGGTCTTAGGTATTTCAACGATCACCAACTCTGAATATCAAGTCACGGAACCTATGGTAGACATAGGCCTTTTACCTAATCTACGTTTCTCTTATCCTGTCCTCAATCACTCTGACTCTATCCAATGAGTCCTAAAGCAAATTGGTACCATGAGGTCTCAATTCGAAAATCTCAAACCATCCTATCAGAGAACTACATCTCCTACCATACAAAGCCTCATAATGTTCCATCTCAATAGTTGAATGATAGTTTTTGTTGTAGGTAAACTCTGCTAATGCTAAGTGTTGATCCCATTGTCCTCCAATATCTATAACACAGGCTCGGGGCATATCCTAAAGTACTTGAATAGTCCGCTTGGACTGACCCTCTATCTGTGGATGAAAAGTTGTACTCAAATCCACTCGATTTCCCAATTCTTCCTAGAATGCTCTAAAAATTTTTAAAGTAAATACATAACCACAGTCAGATATGATAAAAATGGGCACCCCATGTAGATGAACTATTAACTGTAACATAAATTTAGGCAAATCTCTCAGCACTGAAGGTCATATAAATAGGAAGGAAATATGTTAATTTAGTCAAATGATCCACATAACCCAAATACCGTCAGGACCATGGGAAGTATGAGGCCAACTACTAATAAAGTCCATAGTAATTCATTCGTATTTTTGCTGGAGAATGAGCAATCTCTAAGTCAATCCACCTGGGCATTGATGCTCAGCCTTACCTTGTTGAGGAAATAGACAATGATCCACAAAGTGTGACATATCTTTCTTCATACTGTCCCATCAGTAATGCTGCCTTAAATCTCTATACATTTTAGTCGTACAGGGATGAACAGAATAGCTAGAGTTGTGAGCCTCATAGAGAATAGACTGAATCAAATAATCAAGTCAGGGAAGACAAATACGACCTTGGAATCTCAAGATACCCTTAAAATCAATGGTGTGCCTCCTAGACTCACCACTCATCACCTGATCAAAGAAGAACCACAACATGCTATCCTCATACTGAGGACCATGAATCTCCTCAAATAAGGAGGACCTTACCTCCACATAATTCAAAATCCTCGTAGGATCTGAAATATTAAGGAGAACCACCAAACTGGCTAAGGACTGAATTTCCTATGCCATAGGCTTTTGTGAAACTGATATGCATGCGAAGCTACATATACCTACTCCCTAGCGACTCAACGCATCATCTACCATATTTGCCTTGCTTAGATAATACAAGATGGAAATATCATAGTCCTTTAGCAAATCCATCAATCTACGCTGGTGGACATTGAGTTTTTGTTGGGTCATAAGATGCTGAAGGCTATAATGATAGGTGAAAATCTCATAATACACTCCATACAAATAATACCTCAAAATTATGAGCACAAAAACTACTGCGCAAAAACTACTACCGCCAACTCCAAACACAACCCTGTTACATCAAAACACATCAAAGAACAACACCCAAAACATCACAGAACATGGTGAATCCCTCACCCTTAATAGGAAGAGATAACACTGGAGCTGAAGTAAAACAGTCTTGTAGTTTTCTAAAGCTCAACTCAAACTCTTCAAAACTTAGGAAAGGAACTTCCTTTCGAGTCAATCTAGTTATAGGGCTGAAATAGTAGCAAAGCTCTCTGCAAAATGCATGTACTATCCAGCCAAACCAATGAAGCTGTGAACCTAAATCGGAGACATAGGCCTATCCCAATCATGTATTATCATAATTTTTGTCCGGTTCACCAGGATACTAGCTCTAGATACCACATGTCCAAGGAATGACACTAATTCAAGACAAAACTCACACTTAGAACTTGGAAAAAAAACACATGGTCTCTCAAAATCTGGAGCACTATCCTCAAATATTATGCATGCTCTTTACTATTTTCCAAATATACAAGAATATCATTAAATAACATAATAACAAAGGAGTTACACACAGTTTACCAAGTCTATGAACACGACTGGGGAATTAGTCAGCCCAAAAGTTATCACCAAAAACTCATAATGACCATAACGGGTCTTGAAAGTTGTCTTGGAGATATCCTCAGCCCTAATCCTCTGTTGATGTTAACTCGACCTCAAATCTATCTTAGAAACCATGGCTGCACCCTAAATCTAGTCGACCAAATCATGAATGCGAGGCATAGGATAATTTTTCTTCACCGTCACCTTGTTAAGTTGCCTATAATAGATACAATACACATAGATCCATCTTTCTTCTTTATAGAGAATACAGGAGCTCCCCATGGGGAAACACTTAGTCTAATAAAACCCTTACTAAAAAGGTTGTGAAGCTGAGAATTTAGCTCATTAAGCTCAGTAACCATATAGTAAGGTGCCAAATAAATAGATCGGGTGCTAGGCTTAGGGTCAATAGCAAACTCAAACTCACGGTCAGGGGGGATACCTGACAGGTTAGTAGGGAATATATTAGGAAACTCACAAACAATAGGAACAGAGTTGAGTGATGAACTCGCTACATAAGTATTACATATATAAGCGAGATAAGACTCGCAACCCCTAAATATAAGTCTCCAAGAACAAATATTCAAAATAATCCCTGTTGGCATGCGACTAACCCCTCTCTAGCACACGACTGGGGACATGCGTGGCATAGTTAAGGTAATGGTCTTGTAAAAATAATCAATTTTTGCATGATAGTAGGATAATCAGTCCAAGCCAAGAATCACTTTGAAATCCAGCATATCAAGAATAATAAGATCAACAAAAGTATCACATCACTAATTGTCACAACACATAATCTGGATACTCAGTCCATTACTAAAGAATTACCTACTTCAGTGGATACATTCAATGGCATAGATAATAAGTCGCTGGTAAAGTCAAACTGTGGTGCATAAGAAGCATATATAAAAGAATAAGTGGATCTAGGATCAAATGAAGTAAGAGATGGCTTGCAGTACACAAAATCATAATTTAACTGCAATATCCATAGTCTTAGCCTCGGGTCTAGCAGGTACTGCATATAACTAACCATGCTCACCATCTGACTGGGCACCTAACTAACCTCCTATCCTGCCTGCCTGAGTACAACCTCAAGTACCCTAATAACCACCTTTGCAACCTTGCAAAACACCTTTACCTAAGGGGTAAACCGCCCTTATAAGAGTAGCACCATATGCTGAAATAATTAGTGCCCCACAACTAGGGAAATCATGCAAAAAATGACCAGGAAGCCCACAAGTAAAATAAAAGTCATGAGCAAAACCAGGACTCATATATCCGATTGAACTGAAGTAACCACCACGTCTAGCGCAACCTCTCGACCAACCTCTAAAGACTAATCACTGCCCTTACAAGGGAGACCACTAGTATCGAACTGACCTGCGTCAGTAGTCTAAAGAGCTGCCTAAACTAATCGACTACTCTGACTCTGAGGCCGAAAAATGGACTCTAAATTAGGAACTACTATGGCTCCCACTAAATCTGCCCTGATACTTGGGCCTCTTATCATGACAGTTACGATACATGTCCTCTATCACTATAGCATAATCTAAAACTTCCGCAAATGACCTACCTACAACAACTAGACTCTAAGTATCCATTCGAATAGGAAGTCTTAGTCTTCTCACAAAGTAGCAAACTCTCTCATTCTCAATATCTAAAATAGAAGTCACATGCCTAGCCAACTCATAGAAATGGGCCTCATACACGGGGACTGTCATAGAACCCTGCTCCAATCTATTAAATTGATCACTTAGTCAATCCCTAAGGCTGCGCAATATATACTTCTCTAAGAACATCACAGAAAACTGAGTCCATGATAAGGGAGAAGATCCAACTAGCCTAGAACTCATAAAACCTCTCCACCAGTGTCGAGCAGATAAATCAAATTAAAATATGGTGTAATCTATACCACGAGTCTCAACAAGGCCTAAACCATGAAGCCTATCCTCACAAGCACTAAGGAATTCAAATGCATCTTCTTCAGGAGCATTGGAAAACCTAGGCGGAGCGAACCTCAAGAACCTACACAACATTGTCTTCTCCTTCGCAGACATAGTAGGTTAGGTCATAACTGGATGAACAGGTGTCAACAAAACAACTGGTGGTATAGAAGGAACCTCAACTCTAAGAGCTGCAGTTGCAGGCTACACTCCTGCCTTAGTAGTCTGCGTACCATCAATAATACCTAACAGCTGAACCAAGGCATCTCTAATCAAAGTAGAGTGAATAAAACTTGGTGAAGCCTTGGCTGGTCCCTGGCCCACCACGGCCTATAGTGGAGAAATCTCTGGCTTAGGCGTAGCAATAGGTTTTGGGGGAGGTGGACCATCCTGGTCCCTAATTGGGGACACAACATGAGGTTGTGATCAAACAAGAGTAGGATTCCTAGGTTCAGTCTTAGTACCTTCCTCATGAATAGTTGTAGCACGTGTCATGGGCATCTGAGAAAGAGTCAAGAAAATTTCCTACATACATACTCAAACTCTTAGCACAATGTGAGTGAAAGAAGTAAAGGACTCCTATGAATGTCCTATAACATCTCGAAGATAGGAAATAGACTTTAACATTCTAATCTGTAGGACTCTATTAGGCACTTTCTCTTATACTAACAATACTATTCAAACCTACGATCTGATACCAATTTGTCATGACCCGATTCATGAATCATAATGGCACCTACTAAAACCTACCAGTAGGTAAGCCAACATAGTAACTCGGAGTTAAGGCAATGGGTTACTTCGGCAGAAATGCTTGAAAAGGGCCAAAATAGATGAAAAAAATCATGATCAATGATATTCCACAAATATAACCAAATACAGATACCAATCCCATGAATAGGTTATATCAGTACAAAAGCATCTAAGTATTATAATAGGAAATGCAACTCAAAGCTTAAATAGTTTATACATTCATCTTGAATACAAAAAATTGAATAAAGATTGGAGGGAAATAGATGACTCAAAACTCAAATATCTCACCTTATCTCTATAAGATCTACACTGCACGATCTTAACTTTGTAACGACAACTAGTACTTGGTTCTTCACCAAAAAGGTACAGAAGTTTAGTATGAGTACCAAAATAATGGGTACTCAGTAGGCATCATCCGATGACTGAGCTAAATTAAAATATAAAGATGATATTAGGCAACATATTATCTATAAGTCAAGGTACAAAATTAAACCTGAATTGTCTTCATCATAACTATACAAAGTAACAAATCAAATAGAATAATAATACGACATCACATATCAATATATCCCAATACCATCATATAAGATGAGTAATCTATCCGGAAGCATTAGGAGATACTAAAGCAATTACAAATGCATGAATGCTATGTTTAACGCACGTACATCCATTAGAGCATAAAGTAAAAAAACCCTCCACAACATCCCAAACCATCGGGAAGTACACCCAAAAGTACATAAAGTAAAGAACTCATCACGACGTCCCATACCATCGGAGAGTGCATCAATAGATCCAATCATCAACGTATCAAGATATATAACCAACTTCTCAGTATCCATGGTTTCCATATTTTCACTCTTCAACAAACATTTATCAACAATTATAACTATCAACCATTACCATAAATAACCAACATACACCAAGGTACTAATACCCATAATCATACCACAATAAAGATATCTATCTTAACAATATACTATACTTAGTTGATATTAGTTAATCAATGACTATTAATAAACCACCTATTCAATAGTCATCAGGGACCTTTAATGTTCACCTAACTGGTTCATTACAAAATCTTTACCCTCAAAGTAGCGAATTGTTATTCCCTAATTAACCAATGTTCGACAACTAATCGAGGCTCACTATTAGACCATGGGTACATTCAAATAATACCCATTATTAATCATAAAAATAGCCTCATCAACATCTAGAAAAAGGGCCACTATTCATCATTATACCCTTATATATATATCTAACAATTAATATCTTTTAGTATCTAGAATCATAAATATACAAATCCCCAATTAATAGCTAATCGGTATCATAACTATACAAATCCCTAATTAATAGCTAATCGGCATCTTAACTTAGTCATCAATATCATTAACCATCACCAAGCCTATTATCACCATTAACCCATAACAATAAAAATTTCTAGTTATCATATTTTAACTAACAAGGTCCATCATCTAGTAGTCTAGACTTCTAGTCATCCAGTAAAGTCACTTAGTAGTCAACTAGTTACCACATAACTCACTTTAATAAGTAATATACCTTAATTAATCCATTTATTTGATGTTATCTAAACTCACTTGGTGAAATCTCAAATCCCATACAATATCCCATAAACCAACTAGAAACTCTAATTCAGTATTCGGTATAAGTCACTTCTACTCACAATTCAACAATAGCAAGAACTACACCACTTAACAAGTGAATACTATCAAGAAATTATACCCGACATCCAAAGAATAACATCATATCTTCAACACACATATGAATGTAATCATATAAAGTCATAACCATACAGAAACATATATATATATATATATATGCATGTTTACCTTACATAACATTGATAACGCTCAACTTACAAGTCAATTTAAGTACAAGGCAGTTGTTGTCAATATATTTACCAAACTTTGGACTCGGGGTCAAATCTACGAGGAACAATGTTAATGGAAATCAAGTTAATTCAAAATAATATATACTTGTTAAATTCAAACCAATATTACACGAAGATAAAAATAGGGGGAAAGTATCAATAATAATGCTTCTTTTTGGGTTTTTCTAGTATAGATTCGGCGCTATGAATAATTAAAGTTTTATTAGTTAGGCACGGAACTTGGGATTATGTATTACTAAGGGAAGTAACATGTGGATACTAATAGTTAACTTTATTATTAGTAGGTTAAATATAGGTAGGTTCTATTATAGGTTTTGATGCTACTCTTTCAACAAAACACCAAAATTTCACCCATTGATTCTTTCAAATACCTAAAGAGTGTGTTCAAGAATTTGTAACCAAACTTTAATTTAGGCATCCCTATTTCTAGGATAATACCTATGGTATAGTTAACTTCAAAACCACCCTTACGTCTAAGATAGTGATAGATTGGCAAACTAGATATATAATTGTCTACCATTGCTTTGGTATCCACATCCCTCTTTCAAGGATGATATGGATTCCTAAAGTTCACTTAAAACCCTTCTATGGAAAATGTCTTTGAGCTTTCTAGAGTTTGGAGCTTTCACCCATCAAGCCCATATGGGTATTTGGGGCTTTCACCCATAAATTCCAACCGAATTGATCAAGCAATGATAAAACCCATCAACATCAACTACTAAATAGAATCTAACAATAACAAAACACACAAAGGTTAATCCCTATTCATACATAACCCCAAAAGGGATATCTATCTATGCATAAGATAAATAAGCCAAGGTATACTCATGATCTCTATTGAAATGATTTATTGAAGACTAAGTGAATATTACTTAAAAATTTGAACTCCTAAAAATCTCCAATAGAAGTGAGTTATTCCTCCATTTAGAGGCTACTCTATCGTATTCTTTACCAAAAATTTAGATAATATTTTTTCCTCCAAGTATGGAGCCTATGAACTCAAGAACAAAACCTAACTATTGGGGAAGATGGAATATGATGAATAATTAGGGTTTGGGCATAGAATATTCGCCATCCATGACCCTAGCTCACATCCTTTCACTCTAAATTGCTCCATGTCAGCCTTTGGGAGCCCATACACCTCATTGATCTACTCTACTTTAAAGTTCACCTACTTATCCCAGATCATCATTATTGGGTTTGTGAGGGACACCACACTAAGTTTTGGGTAGAACTCACGCACCCAGTTCTCATTTGCGTAGAAGGGATCTAGGGAAAAGCACCTCTATTCAGTTTTGGTAAGTCTAGAATGGAATCCTAGGAGCTTCTCTTCCACCTTGTCTGAGCTAATACCCCTTTCAGGGAGTATCTTTGTCCTAGGTAGATCCGCATAATAGAGGTTTTGGCATTGGGCTACCATGAACCTAGTTCTATCAAAATCTTCCATTGTGGTGGCTTAGTACCTATAAGCAATACATTCCAAACCATAATTATCATTATTACACACAAAAATATGCTAGATAAAACAAATGGAGTCATGTGGTAGTGTTTTAGAAGGTTTTGGGGGTAGAAATATATGTGCATAAATTTTGGTTTCTGTAGACACTACCCTCAGGTATGGCGATCACGGAGCAATCACTGCTACCACAATGTAGTAGTTGAGATCATCAGGACTATGATCACGGTACTTGAGACCAATTTTGACAGTTCTGCACATCTGTCAAACCACATGATTCTATCCCCAAATTTGTGTTCTACTAGGCACATAATCATTATGACTAAGGAAATTGAGCCTAGATATTGTGATATACCCCCCAAACTCAAAGAATTTAATATGGAATTCGTAGGGGAATTGAATTGAACACGCGGTGTACACATCAATTTCAACCATTTAATTCCTAAATCTGGGTACTTAAGACTTCCCCAATTGTGTGTACACCAACTACAATAACTAACCACAACAATCATCACAAACAAGCATGCATTTAATATTGAAAATGATATTTTAGGACTTTCCCTAAACTATAGGTTCTAAGTATGTAATTACAATAAGAATAAGTAAATCAAGACAACATACCAAGTTTGATGATACAAATAGATTTAAATAACACTTGGACACTAAACTCAAAGCAACCAATTTGAGAGAATTTTGAGAAAGGTATGTGTGAGCAAATGGCATTCGAAAGGTCACTTAAAACTATTTGACCACGATCATGGTCCTAGTTCCACGATCACGTATATGCGGTCTCCGCATTCGCAGTGGCAGCACAGTAGTTACGGTAACTAAGAACAAAAAATTAGGTCTCTTTTACTTTACTATTCATTCCAAACATGTCAATCTCATGCGTTCCCTTTATAAAATTCAATCAACATTCCTCCTAGTGCTACTTTTTCATGGATTATGCATGAACAAACATGTAAAATAAAATCTACACTATCATGCATAAATTAAAAGATAGAGGCCACTTTTCGAGCGTGATGGGGTGCCTCGCATAGAGCGCTTAGTTTAATATCTTAGCACATTTCCTCCACCACCTCTTTTTATGTTTCTACTCTGAAGATTTGAATCTCCGTCCCAAATTTTATTTAGTGTGCAATGAGCGACAAAGGGATAGAAGATTCAAATCTTCCAAGATGAAACTTGGAAGATGTGAGGAAATGAAGAAGAAGCTTTTATCTTGCCATTTTGAAAACTTTAACCTTTTACCCAACTTCTCATCAAACTTCCGATTTGGACTCTTGGGTAAAGTTTAGCACATAAATAAGCCACTCGCTATATATCAGAAGTTGTGTTGCTTTGCTATTGATGGATGTGGTTCCACGTGCTCCTTTGGAAGTTCAAACCCCAAAATGTAGGGATTGTACTCTGTTTTCTCATAATCTACCATTTTTCTAGTTGGATGGATTCTCATCACAACCTCTAAGCATAATGTTGAAAAGTGATTTGAATGAGGTCTAACCCCTAATTCTGAAATTGCCTTCTCTATAGAATTTTCACCCTGAAATGAACTAGAGTCATCATAAGAGATTGGCTTGACTTGTTCTTTTGACTCTAGTACCATTTCCTTTATTTTTGCATGTTCTTCCTCATTTGACTCAGTTGATTGGGAAATTACCAAGGAGTCTTCACTACCAAGCTCATTATCATAGCTTGGTTTCTGTTCTTGATCACCTTCCTCTTGGGAAATGGATAAGGTAGTGATATTTTCAAGTTTTTTTTCCTTTCCCATTTCCTTAATCTTGACAATTTCCCTTCCAAATTCCTCATGGGATTGAAGAATGCCTTGGACATTCTCCCCCATTGTGGTGAACCAATCTAAAATAATTAGCATTGCCTCAAAACTATTAGACCCAGCGTATTGCTCTTCCTTCTCCTCATCATAGGACATATCAAACTCATACGAAGAACAAGCTAACTCAGTTATCATAATAAGGGGAGGGAACATTTGGGCAATCACTCAAATAGCCATCTCAACCACCAAATACAGAAAAACCATACTCCCAATAGGATTGAGATGGTGATTCTATCTCTCTCTGAAGAGCATATTTACAATCTCTCCCGAAGTGGGGTCCATCACAATATTGACATGGGTCATCAAGATTTGACTTCAACTACAAAAATACTATTTTTCAAAAAATGCCATAAAGAAAAGTAAAGAAAAAACAAAAATCTACCTAACACAAGAAACAAAAGAAAATCACGAACAAATATATACCAAATTTAATTCAAGCAAATAAGCTAGAGTTCCAAAATAACTCAATACACCAAATTTTTCCCCGACAACAACGTTATTTTGATAACACTTAACTTACACGTCAATTAAAGTGCAAGGTGATCATCGTCAATATATTTACCCAACTTTTGAGTTGGGGTTGAATGCATGAGGAACAATGTGAATGGCAATCAAGTTAATTCGAAATAATGGATACTTGTTAATTCAAACAAATATTAAACAAAGATAAAAATGGGGGAGATAAGTATCAACACTAACGTTTCTTTTTGTGTTTTTTTCTAGTATAAATTCAAGGCTATGAATAATTAGATTTTTATTAGTGAGGCACGGATCTTGGGATTATGTATTACTAAGAAAAGTGACACGCGGATACTAACAGTTAACTTCATTATTAGTAGGTCAAATATGGGTTGGTTCATAATTGTATAGGTTTATATTAGTAGGTTCATGGTATAGTTAACTTCACAACCGGTCTTATGTCAAAGATAGTGATAGATTAGCAAACTAGACACATAATTATCTACCATTTCTGTGGTCTCCACATCCCTTTTTCAAGGATAATATTGATTTCTAAAGTTCACCCAAAATCCTTCTTTTGAAGATGGCTTTGAGCTTTCTAGAGTTAAGATCTTCCACCCTTCAAACCTATATGGGTATTTGGGGATTTATCCCACAAATACCAATCAAATTTTTCAAGCAATGATAAAACCCATCAACATGAACTACTAAATAAAATCTAACAATAACAAACCACACACACTTTAATCGCTATTCATACATAACCCCAAGAAGAAGATATATCTACACATAAGATAAAAAAGCAAAGATATACCTATGATCTCCATTGGAAGTGAGCTATTCCTCTACCGTGAGGCTACTCGAATGTATTCTTTACCCAAAATTAATTAAATATTTTCTTCTCCAAGTATAGAGGCTATGAACTCAAGAACAAAACATAACTATTGGGAAAGATGGAATATGATGAATAAACAGGGTTTGAGTCTTTTTTGTCAAAAAAGTGGGATCAACCACGTGCATTTCTAGTTCTGCCCTTGGGCTTCATTTTTTCACCATGCTGTAATTGTATAGGCTTGGCCGTGACCACAGCTACCGTGATCGCGATTAGCTTTCACAACCAAGGTTAATTGACTTTACTTGAATATTGCGATCGCGGTCATCTAACCATGACTGCAGTAGGCGAGGCCAGTTCTTGATCTAAGTTTTCAGGTGCACATTTTTTCTTTCTTTTGATCATTGTCAGCTCCAATCCCAATATTTCCATCTCATCAACTATGTGCCTGCTATATATGGTTATCAGTGCTCTCAATAAAAATTATGTCTCATTTATTCAATAAAAATAAGGTAATGTGCATGAATATTGAGTGCAAATGAGTGGTAAAATCACCCCTTATCAAACATCAATATATATTTACTGGATTCAGTGGGTATCATCAATATATCCTTCGGACATACCGAGCATCATAATATCATCAATATATCCTCCAAACTTACCGGGCATCTTAATGTCATCAATTTATCCCCTGGACTTACTGGACATCATAATATCACGAATATATTCTCCTGACATATCTGGCATCATAGTATCATCAATATATCCTCCGAACTTACTGGCATCATAATATCAACAATATGTCCTCTAGACTTACTAGGCATCATAGTTTCATCAATATATCCTTCGGACTTATTGGGCATCATAATATGATCAATATATCTTTCGAACTTACCGGACATCATAATATCATCAATATATCATTCGTACATATCGTACATCATAATATCAGTCCTTTAAACTTACCGACAACATAATATTATCAATATGTCCTCTGGACATACCGAGCATCATCATATTATCACTATTCAACATAGCATCAATATTCATCATAACATCTATATACATATGTGCAATCAAATCCCTAATAAATGCAAGCCCATGAGGGATAGAATAAAAAAAGACATAAGAGAAAACATATTTCCGTACCTCATCAATTATTATCAACACAATATATTAGTTGGTGCATGGACCACTATATTCATGTGATATGAACACTCACTACTTAGCCGAGCTTAACATAATCATTAGTATTTCCAAGTATAAGCTTTAAGTACATCTTCTAGATCCCCTATTTATTAGCATGATTCACATTATAAGCAAAGAGGGTTGTTTTCAAAAACCTTAGTTTATTCATCACATATGAACATAAAATGAATAATAACATAATCCAAGGCCCATATAGTAAACTAGCCTATATGTTAAGTGATAGCATAGTCATAAGTTAAATTTACAAGACTTTCTTTTGCTATTAAGTAATGACAATAAGATAACAATCGAGTATGTACACTATCTCAAAAATATACATCATGAATAACCCATTTACCTGGTTTAGACACCATATTACCAAAGCATATTCTGGGCGTTTAAAAAAAATCTAGGTCGCGAATGAAGCTACATAGTTCAAGCTTAAGGTGGGTTAAGTTCTGCTTTTAATATCCAAACTATCTTCTTCAAATCCAACTTCTTCTCGGAATTAGACTAAGTTATCTAACTCATGTCTCAAAGGTTTATCAATCCACACTAGTTCTATAGGAAAATTCTTCCTCAAGTATTACTATTAAATCATCCAGAGCATCTAAGGCCACCTTCACTACTATGCATATCTATGTCAACTTACTCTTAAGATGACTGAACAAGGTCACTCCTATGTAACTAGAGAAACTAGAGCATTCTCATTCTATTCATGAGATAACAAGTCCAACTAACCAAGTTTCTACACTATGAGTCAAATTTCACACTTTATGTTTCAAAAGCCTAAGCGATTCAACTGATCCCAAACATTACCATCTACCATTTCAAAACCAAAGACCCACTCAATCTTATCAAGATATCAAAGTCATACTATAATAAAGCTCAATCTAACAAATGTAAGCCTAACCTACCTCAAATCTAAATATAGCTCACAAACCAGCAATCTTCGCTTTCTATTTCCTCAAGGCTTCTTTAACAAGATAAGATATCAAAAATGCAATCCATGTAGTATTATCAGAATATAAATATCCATATTGAACCATTGTCCTTTGGGTCTAAAACAACACCCAAAACCCCCAAGTGGGTCCTACATATGAAAAATGAGTTTTTGAGACCAACCCATTATTCAAATACTATTAGGGAGTTATATCCCGCAAGAAATTAGTTCAAATAAATGATATTTAGGCTATAATCAAGCCTCAATCCATTTGGAGTTTAGGGTCAAACAATCAAGAATTCAACCTTAAAATTGAAGTATTTATACCTTAGGTCCAATGTTAAATATGATTATAAAAGTTATTCAAGCTTTCAATCAACACCCAAGACTCAATTTGAGGTCTACACCCTCTATTAGGGTTGATGGGACTCAAGAAAATGGATAAATTGGCCAATTCTTGACCAATAAGAGTATTTAAAAAATCTTTTTTAGGCCCTTAGATAGGGAGATTGTGAACCCACACTGTCGTGATCGTGATAAGGCCTCCGCGATCACGGTACCATGATTAATAGACAATTGCTAAGACTTGGAATGCCTCGAGATGCATCTGGAGTTCAATTGAGCAAATAAAATATGTAACCACACTGATTTTTACATTCTGGATGCATTGGCAAAGTGTAATTTTCCATCCGAGGTCATTTCAACAAAATGTGGGCTCCACACCCAAACTTCTAATTTATCAACATTTTAACCAATAGGTCAAAATGAGTTTGGCTGTATCGAGAACTAAACCAATGATTTACCTAACCTTACATCAAAATTCTAGACCTACTGGCGTAGTCAGAATTTTAATTGGACATCGTTCTAAACAAGGAAATGGTTCTAAAAAACAAACCAACTGCCTGATAACTGAACTATCGATTCCATCAAGTGATGAATGACTTGGGAAAGATATGGAAAAGCTCTAATAGCAATAGTAAATGGAATCATAAGAAATAACTTGAAGGGTCATTACAATATCCTCTACTAAAGAACTTTTGTCCCCAAATTTTAAAGATGAAGAAAAATACCAGAAGCCTCGAATAGGTAAGGATACTTGGCTTGTATCTCACTCTAGATCTCCGAAGTGGCTTAGATCTCCAAAGTGGCTTTCTCCACTTGGCGTGCTTTTACTAAACCTTAACTACAGGAATCTCTCTAGTACACAATAGTCTCACATCACTAGCCAAAATAAGCTCACGCCCCTCCTCAAAGGTCAACTGCTCATCTAACTAGACTGTATCACACCTAAACACATGCTACGGATCAGGACTATACTTTTGTAATATGTAGACATAGAAAATTAGATGAATAGCAGTGAAATCTAGAGGAAAGGCTAACTCATACGCCACATCTCCAACTGTGTGGAGAATGCTAAAAGTACTAATACATATAGGATTAAGCTTACACTTCCTTCCAAACCTCATCACACCCCTCATGGGTGAAACACAAAGGAACACATGATCACCAACTCTAAATCTCAAGACATGGATCCTACGGTCACCATAGGCCTTCTTCCTACTCTGGGCTGCTCTTAGAATATCGTGAATCACTCTCACTCTATCCAACGAGTCCTAAAAAAAATCCATACAATGAGGTCTCACCCCAATAGTCTCAAACCATCCTAACAGAGAACGATATCTCCTACCATATATAACCTTATAAAGTGCCATCTCAATACTCGAATAATAGTTTTTATTGTAGACAAACTCTATCAATGGTAAGTGTTGATCCCACTGTCCTAAAAAATCCATAACACAAGCTCAGAGCATATACTTAAGCACCTAATTAATCTGGTTGGACTAACTATCTATCTACGGATGAAAAGATGTACTAAAATCCACTTGAGTACCAAACTAATCCTGGAATGCTCTCCAAAATCTCAAAGTAAATACAGAACCATAGTCTGATAAGATAAAAATGGGTCTCCTATGCAGATGAACTATCTCCCAAACATAAAGTAAAGAATACATCACGGCATCCCATACCACTGAAAAGTACATCAATAGATCAAATCACTAACATATCAAGATATATATCCAACTCTTCATCATCTATGGTTTCTATATTTTTATCAATGGACATTTATCATCAATGATATTCATCAACAATTACCAAAAATAACTAACATACACCAAGGTACTAATACCCATAATCATATCAACATAAAGATTTCTATCTCAACAACAGACTATACTTACTCAATATTAGTTAATCAATGACTATTAATAAACCACTTATTCATTAGTCATCAAGGACCTCTAATGTTAACCTAACCGGTTCTTTACAAAATCTTTACTCACATAGTGGCTAACTATCATTCCCTAATTAACTAACATTCGACAACTAATGAAGGTGCATTATTAGACCATAGGCACATTCAAACAATAAACATTATTAATCACTAAAATATCACTCATCACTATCTAGAAAAGGGCGACAAATCATTTTTATACCCTTATATATATCTAACGATTAATGTGTTTTAGTATCTAGCATCACTAATATACAAATCCCAAATTAATAGCTAATCAACATCATAAGTTAGTCATTAATATCATTAACCATCACCAATGATAGCGTTCTATCACCATTTACCCCATAAGAACCATGATTTCTAGTTATCACATTTCAACTAACAAGGTCCATTATCTAGTATTCTAGACTTCTAGTCATCAGGTAAAATAGTCACTTAGTAGTGAACTAGTTTCCATATAACTCTCTTTAATAAGCAATATACCTTAATCAATCCATTTATCTGATGCTATCTAAACTCACTAGGTTAATTATCAAATGCCATAAAATATCCCATACACCTACTAGAAACTCTAATTTTTTATTTTGGCATAAATCAATTCTACTCAATATTCAACACTATCAAGAACTACACAACTTAACAAGAGATTAGTATAAGGAAATTATAACCGACATCACAAGAATAACATCATATCTTCTAAGCACATAAGGATGTAATAATAAGTAGGCATAATTATACATAAGCATATATATATATATATATATGTATGTATGTATACATACATGGTCACTATACATAACATCAATATATACTCGTAGGACTGGACGGCCATCATCATATATCAATATATCCTCTGGACTTACCTAGAATCATAATAAACTCAATATATCCTCTGAACTTACCGAGTATCATAATGTCATCAATATATCCTCTAAACTTATCGGCATCATAATATCACCAATATATCCTCTGGACTTACCAGGCATCATAATATCATCAATATATCCTCCGAACTTACTGGCATCATAATATCATCAAAATGTCCTTTGGACTTACTAGGCATCATAATGCCATCATTATATTCTCCAGACTTATTCGGCATCATAATATCATCAATGTATCCTCCGTACTTACCAGGCATCATAATATCATCAATATATCTTTCAAACTTATCAGGCATCATTATATAATTATTATGTCCTGCAGACTTACCGGGCATCATAATATGATCAATATGTCCTATAAACTTACCGGGCATCATCATTTATCAATATTTACCATAGCATCAATATTCATCATAACATTAATATTTATTATAACATCTATATAATATGTGCTATCAAATCTATAATAAATGCAAGCCCCACGAGGGATAGAATGAAAGAGGCAGAAGGGAAAACATACTTTCGTATGAAATCATTGATTATTAACACAATGTATAAGTAGGTGCATGGACAAGTATATTCATATGATATGAACACTCACTACTTAGCCGGGATTAACATAATATTAGCTTTTCCATGTACAAGCCTTAAGTACATTTTTTAGAGCTCCTCTTTATTAGCATGATTCATATTATTAGCACGAGAGGGCTTTTAGCACAAACCCTTGTTTAGTCATCGTACTTGAACATAATATGAGTATTAACATAATCTAAGGCCCATATAGTAATCTAGCCAATAGGTTAATTGATAGCATAGTCATAGGCTCCATTTACAAGACCTTCCTTTGCTATCTAAATAATGACAATAGGATAACAATCAAGTATGCATATTATCTCCAAAATCAACATCATGAATACCCCATTTACCAGGTTTAGACACTATATTACCAAAGCATATTCTAGGTGTTTAACAAGTATCTAGGTAGCTAATGAAGCTACATAGTTCAAGCTTAAGGCGGGTCAAGTTCCTCTTCTAATATTCAAATTATCTTCTTCAAGTCTAACTTCTACCTAAAATTTGAATAAGTTATCTAAGTCATATCTCAAAGGTTTATCAATCCACCCTAGTGCTATAGAACAATTTTTCCTCAAGTATTACTCTTAAATCATACAAAGCATCTTAGACCAATTTCCAAACATGCATATCTAGGTCAACTTACTCTTAAGATGAGTGAACAAGGTTACTCCTATCTAACTAGAGAAACTAGAGCATTCTCATGCTATTCATTAGATAATAAGTCCAACTAACTAGGTTTCTAGACTATGTGTCAAATATAAAATTTTATGTTTCAAAAGCCTAAGTGATTCAACTAATACCAAACATTGCCATCTTTTATTTCAATATCAAAGACCCCGCCTAATCTTATCAACATATCAAAGTCATACTATAATAAAGCTCAATCTAATGAAAGTAAGCCTAACCTACCGCGAATCAAAATATAGCTAAAGAACCAACAATCTTCATTTCCCCTATCCTTGAATATTTTTCAATGAGCTAAGCTATCAAAAATGCCATCTATCCATTATAACGAGAATAACAATACTCATATTGCACCATTGTGCTTTGGGTGCAAAACGAAACCAAAAACCCCCAAGTGATCCCATGTATAGAAAATGAGTTTCTAAGACCAACCCATTGTTCAAATACCATTAGGGAGTTATATCCCTCAATAAATTAGTGCAAATCAATTATATTTGGATAAAATCAAGTATCAAAGTATTTGGGGTTTTTGCGTCAAATAATAAAGAATTCTACACTAAAATTGAAGGATTCATACCTTAGATTCAACCTTAAACAGGATTATGCAAGTTATTCAAGCTCTTAATTAACACCCGACTTTATTTGAGGTCTACACCCTCTATTAATATTTATAGGACTTTAGATAATGGAGAAACTAGCCAGCTCTCAACTAAAAAGGGTATTTAAAAAACACTTCCCAGGCCCTTAGATAGGGTGATCGCGCACCAATGCTACACACAACTGCAACATTGCACTTATGATAAGGCCTCCGTATTCTCATTACCTTGCTGCACTATACCACAACTGAAAGTTAAAATTTGATTCCAAGTTATGGCCAATGCCTTGGGATGCATCCAGAGTCCAATATGAGCAAACAAAACATGCAACTATACTGATTTCAATTTTTTAGATGCGTTGGCAATGTCAAATTTTCCATCCGAGGTCATTTTGACTAAATATGGTCCACGCACCTAAATTTCCAATTTATCAACTTTCTAATAAATAGGTTGAAATGAGTTTGAGTGTAGAGGTACCCAAACCAAAGGTCTATCCAACCTAAAGTTGATATTCCATAGCTATTGGCACAGTCAGAATTTGCATCTATCATTGTTCTACTAAAGGTTTTGCATATTGTCCATTTGGAACCAGTGAAGATTTCTATACAGGGAAATATCTCTAAAACTAAAATAAATTATCGGTACCAAACTATTGGTTCTAATAAGTCATAAATGACTTTGGGCAGCTATAGAAAGGCTATAATGACAAAAATAACTAGAATCATTAGAAATAACCTGAAAGGTCATTATACTTTAGAATAAGAAGGTCTACGGGTATGATGTAATATGATTTGAATGACTTGTAAGTATGGGCATGATGATACCCTATTATGATATGTCCTTAACAGAATAAGAAAATAACGGTTTATAAGCATAAATTATGATTTTAAGAGGCTAAAATTTTTGAATAAAGAGAGTTAGATAGTTACTAAATAAGGCACTAGTTCAGGTGACTTATTTCCCAACTCATGTTTTGCCAACAAGGGTCTTATTTTTCCCCAAATAGGGGATTCTATGTTGGCGATGACCCCATGTGATAGTAGAGATCAGAGACTTCAGCCCTTGCTGCGAACTTGGGCTGGGGGCTTCGCCGCTGATTCAAGGAAGGATTCCATATAGCCTATGGGATTTTAAAATTATAGGATGTACCATCTATCTCAAAAGTAACACCAAGAGTTGAGTTAATGTTTTACAAGAATAGTTGAAGTTCTTTATATTATGCCCATGTGTTTCTATTTACTTTATGCTAACTTGTTTATGAAATGCCCTCACTTATGTCATACAAAATGTATGTTATATTTTTGTATTATTCTACATACCAATACTTTTTAAAATATTGACCCCCTTACTATAGTTTTTGAGTCTCAGTCCCGGGGTCCAGCTCAGCAGTAGATTATTCCCAGACTTCCAGAGTGGGTGAGCCTCTTTTTTACTGGAAGGCATTATATCCATATCTAGTCTAGGCCATTTTTATGGTCTTGTCAGTGACCTTGTCCCGGTTTAGTCAGACTCATGTCTTTAGTTCAATAGAGGCTTTGTGGATTGATTTAGAATGGATTTGGGTTTTCTAATAAATTGATGTCCTAAATTACTAATTTCAATTATGGGATTGTCATGTTTTAATTATCTTCTGTACTTTATTTCTTATGAGTTATGCTAGGGAGGTTTCTCGGGCTTTTGTGGTTCGAGATACCTGTTGCAGTTAGGAACTGGGCTCAGGTCGTGACAAGCATCAAGCAAAACATTGTCTTTTCTTGATTGGTGCACGACATTCAAATCATAATCCTTCAATAATTATAGCTATATCCTTCGATAAATATTTAGATCATGCCGAACACATACTGAAGGCTCTTTTGATTAGTGAACACATTAACATGAACCCCATAGAGGTAATGCCTTCAAATCTGTAAGGCAAAAAAATAGTTGCCAACTCCAAATCATGAGTTGGATAGTTCTTCTCGTGAGACTTGAGTTTTCTAGAGTTAAGTATTATAAGATATCCTCATTGTATCAACACATAACCACGTCCAACTTTGGAAATATCACAATAAACCTTAAAACCATTTGAACCATTTAGTAGAGTCAAAACTGGAGCAGTGGGTAGTTGAGTCTTCAAATCCTTAAAGCCCTTCTCAAAAGAATTGAACCACTAAAATTTGACTTTCTTCTGAGTCAACCTGGACAAGAAAGAAGCTATAGACAAAAAAACTTCAACAAACCATCAGTATTAAACAAATAAAACCAACAAACTCCTGATATCTGATTGAGAGATAGGTCTAGGCCAGTTTCTCACAACATTTGTCTATTAAAATCAACCAAGAGCTTTCATCAAAAATGATATGACAAAGGAATGCTATTTATTTTAACCAGAATTCACACTGGCTAAACTTGGCGAATAGTTGGTAATGTTTAAGAGTCTACAAGATAGTTCTCAAAAGTATGCATATTTATTCTCACTCTAAGAATAAACGGGTATGTCATCTATGAAGACTATAAAGAACATATCCAAGTACTCCTTGAACATCCTATTTATCAAATCCATAAAAGTTTCAGTAGTATTTATTAGTCTAAAAGACATAACAACAATTTCAATGAGACCATACGAACTTCTAAAGGTTATCTTTGGAATGTCATGCTATTTAACTCTGAAGTGATTATAGCCTGATCTAAGATTTATCCTGAGAAAAACTTAGAAGTCTAAAGTTAGTTACATAAGTCATCAATCCTAGGAATGGGATACTTATTGTTGATTATGACTTGATCAACTAATGATAGCCGATGTATATTTTGTGAGAACCATCTTTCTTACAAACAAAAATGACTAAAACACCCTATGGAGAGATATTGGTCATTATTAAACCCTTGTATAGAAGATATTTCAACTATTCCTTCAACTTCTTAAACTTTACTTGAGACATTCCATAGTCTGGAATTGAATAGGTTGACTATCATGATGTAGATCTATTTTAAAGTCAATTTCCCACTCGAGAAGATATCTGGGTAGATCTTTAGGAAACACTTTTGGAAATTCATTTACCAAGGGAAATGACTCAAGAGTTGGGGTTTGGACTTTGAATCCTTAACCCAGACAAGATGATAGATTCACCTTTTGGAAATCATTTTTCTTTTCTTTAAGGTACGAGACTAACCATTCTATAGGTACTGAGGTACTAGAATTTCAGTATATAATTGGTTCATTTGCGAATTGAAACTAGACTACTTTTTTCTATAATTAACTTGGGCATAAAAGGAGTGGAGCTAATGCATGCTAAGAATAATATCAATATCTATCATCTCTGACTCTACAAGATCATCTTAGGTGACTTTTTGGAAAATGATGATAGGGATATTCCTGAATATTCATCTGGTTATGATTAAATTACCAACTGGAGTAGATACTAAAAAGGGTTATGAGAGGATTTTGAGACTAATACCAAAGTCTAATTCTATATAGCGAGTCACGAAGGAATGTGTGGCTCTGGGATCTAATAATTCATAAACATGAATATGATGTACCAATAATTATATCAGGAGAACCTTTTTGATCTTGTCGACTCTGAGGGGCATGGAAACTATTTTGACGTTATCCGCCACCCATACTAGATGGGATACCCCACTGAGTCAGGATTCCTAGAAGAGCTACTGAAGAGTTATGTTGACTTTGTTGATGAGTGTTGCATTCTAGCAAACACGTAAGTGTACGTGGTCACCAAAGTAGTAATGTTGCCTTTAAAATCCAAGTATCGATCCCAAAAGGAATTTTACCCAAAAAAAATCAAATTCTAGTTTACTACAAAGATTAAACAAGAACAAGAGTAAGCAATAATGTTTAACAATTATGAATTTGAAAGTAACCATAAACAATGTGATAGATTAAAGTGCTTGAACGACAAATACATGGTTAAGGAACAACGAACAATACTATTTAGCCATACAATTATGTTAGTTTATTTAATTACCTTAGTCATTGATTCACAAGGTTGATAAAATTATTATGGTCTTCCGAGGCTCTAATTATCTACCTAACTTAGCCCCACAACAACATCGTTTAGCGGGGATGCAATAACTAAGTTAAACACATTTATATATCTTCCCGTATATGAACCAATGGGGAGGATTAGTTATCTTCCTATCCTAAATACAAATTATAATTTCAATCCCTTGAATGTTTAAGATTCCACTACATATATTCCAGGACCTAACTATTGTTCCTCCTTTCGAGCTCACAATAGAAATATAAGTTTATCCTATAGGTCGTAAATCCATAGAATAGTAAGAATAAGGATATATAAAAAACCATTAATGATAATCAACTTAAAAAAAACTCGATTGAAATCATAAGAAACCATGTTCAACAACTCAACCCTGGATGAGGGTGTTTAGCCGTTTATTGATTTACAATGAATCATAATAAAGGAATTCTTGTCTAAAGCCAAAAAATAAACTAAAATAAAGATTAAGAACCCAAAAAGAATCATCCTATAGTGTATAGCCAGCCCCACATGTCTTCCAAGGTGTGTAAAATCAAACCCAAGTGTCCTATTTATTTTATAAGAGAAAGTACACGTTTTGTGACCACAGGCGTGTCACGCTAGTGTTACTCCATGTTTTGGGGTGTGTCATGCATTTATTGTGAATGCACATTGTTTTGTGACATGTTGGTTTTTGTATTTGGGCGTGGTATACCATTATCTCATAGGCTAGATGTCATGGCACACCCTTGGCCTCAAAATTTCCTTATTTTTCCATCGTTTAATCTTCTCTTTTACCTTTCATTCTTCACTTTGTAGGTGTCTTTATAAAATTATTAAACATTTTTATTCTCCCAAACATCGATATTAACAGATCTTATGGCCTCCTATAAGATTAAACACCCCAAATTAGTGCAAATAAAATACTATAATCCATCGAGATAAACTAGAGCAATACATAGCTCAAGCTAGTAACACTAGTTTTCTTGTCTAAACTCTAAGTGATCATTTTGAATCCAAAATTTTTCTAAACACATCTTAAACACTGTAAACCTGTAATTTAACTTCTAGATTCTTAATTATATCATTAAAAACTCATTAAGCACACAAGAAGTCCTCAAAACATGTCTAATTACATATAGATAATTAGACTTAGGTGCATAAATCCACATAAGATTAGTTCCAACATAAGCATATCATATACATTTAAAAGCCACACTCCACATCAAAACATCCTAACCTTAGGAATTGAATCCACCAAGATGGAAAACTCATGCATATTACTCAACCAAAAAGATCATACAAGTTACCTAACTACCATCAACATGTTTCCTCACCAACAAAAGAGTTAACCATATTCACTTACAGATAAATAATTTATTACAATATTTGGTATAAGAATCAAATTTTACTCACTCTAGCATAGAATTCACATTCCACACAAGATGAACCATAGGTTTTCCCTTAGTGTAGTGCCCCACTAGTATCAGAACATCAAGTATCAAGATTAAATAGGACTTAAAGGGTTGTAGGGTACACTAAAGGATAGGTAGGAACTATTTTTGCTAGTAATAGTGACTATCTTCCCTAAGTGCATTAGTATATCACTCTTTTCGTTCAGTTCCACTTTTAATACTCGATTTCTTACCACCTCTATCTTTCCACATCTCTTTGTTTTGCTCCATCTCTTTAAACTAGTTCAGATATGGTAATGAGTAAGTATTCATAATCAACACTTGATCCAATATTCTTCAATTTCCTATTTTCATTACAATACTCTTGACCACAACACATAATCTTTTTTCAACATTAATAGTTACTATTTTGGGGCCTTACTTTCACTATTTTCTTCTTAATTCTTACACTACTTAACCACATATTTTTTTTTACTAAAGTGCTTAGGATCTTTGGATCAAATTATGGTCAACGAAAGAAGGGAAATAGACTATATATACAACTACCAAAGAATAGGCTAAAGGATCAATGGGGCTAACTAAGATTATGCACTAAGGATAGATAAAAAGGGTATGAACATTGTTATTAAAGAAATTCCTATATCATCAAATAAACCCAACCTTTTTTATTTTTGTTTGTACATACACCAGGAAAGTTATAGAAATCAATATGCAAAAAGGAATATAGAAATGACTTCACTCATATATGACACACACTCAAATCAAGTAAGATCATTATAGACTCTAAACCAAGCAATAGCACAATTCCTTGCTTGTAAAGCAAAAAATCCTATTGCAATACTTCACCCTAAACCATGGGAAAATTCTCAACCCCACACATATAAACACACTTTGTCCACAAAGTATAATTCAAAAGTAAGGATAGAAATACTCTCTGAGGCCTCTACGCATAGGTAGTAGCATTTTTAATCATAAATAAATTTTGGTGGACCTCACATCTAATCTTTTCCATGCTTCTCAGCTTAGATCTCCAGTACTCAGACTTTCCGTCAACCAATGCCTCAAATTAAAAACAAAAACAAATTTTATATGAAAATAAAAATAGGAAAATAAAATAACTATCTTAACTTGGGTTGCCTCATAAGCAGCACCTGATTTAGTGTTGTGGTACGACCTACATCACTACTCTTTATCCATATTTCTTTATCCACTTTCTTCTAATTAGAGGCTATTTTCTCACTCTTCTTTGACCTCTTCAATGCTTACTCTCAAGGCCTATATTTTTTTACATAATAGCATTTTTAGGCTCTTCTTTCAGTTTCTAAGTTTTGAGATTATTTGATGGTTTGGGATTATGATATAGTTTGAAGAAGTCATGGGTGGTTTTCACTCTACCACCCGACACTCATCCACTACTATGGTTGTGACCATGCATAAATCCTTAGAGTGCGAAGGTTTAATTAGTAGTTTGTATACTTTAAAGATCACCTCTTCATCATCTAGTCTCATTATTAGAGTGCCCTCTTAACACCAATCACTCTTTCTTCCATTCCCAAGAATTGACGTACCAATATAATTGGTACCCTATCATCTACATCATAGTCAAGAATAGTAAAATCAATAGGAATAATGAAACCTCAATTATTCCTTTAGGCTGCACTCTTGTTCTATCTACCATTTGGAGCACCACAAAATATATCCTCAGCTTTATAAAACATGCTTCCTCTTTAGCCTTTTTATGCTTTGAGGAAATGGTGGTTGTGTTCTTTCTTGTACCTTCTCAGCTTTCTTCTTATTTGGGTACTCAAACTTTCCTAAATTTTCAATATCCTTGGCAGCAACTTGCTTCTCCTCTCCTTATACCTCCTAATATTTCATTAGAGGTCTTTTAATGAGGTATCTAGCATTCATCAAAATAATTTCCATTACCTACTTAGGATTCTTTGTATCACTAGGCAAACCTCCTTGAGGTTTTGTACTCTAGGCTTAGGCTAATTATCCCAAGTGGGTCTCTAGGTTTTTCAGGGCAAGTTGTTGATTTTTAAACTTAACAACAATCTATTCCTGTTTGGTGAGGATCTTTTTCTATGTTTTTTCAATATTACAGGCCTGTATGTTTTAATTCTATTGAAACAACTAAGTCTGAACCTGATTGTTACCCCATGAGTAGTTGGGCTGACTCTCCCACTTATGGTTGTAGGCATTACCATAATTTAGATTACCCTTTTATGAATTGCCTAAAAGGATCACCGACTCCAGATTCGCTTCATAAGAGTATTAATAGTGACCAGTAATACCACAAATCTCACACCAAGATGAGATCCATTGGATAAGGCTGGTTCATACCCAACTTACTGAAATATGTCATCGTTTGATTTTGCAAGGCTGATAATTGAGTAGACAAAGCTATGGCATAGTTATGTCCAAGCTACACCTCCACTCTGAAGATGATACAACTATTGACAAATATAGTAACAGAACAAAGATTGGGGTCGTGTGCCAATGGAATACGTGGGATCATGCATCTCTTTTGTAATCAATAAACAAAAGTAGAAAAGTAAATAGGGGATTTTGAATAACAATATCGAACAAGTGGTAAATATCACTTTCGGTTGTAATTAGTTATAGTGAACACTAGGATTATGTTCCCCCTGGCTTGTCAACTCTATAGGCATATCATGCTATGTTGAACCAACTTGATACCTTACATGCAGAATCGATAAGTTATGTACCTTATACTGTCTTTTGGACAAGCATAAAGATTTCACCCTTTACCTTTTGAGTCTCTAAATGTCACCTTACTAATCCTTATATTGATTCCATTTAACTATTACCTTTTGATTCCCTAATTATTAGATAAAATCTAACCATTTTACTTTGATAAAACCATATAGCATGGATCGATAGTTAAATGAAATTTTGTTGTCACTATATTTCACTAGTCACTACTCCTCTTTTGGAGTAATTAGCAATAATCAAGGTGGGATCCTAATGTGTGCACCCATTAAGAAAACTATTAAAGTGAAGATAATACAATCCATGCATGGGTATTGGTTCAGAATGACAATAGCACTTCCCTTACTTTGTTAATCCGCTAGGGTTTTCACAACTGCTAAGGGTTTTTAACCGCTCATGCTTGTGAAGTAGTCAACAACATTCATGATCAAAAGCATAAGATGAAAGCACAATAATCACAAGTAAAAACCATAAACTATAAATGAAACAATCACCCAAAATTAATACAAGATAATTCCATGACTAAAATCAAATTTCAAAATCAAGATATGTTTGTAAGTATCAAGAGTGAATCCGTTGTACTAAAAAACACACAAGGGGTATTTATAGTACATGAGAAAATCCTAAAACCAAAGCTCGAGTGATATAGAAGAAAAAAGGGTCGGTTACTACATATGGTACCTAGCCTCAGGCGCAAATGGTACATGCGGCCTGTAGGCTAGGCGCACATAGTGAATGCATGTGCCTAGACCAAAAATTCCTGCATGTTAGCTCTCAATATTTTGGACTTCTGACACATGTTTTTCCCATATGCTTCAGCATGAAGTTGTTGGGTTTACTCTTTCTAGAGGAAGTGATTCGTGTACTAATTACTTACCTTAGCTTCTATATCCCTCACTTGATAGATATTATATGTTAGAATGAATTCCTTATTGCTCTAAATAAGCTATATGACACAGGTATCTTGTCTCTAGAACCCCCACTTCCCACACCGAGCTTAGAAACCCAGTCTTTTTTATTAAAAAAGAATGATTTTAGCAATCTTCATTAAGGAAGGTGTCCCATCACACATCCAATTCATGAACAGAGGATTTATAAATAGACAGGCTTGAAATTTCTCATAAAACATAAAAGAGAGGATTTGCAAGATCAAGAAAAGTCGGATAGCAAATTAAGATATTAATTAATTCACACAATATTTGTTTCTCATATTGACAAATTTAAGAGATGTTATGAGAGGGTCCAAGTAGAGAGAAAAGTCAGAATAACAAGTGTCCTCTCGCCAAATAGGCAGTAGGAGAATCGGGCAAGAGCTTGGTAAGACAACAGCCTAGTGAACGAAAATGAGAACTCAAAGAAGGAGGGCACACGAAGAAAGTATCAGAAATTAGCCCTGGTCCATTTTCTTAAAAGAAAGAACTACTATGGTAGGTCAAACTAAGGATCTATGGAAATGGGGGCTAATCCCTAGTCAATATTAGATCAAACAATTAGGTTTAGACATTACTTTAGTGTTTTATAATCTTTTCAAATGGCAGCAACATACCCTTTTTGCGATTTCTAGGAAAGAATTCTACAACACTATGGATTCCCTCATGAAACACTTTATATAAAAAAAGTTTGATCAATTCCAAGAAATTTTGGAATTTTTAACTTGCTCTGATTGGATTCTTTTTATCTCCATACCCATGATATATTTATGAAGCAAGACCTCTTTTATTATTGATTCAATACAGTAGGGGAAAAGATCATACATTTCCCTATCAAGACAAACTCTCAATGGATCCTCTGTACAATGGGAATACCTTTTCCGTTCGTCTTTTTCATGGGATACGAACCTCCTAGTCACCTTACCATTAGATTGTTGAAAATGAAATTGTCTTGTCCTCACTAATAAAAAGACAAAAAAAGTATATCATTATATGGGGCTGTAATTTGCCAAACTGGGGAATAGAAATTCTCCTGATCCTACCAGATTAGAAATGTGAAGGCCTCTCCTTCAAAAGAAGATTGGGTTAGTTTGGGGAAGAATCCACCTGAATTGGATTTTTTTAGGAGCATGTTTTTTCGAGAGAGAATTAGATTTGGTTAGATAATGTGTAGTTGGTAAACAAGGAGTGTTAGAGAGACTTTTTTCATGGCTGAACATTACCTTATCAAGTGATTTTAAATTCGAGCCTATTCTAGTTTGCCTTCTGTCATGTGATTTTAGGGAATTCATTGGACAGTGAATTTGCAGTGATCCATCTAGATCTTGATTAATTATTTCATTATTTGTTCTTTTTTTTTATTGATTGCCTTATTTTTGTTTTGATGACAACTTTTAGTTTTCAATCTTAATGAAGGAGCGTTCAGCCACTTAACTCTGAGGAAAGGAACCATCATTTTTTCATTCTTTTCTTTTGAGGTCGTGTACAACAACCTTAACTACACAAGCCTGGGAAGGTTTTTCCATAGTTAGGTGTCTGCTTTCATGTGATTTATGTAGGCTAGGTTTAGTAATATCCAAAACAAATGAAAAGAGATTAGGGCCGATAGATAGCACTTGGCAAGGAACTTGATCCCCACCAAAAAAATAGATAAAGAAAAGGGTGGATACTTTTCTTGGTAGAAGGTGACAACCCTAATGCATTGACTATGAAGGTGGCTCTTCGATACATCAGTGCTCAAATTTCTTAATCATTATTGCCCAGTCTTCCATAATCAACCCTTAGAACATTTAAGTTTTGATCTAATAAACTGTCCAAGACTAATTGTTTTAGATTTATCTTCACAGTAATTGTGATGGAGAAAAGACCAATTCAAATTGAATAGATTTAAAATAATGTTACGACATGGATCGGGTTGATAAATTTTTCTATTTTCACCCATTAAATAATATTTAAATTTTACCTCTATTAAAGTAGCTTAAGTACCCAGAGACAATTTGACTGACCCTGCTCCTTCTATGATATTTTGATATTTAGATACTACTACAGTACTATCAAGAGGATTGGCTACCAAAGGTACTTATCCAGTAGTACTGAAACACCTTGGTTTCTGGACCTTAGAGAATTTCCTGAAATATGGTCTCTAGACCCAATATGACTTATGGGTACGGGCTATATAATGGGGTATGGATGGTGTGGTCCAGTCGTATGTTGACAAATATTGGATTGTGGGATAAAATTTGGTTACTGGAATGGATACGACTTATGGGAACGAGTCGTATTGGTGGTTACAGATCATTTTGTTCCTTAACTTAATCTTAGACTTGGTTACTTAGGTTGGATATAAGTACTAGTGGCTCACCATGAGCCGTAAGCCAGGTTATGAGTCATACCAAGGATTCATATAGTGGGCAGTGTCTAATTCTTTCATATGTTCAAATCTTTCTGGGATACAAATGAAGGGTACAGATTATATTCTTTGGATACACATAGTTGGATGTGTAGTATGCTGGAAAATGTTGGATCCAAAGGTTGAGGCTTAGGATATGAGTGGAGGGTACATTTGGATTAGAGGGTATGACTCATTAGGGTCAGTCATATCCCTGGGACAGGATTTTGTATAGTTTAAGTGAGGTATTCTGGACATTACCCCAATTATCCCAGTAAGGTCCCATGACTTCTAACATACTTGGGAGGCTACTTACTTTATTATTCTATATTCATTAACACTTAGAAATTCTTATAAAAATCTATAATTCTCTCAAAAGCTTTTGGACAAGGGAAGCTAAGGTTTCAATTAAAGGATTGGTTTGGGGCTTTTCTTGTTGATTTATTTCGATCATCATCTTGGATTAAGGAATGCTATCTTCCCTCATTGTTTTTCTAACTAAAAAATTGGTTTTCATGAATTTTTTCATTACTTCATCAATTGTATAATTTTGGTTTTCAAATATGAATTGATATTTTTGATATTAATTGGTTTGTTATGGTTTTCTGTGGTTTGAATTATGCATTATATGCATTAATGGTGGTTTGGATAATTGGATTACATGGGAATAATTTAATGGTAATTAGAATTTGTTTTGTTTATATTATGCCCCCAATATGTTTGACAAAATGTATATAATAATGTTTTCATTGCATTGAGTATTTTGACAGAATTCTTGCTTGTTTTAAAACTTGGTAAAGTAATTATGCATGATTTAAATAGCGTGGAAACATAAATGACTAAATTGTTATTCTAGTCGGGTACATAGAACCCCCAATTGGGTTAATATGGTAATTAGAAAGGGCACTTAAAAGTACCCTTAAACCTATAAATGGTTAGTTATGGATGAAACTTGCAAGTAAGGATTGGTATTTCGATACCAATAATAATGGACTTGGTTAATAGTTTGGTTATTCGGAAAATGGTTTTAATTGTGCATTAATGGAGGGATGTGTAGTAAAGTCATAGAAGGTGGAGTTCTCGAGGGGACCAAAACTGAAAACTCATATTTATCGATGTGAGCTTTGTCTAGGTGACTGTGTGCATGATGTCACACTATGTTTTCTGGGATGTACTAGTCATCCCAGAATGTCTTCCCTAGTCATGCGACTTCATGTACTGAGGCCCTTTCAGTAGGGGGAGTTGAACCCATGTATCCAATGGTAAGTTTAGGACAACAAAGCTACATAGCCTAGGTAAAGTTTTTAAAGACATGCTAAAACCAGTCCTCTTTCCTAGGATGGTTATATGTATATATACATATAGATATCTATATATTTATATATATACATATATCTATGTATATATGTATGGTTTTGTGCATATGTATGGTTTTACTTGGTTTTATAAATGGCATTATTTTGTCCTTATCTTAAGATCATGCTAACGTTCACCCGCTAACCCATTTACTTGATGCTAAATACCCACGTTATTTAAGAATCGGTAGTTCTACTCTTCCTACACATTGGTTGCCTCAGGGATAAGCATTTGGATTGAGTGTTGAGCTTCCATCCTTTTAGAAGGCTCCATTTTATGCTTGGATATTCCTAGAAATTTGTTTTTATTTTGGATATCGATTTTGTCCATGGTTAGAGGCATGTCCCAACTAAATTTTATTACTCAGTTAGAGAATTTGTGATACTACTATGGGTTGAAAAAGGCGTGACCAATATTTATGTCAACATTGGCAATGTAATAATTTAGAGGGCTGACATTATTGGATGATATTGTTGCTTGTTGCATCGTATTTAATTTTAGGATTAACTATACTATGTTTTGGAACATCTTTGGTTATGGCCTGGTTTATGACCCTTGTTTGAGTATTAGTTTTGTATAGTTGGATTATTGGTATGGAAAGGTTTGACTCGGTTGGGTCAGTCACGATTGTGATCTTATCATAGAGTCTTCATGTGATCTGTTATACCATGCTTGTAATTCAGCTAACCCAGAGTAGGCATTTGGAGGTTGGGTTGGGTAATAAGGGTGGTCTGTGGTCCTGGTCGAACTTGGGATGCCTATTAAGATAAGGCCCCCAGTCGGGTCATGTCAAGTTGGTATCAGAGCCTAGGTTCTTGGTCAATTAGAAGTACAAAAAGCTGTGTCAAGTAGAGTCTCTTTTAGGGGTGTGTAGCGCGCCATACTCGCAAGGGAGAGGTTACAAGGCATTTAGGAATGTCTCATTTTCTTGATACTCGATTCTCAAGCTTAGAGTTTCAGTCTTAGAATCTTCTCTAATCTTCGTTTATTCGTCTTTTAGATTATTACTCATAGATTTGGAACACAATAAAATTCTTTTATTCTATTTGGGCGTAATGTTTAAAAGGTGTATCTTACTTTTGGGTTCATCTTCAATCTCACAGTCTTATCTCTAATAGTTTTAAAGTTCTGCCAGTTTTTCTTAGTTCTCCTCATGGAGAGGTGACTAATGTGAAATTAAGTTAGTCTATTTATGTTATTGCTTAAATGGTCACTACTCAGGCTGAGCAGGATACGACTAGTTTTTTTTCTGCTAAGGCCATAAGAGTTTTCCAATTTATGAAGATAGGTCCTCCCGCATTTATTAATTAAAGGTGGAGAAGGATCCACAAGGCTTCTTGGATGAAATGGAAAATCTATTTTGGGTGATACAGCCTACTAATATGGAGGGGGTAAACTTTGTTGCTTATCATCTCAAAGAGGTTGCATATTAGTGGTATAAAGAATTGGACAGGGATTGGGGTGATTTGAAAAAATTACTCTTATAGAATACTTTGTTTGAGTGAGGCTAAGATGAAGGAGTTTATGAACCTCAAGCAAGGAAAGATGTCTGACAAGGAATATTCCTTGAAGTTTCACCAATTGTCAAGGTATGCTCCTGGTTTAGTTTTTGACATGAGGGAAAAAATGATGAAGTTCACCTCTGGGTTGAATCGGGATTTGATTTTGGAGAGCAAGACTGCCTTACAAATTAATAATGTGGATATCTCTAGGTTGACTATTCATACAAAGCAGGCAGAGAGTGAAAAAAGGAAGAAGGCAGAGTTTGGGGATAGTAAGGGTAAGAGGAACATATTTTCTAATAAAGGAGGTGCTCAGTCTCAGGGTGGTCGGGAAAGTGGCAAATGGTAGAAAAAGAAGTGGGGGAGTTTTGGTTCCTACTCTTCTATTAGTGTTCCTTACTATGCTGGTGATAGGTGTCATCGAGGTGGTGAAAATTTTAGGGCATAGAATTCCCAATTCAGGCAAGTGGAGGTTAATTAGTTTCTTCATGCCCTCCTTGTCAATCCTATGGTCATCCTCATCAGGTTTATTACGATAAAGGAATGGACAAATGCTTGAAGTGTTCCCAGGTAGGCCATCAAATCAGGGATTATTCGGTTAATAAGTTTTCTATGGGGGAGAATAAGATTCCTATGGCTTCATTTCCTACTCCTACACCTGGAGGTATGGTATATACTTCTGTTATTGCTCCTGGTTCTAGTGTTGGTCAAAATAGATTTTATGCTTTAAAATTCCAACAGGAATCCCAGGCATTACCTAATGTAATTATTGGTACATTATAGGTTTTCTCTTATGACATATATTATTTTCTTAATCTGGGGTCCACTCTCTCCTATCTGACTCCTTATGTGGATGTATCTTTTGGTTTTGATCTGGAAGTTATTTCAAGTCCTTTTTCTATTTCTACACCAGTAGGTTACTCGATTATTGCAAAGAGTGTCTATAAGGGGTGTGCGATATCTGTTGGTGGCAAGAAAACCTTGGTGGATCTGTTTGAGATGGGTATGCTATATTTTGGTGTCATTCTGGATATGGACTGGTTGCACTCTTATTACGCAACCTTGGATTATTGGACCCTTTGGGTTATCTTTAAGTTCCCTGTTAAGTCGATTATAGAATGGGAGGGTGGTCCTTTATCTTCTAGGGGAGATTTATTTCTTAACTTAAAACTCAAAAGTTAATCTTTATAGGTGGTATTTGGTACAGGTTACAGATTCCAACTCAAAAGGTCCATCTTTCTAGTTTGTTCCAATGGTTAATGAGTTGTTAGTGGTTTTTCTGGATGATATTCCAGGTGTTCCTCAGGATAGGGAAATAATGTTTGGTATTGATATGGTTCTGGAAACTCATCCACTTTTTATTCCTCTGTAGAGAATGGCTCTGACTGAGTTGGGGAACTTAAGGAGAAACGCAAGGATCATCTAGGTAAGGGGTTTATTTATCCTAGTGTATCACCTTGGGTCACACCGATGTTATTTATATGCAAGAATGATGGTTCCCTTCAGATGTGCATTGACTAAGGTAATTGAATAAGGTGATGGTCAAGAACAAGTATTCTCTTCCAAGGATAGATGATCTGTTTGATCAGTTACAAGGTACCAAGTTCTTTTCTAAGATAGATCTTTGATCTGGGTACCATTAACTAAAGATTAGGGAGATGGATATCCCTAATATGGTTTTTCTTACATGGTATAGGCACTTTGAGGTTTTTGTAATATCAATTAGATTAAATAACTCTCTGGCATCATTTATGGATCTGATGAATTAGGTTTTTTGTTAGTGTTTGGATCTCTTCATTATTATGTTTATGATGACATTCTAGTTTATTCAAAGAATGAGGCGGATCATGCTAATCACCTCTGCATGGTGTTGCAGACCTTAAAGAAACATCAGTTATATGCCAAGTTCTACAAGTGTGAGTTTTTGTTGAACGTTTTAACTTTGTTGGGTCATATTATTTCTCGTGAGGGGATCATGATGGATCTTAAAAAGGTTGTTGTGGTAAAGAGGTGGCTAAGACATACGACTCTATTTGATATTATGAGCTTCGTGGGTTTATCTGAGTATTATAAGGAGTTTAAGGAAATCTTTTCATCAATAGTTTCTCTTTTGACTAAGTTAAATCAGAAGAAAGTTAAGTTTTCTTGATCGGATTCTTGTGAGGGGAGTTTTGAGAAGTTTAAAGATAAGTTAAATTCGGCTCCAATTCTGACATTGCTGGAAGGCAATGATAGTTTCATGGTTCATTGTGATGCATCTTGGGTAGGTCTTAGTTGTGTGTTGATGCAATATGGCAAGGTGTTTTCCTATGCTTCCAGGCATTTGAAGGTACATAAGGGGAATTATCCTACTCATGATTTTGAGCTATTGGCGGTTATGTTTCCTTTAAAAATATGGCAGCATTATTCTTAAAATGTATATATGGATATCTTTTCTAATCATAAGAGTCTGCAGTATGTGTTCAATCAGAAATAGCTTAATCTCAGGTAGAGGAGATAGCTTGAGCTTCTCAAGGACAGTGATATAAGTGTTTACTATCACCCAAGTAAGGCTAATGTGGTTATTAATGCTCTTAGGAGGTTATCCATGGGGAGTTTGTCTCATATAGAGGAAGGAAATTAGGAATTTGTGAAGGATATTCACTGCTTGACTAATCTTGGAGTTCGCCCCTTGGACTCCAAGGATGGTGGTATGATGGTACAAGAAGTTGTTCCATCATCTCTTGGTGCAGAGATTAAGGAAAAAAAGTGCTAGATCCTGTGTTGATAAAAATAAAAATAATGTTGGTAGAAAAAAGTAGTGGTGTTTGAGATCATAATCGATGGTACTTTATAGTACTAAGGGAGGTTATTTGTCCCTGATGTCGATGGTTTACGACAAAGGATTTTTGATGAGGTGCATGAGTCTCTCTATGTTGTTCATCCCAACTCGACTAAGATGTCTCATGATCTCAAGGAGATCTATTCTTGGAATGGCATGAAGAGGGATATGGTTGATTTTGTGGTAAAGTGCATAGTGTGTCAACAGGTTAAGGTTGAGCACATGCGGCCAGGATGGTTATATCAAGAAATTGATTTGCCTGAGTGGAAATAGAAAATAATCAATATAGACTTTGTTACCAGTCGTCCTCGATCTTGGAACCAATATGATTTAATTTGGGTCATCGTGGATAGGATGACTAAGTATATACACTTTTTCCAGTACACACTACCTTCTCTGTAGAGGATTATACGAAGCTGTATCTTCAGGAGGTTGTAACGCTACATAGGGTGCCTATTTCACTTATTTTTAATCATGGTATATAGTTTACATCTAACTTCTGTCTATCTTTTTAGAGAGGGTTCGGTACTAAGGTTGGTCTGAGTACTATTTTTCACCTGCAGATGGATAGGAAAGTAAGGAGAACTATTCATACATTGGATGATATGCTTCGGGCTTGTGTGATTGATTATGGTAGCAATTGAGTTTAGCATCTACCTTTGGGGTAGTTTTCTTACAACAATAGCTATCATTCAAGTATTAGTATGGCTCCTTTTGAGGCATTGTATGGTAGGAGGTGTCGATCTCCTATTAGTCAATTTAAGCTTAGTGAGGAGGATATGTTTGGTCCCGGATTGCTTTACCAGGCTATAGAGAATGTGAAGGTGATTTGATAGAATCTTAAGGCTGCTCAAAGTTGCCAAAAGCCCTATGCGGGTGTTAGGCATAGAGACTTTAAGTTTAAATTTTTCCTCAAGGTATGTCCCATGAAGGGAGTAGTACGGTTTGGTAAGAAGGGGTAGCTCAGTTACCTGTATGTTGGTCCTTATGAGGTTTTATGGAAAATTAGTAATGTTGCTAATGAGTTGGAGTTGCCTTCTAGATTGATCTTGGTTCATCCAATCTTTCATGTTTCCATTTTGAGGAAGTGCATTGGTTATCCTTCTTCGGTTGTTCCTTGGAAGGATTGGGTATCACAGACTCTTTTTCTTTTAAAGAAATCCTGGTTAAGATCTTAAGTAGCAGGTTTGATGGTTGTGGACCAAGGATGTGGCTTCAGTTAAGATTCTTTGGTGGCACCATAAGGTAAAAGAAGCTACTTGGGAAGTGGAAGAAGACATGAATTCTAAATATCCACATTTATTTTTTGCTCCTAGGATTCGTGCAAAAGGTATGTATTCTTTGACTCATCTTTATTTTTTGAGTTTTTTAAAGGAATGATCAATATCTTTGTCTCTTTGTTTTCAAAGTTTGTTAAAGATTGGGATTATATTTGATAAGATAATGCAAATGGCTCATGCATGTGATTACCCCAACCTAGTCCGTCATTCGAGGATGAATGTTCCTAGTGGGGGAGACTGAAACACCTTGGCGTCTAGGCCTTAGAAAATTTCCTGGAATTCTGGTCTCTAGACCCAATATAACTCAACGATACGAGCTATATGTTGTGGTATAGTTGGTATGGTCCAGTCGTATGCTAACCAATGTTGGTTGGTGGGATGAATTGTGGTTACTGGAATGGATACGACTTAGGGGTACGATTAGTATTAGTGGTTATGGATCATTTGGTTGCTTAACTTAAACTTATCTTGGTTACATAGGTTGGATCTGAGTGCGAGTGGCTCACCATGAACCGTAAGCCAAGGTATGAGTTGTACCCAGGACTCGTTTAGTAGATAGTGTCTTAATCTTCCTTGGGTTTAAATTTTCTAGGGATACAGATGAGGGGTATGGATCGTATGCTTTGGATATGACTTGGTTGGATTAGTCATATGCTGAAAAGTTTTTGATCCAAAGGTTAAGGCATAGGATACAAGTGGTGGATACCATTTGTATTAGAGAATACGACTCGTGAGGGCCAGTCATATCACTGGGAGAGAATTTGTTCAACTACTATGGGGGTATTCTGGGCATTTCCCACATATCCCAATAAGGTCCCAAAACTTATAACCTACTTGGGGTCCTATTTACCCTATTATTCTATTCATTTACACTTAGAAACTCTTCTAGAACACTTAATAATTCTCTCAAAGCTTTTGGGCAAGGGAAGCTAGGGTTTCAACTAGAGGATTGATTTGGGGCTTGTCTGGTAATTCTTTTCCATCATTATCTTGGTGTAAGTATGTTCTCTTTCCTCATTGGTAATTCTAACTAGATGCATGGTTTTCATGAATATTTTCATAACTTCATTGATTGTATGATTTTGGTTTTCAAATATGAATTGGGGGTTTTGATATTAAATGGTTGGTTTTGGTTTTGCATGGTTTTAATTATGCTTTATGTGCATTAATTGTAGTTTTGAATAATTGAATTTCATGGGAATGGTTTAATGGTAATTAGAATTGGTTTCAGTAATATTATGCCCTCAATATGTTTGACAAATTGCCTATGATAATGTATTTTAATGGAACTCTTGCTTATTTTAAAACTTGGTAAAGGAATTATGAATGGTTTAAATGGCTTGTAAAGGTAAATGGCTAAATTTATGCTTGTGGGGTACATGGAATACCCCAAGTGGTTTAATATTGTAATTGGATAGGGAACTTAAAAGTCCCCTTAAACCTATAAATTATTGGCTATAGAAAATACTTGCTAATAAGGATTGGTATGACGATACCAATAATAATGGCATTGGTTAATAATTGGTTAATGGTTTTTGTTTGGAAAATAGTTTTAATTGGGAATTAATGGTGAGATATGTAGCAAAGCCGTGGATGGTAGTGGTCGGGGGGACCAAAACTGGAAACTCATATTTATCGAGGTGAGGTTGATCTTGGTGACCGTGTGCATAATGTCATACTATATTTTGGGGGATGTACTATTCATCCCAAGTTTTCTTCCCTGGTCATTTGGCTTCACCCACTGGGGCCCTTTCATCATGAGGAGCTGAACCCATATAACCCGTGGGTGGCTTAGGACGACAAAGCTACATAGTCCAGGTAAAGGTTTTAAATGCATGCTAAATCTAGTCCCCTTTCCTGGCATGGTTATATATATGTGTGTATAGTTGTGTGCATATGATGGTTTTAATTCATTTGATAAATGGAATTATTTTATCCTTATCTTGAGATCATGCTAGCTTTCACCCGCTAACCCATCTTCTGGTGGCTGTATACCCACCCTATGTAGGAACCGACCGTTCTACTCCTCCTACATAGTGGTTGACTTGGGATCAACATTTTGACTTAATTGGTAAGCTTTCATCCTTTTGGAAGGCTCTATTTTATGTTATTGATATTCTTTGACACTTTGATTTTATTTTGGATATTGCTTTTGTCCATGGTTGGTGGAATGTCCAAACTAGATTTTATTACTCTTTTGGTTAAAGGATTTGTGGTACTGCTAGGGGTTGGAATGGGTGGGATCAGAATTGGTGTCAACCTTGGCATTAGAAAAAGTTGGAGGGCTGACTTTATTGGACAATATTGTAGGTTTTTCCATCTAATTTCATTTTAGTATTAATTATACTGTGTTTTGGAACATCAGTGGTTATGGCCTGGTTTATAGCCCTTGTTTTGGTATTGGTTTGGTATGGTTGGATTGTTGGTATGGGATGGTTGGAATCGGTTGGGTTGGTCACAGTTGTGATCCTATCCTAGAGTCTTCATATGAGCTGTTACACTATCTTGTTACATACTTGAAATTTAGCCAACTCAGGACAGATGGCTAGAGGTTGTGTTGGGTAACGACGGCAGTCTCCGATCCCGGTTGGACTTGGGACGCCCATTATGATAAGGATCCCGATTAGGTCGCATTAATTAGATCTTTTAGATTCACATCAACCATGCTTCAACCTTGGATCGTTTGTGAGGAACATTACAAAACCGCCCAATGAATTAAGCTAACTTTACAACTTTACAAGGAACTTTAGGATACTATAGCTATTCTTGGATTGGATGAATTATCTGAAGAGGATCGTTTACTCATAGAAAGAGTGCAAAAATTTGAGAATTTTTTATCACAACCCTTTTTCATGCTAGAAGTATTACTGATTCTCCAGGGAAATATATTGGTCTAGCAGAATAATTTAAGGATTTTAAGTGATCTTTTTCGGAGAATTAGATGGTCTTCTTGAACAAGACTTTTATATGGTAGATAATATTGATAAAGCTACCGCGAGCTATGGTGCCCCGGGGCTGTCTGGAAAAGATCTTTGATCCAAACATTCACATTTACTCTCTCACAGAGGATGAACCACATCTTCTCTATCTTAATAATATATTGATTGAAGAATTATGGCTCAGGTTATTTGCATATTACATGGTATTTCTTAAAGGTGGCATGCTACAAGAGCGTAAGAGAGTGATAATCATAGGAGGAATGCCCGAAAGGCAGTGGAAGCAATGTGGTTCTTTTAATCAAAGATTGGAATTCATCCATATTTCATTACTAAAATATTCTTCCACGGAGCTAATGAAACACTCTAGTTTCTGTACCTTAGAAAATTTCCTAGAATTCGGATCTCTGGACCCAATACTAATCATGGGTAGGAGCCTTACGTTGGGGTACATGTGGTATGGTCAATTCGTATGCTGACCAGTGTTGGTTGGTGGGATGGATTTTTTTTTACTGAAATGGGTACGACTTAGGGGTATGAGTTATATTGGTGGTTATGGATCATTTGGTTCCTTAAAATAATCTTAGACATTGTTAATTAGGTTGAATTTGAGTATAAGTGGCTGACCACTAGCCGTAAGATAGGGTATGAGTCGTAACCAGAACTCGTATGGTGGATAGTGTCTAAATCATCCTTGGGTTTAAATGTGCTAGGGGTATGGATCATATGCATTGGATACAACTTGGTTAGATGAGTCGTACGCTGGACAATGTTAGATCCAAAGGTTGAGGCTAGGGTACGAGTAAAGGGTACCGTTCGTATTGTAAGGGTTCGACTCGTGAGGGTCAGTTGTATCCCTGTGACGCGATTTTGGTGCAACTTAAGTAGAGGTATTCTGGACATTTCTCCACTTATCCTATTAAGGTACCATGACTTCTAACCTACTTACAAGGTTATTTACCTATTATTCCATTCATTAACACTTAGAAACTCTTCTAAACACTATAATTCTCTTAAAAGCTTTTGGGCAAAGGAAGCTTGAGTTTCAACTAAAGGATTGATTTATGGCTTGTCTTGGTTATTTATTTCAATCATCATCTTAGTTTAAGGCATGTTCTCTTCCCTCATTGTTATTCTATCTAAAGACATGATTTAATAAATGTTTTCATAACTTCATTGATTGTATGATTTTTGTTTTCAAATATGATTTGGGGGTTTTGAAATTAAATGGTTAATTATTGTTTTTCATGGTTTTAATTATTATTTTATATGCATTAATGGTTGTTTTGATTAATTAGATTTCATAGGAATGGTTTAGTGGTAATTGGAATTGTTTTTGATTATATTATGCCCCCAATGTGTTTGGAAAAATATTTATAAAGATATGTCCATTGCATTGACTACTTTTAATGGAACTCTTGCTTGTTTTAAAACTTGGTAAAGGAATTATGCAAGTTTTAAATGGTTTATAAAGGTAAATTGCTAAATGGTTATGCTTGAGAGGTACATGAAATCCCCCAAGTGGTTTAATATAGGAAATGGAAGAGCGCTTAAAAGTCCCCTTAAACCTATACATGGTTGCCAATGGATAATACGTGCAAGTAAGGACTGGTATGATGATACCAATATTGATAGCCTTGGTTAATAAATGGATAATGGCTTGGTTATTTGGAAATCGGTTTTAATTGGGCAATATTAGGGGATATGTAGCAAAGTCGTAGAAGGTGAAGGTCCCGAGGGGGTCAAAACAGGAAACTCATATTTGCTGATGTGAGATTGGTTTTGGTGATCGTGTTCATGATGTCACACTTTATAATTGGGGGAGGTACTAGTCATCTCAGGTTTTCTTCCCTGGTCGTACGGCTACATGCCCTTTCAACCGGGGGCTGAACCCATATAACCTATGGGTAGTTTAGGACGGCAAAGCTATACATCCCAGGTAAAGGTTTTAATGGCATGCTAAACTCGATCCCCTTTCGCGGCATGGTTATATATATGATTGTATGGTTTTGTGTCTATGAATGGCTTTATTTAGTTTTACAAATGGAATTAATTTAACCTTATCCTAAGATCATGGTAACGTTCACCCACTAACCCGTCTACTGGCGGCTATATACCCATACTATGTAGGAACCAACTGTTGTACTCCTTCTACATAGTTATTGACTTAGGGATCAGCATTTGGACTGAAGTGGTGAGCTTTCATCCTTTTAGAAGTCTCTATTTTATGTTATGGATATTTCTAGACATTTTGGTTTATTTCTAGATATTGGTTTTGTCTATGGTTGGGGGCATGACCCAATCGGATTTTATTACTCTTTTGGTTAAGAGCTTTATGGTAATTCTATGGGTTGGAATAGGCAAGATCGGCATTGGTGTCGGCCTTGACATTGGACTAAGCCAGTAGGCTAACATCATTGGACGAGATTGTTGGTTGTTCCATCCTATTTGATTTTGAGATTGATTATATTATATTTTGGAACTTCTTTGGTTATGGCCTAGTTTATGGACTTTGGTATGGTTTGGTATGGTTAGATTTTTGGTATGGGATGGTTGGACTCGATTAGGACGGTCACAATTGTGATTTTATCCCAGAGTCTTCATGTGAGTTGTTGCATTATCCTGGTACATGCTCGACATTCAGCTAACTCTGGGCAGGCAGTTGGAGGTTGTCTTGGGTAATAGAGGTGGTCTCATATCTCGGAAGGACTTGGGACGCCCATGACGACAACGCCCTCGGTTGGGTCGCGTCAACTAAGGTCCAAAATATAGAAGAAAAAAGTGTTTCCATGACTCCTCAATAAATTTTGTTCCACTTAATCTCTCTTTCATGGCCACATCTCTTTCTGACTAAGCAATGGGAAATTTTTCTCTGTTACATAAATCCAATTTGAATTGCTCCCTAAGACAACAAAGCCATCATTGTGGGGATTTTAAAGAGAATCCAATGCAAAGAGTCCTTTCATTCCCTTGTTTCGTCATGGCACACTCCCCCCCCCCCCCCCCCCCCCCCCCCCCCCAAAAAAAAAATTCAAGAAACCTATTTTCTTCCGAGAAGTAGATTAAGAATTAAGGTAAGGAATGAAAAATATGAAAATAAGAGCTTTCGTTCAAAAAATTTGTGAAAAATGTTGACTAATTCATAGGTGGGGACGAATTATAGTAATGTGTTCCAACGACATAAACAAAGATAGGGATAATTAGACTCGCCATAAGAGCCGATATGCAAATAAAGAATTTGTTTTGACCTGAAATGGATATATCCATATTCTTTGATCATATTTATGAGATGATAAAATATGACAAAAGCTATACGAAAATTTAGTTCACGGAGGAATGGACGTATCAGTACACGTAAGGGTGCACATAAAATACCAAAGAGAGTTATTCATGTTCAAGAAAGTTCCAATAATACCATTATCACTATTACAAATATATGGGGTCGAGTAGTTTCTTGGTCCTCCGTTGGTACTTCTAGATTCAAAGGTACGAGAAGAGGAACACCATTTGCTACTCAACCGCAACATTAACCGCTATCCGTACCATAGTGGATCAAGGTATGAAATGAGCAGAAGTCATGATAAAAGTTCCCGGTCTTAGAAGAGATGCAACATTAAGAGATATTCATCGAAATGATTATTGACCACTTCGCCAACAAAGGAGCCTATAATACCAAAAAAACCCAATGTCCCCAGGGCTAATTTATGGCACTTGAGGGCTTGGTTGACACGAGCAGAACGGCAGTTGAAAGAGCTGCTCAAAATGGATTTCTTTTTGTATAAAACATATTTACTAAAAATTTGAACTAAAGAAAGAATGTTGATTTATCGACAACTTGAAGACCTCAATCTCAACTTAGAATAATCAAACGCCCATCACGAGTCAAATTGTGACCCTTACCAAGTAGAATAGTTATGATAGCCCCATCAAGATCTAACTCTGAGAGGATACTATTCATTTTTTCTTCACACTGTTATTTGCTTTAGAGACTAAACAATGAAAATAATACGTAACAGTTAGCCATGTAACGGTCCACATATACTACATGCGGTCTGCATATTAACTTAGCATGTGGCGGAAGTTATTTTTCAGCGCTTCTTCAATTCCCGCACATGTTTTGGTCACGAACAATCCAAAATGAGTCCTTAAAATCCATAATTTCTCCCATAAGTAGGAAAAACACCTTTTTTCATATTTTTTCATGATCTTATCATCTAAAACATGATTTCCTACAAAACATACTCAAAACGCTTCATATCTAACAAAACAACCTCAGATACTTGCATATTTTCGTAGTTTCAAGCGTCAAAAGTGCTATATTCCTTTAGCAAATCAACACCCTCAACTTAGAACATTTACATGTCCTCTGGCAACAAAACACCACAAAACTAAACTAAACTAATCATGACACTTAATTTAGGATAATCGAAGTTATTCAAGTCAATCAATCAACACTTTAATCTCAAATCATAACACCCATACAAATATCACTTTCAAAACCAACTGTGTATTAACATGAAGCACGACATCATGACACAATGCGATCAAGGTATGTTAATATATTAGAAACAGACAACTATGCATATGTACAGGTTACACTACCTAAATATGCAAGTAGCTAGCAATATGACTCATGTGCCCTTACAACAAAGGTATCCCGCTCACTCATATGAACTAATGCATGTTAATTTAGGGACAGTCAAGAGACACATTCAGAAGAGAAGTTCCACTCAATGTACATCAAATACCATATGCTTGCCCTAATTTTCTTTACCATAGCATTAAGACAGTCAAGTTAGGATCATTATAGGACTATTATCGACCTGTAGTGTAGGCTTGGGGCTGGTATAGTACATATGGACATATCAAGTGACTAATCCTCCTTGGCACTACACTAAATTTGGGGTCTCACTACTAGCCAATTTTATCTTTATTCCACCCTTATTTCTCCCTTTTTATTCTTTATTACACATTCAGGTTAAGTGTGGTATGTTATTTTTTCTTTTTCAATTTTTCACAATTTTTCTTTTCTTTTTCAACTTTTTCTACCACACCCACCTCTACTTTTTTCTTTTATTTTTTCCTTATTAATACCCACTTTAAAATATGCAACCCAATGATAGGCACCCTCAACATAGGCATTTTGCTTGAGTTGAGGTGTACAATGTCCATGGAGGACCAGGGACAAAATTGGTTCATTATAACACAAAATAGGAAGGTGAAATGTAAAAATAAAGATATAAGCTATAACGCTCAAACTTAAGGATCAAGGTATATAATTCATACATGGAATGTCATTTAGTCTAAAAGTTGACTAAAATCAAAAAACGACCTATGATCCTTTCTTATCCAACTATCCTATAACCTAGACAAGACTAATCAGGCATGTTCTAAATTCAAAGCGCAAAGCAAACTAAGTAACATCTCACACGTTCATGGAACAAATTCAATATCACAAGATACTACCTATCTGGTTCATGCAATTATTAGAAAGTGATTATCATGTTCCTAATCCTAATGCCATAAAAAGATCCACAATGCTCACAAATATATATTCACATATTTCTAAAAAATAATTTTTAAGGGATATCATTTTTGTTTCAAATATTAAAAAAAGCATGACTACTGCCCTAAATACTTAAAAATTTCCTAATTATACACAATACAAAATAAAACATAATACGACATACTAATTACTCTAGACATACTCGTTCTACAACTATACCATGGTCGACAAAAAAAAACAAGACAACAAAAACTCATGGTGGCTATGGTATACCCCACCCTCAACTAAAAACTGTGCACTATCCCCCCATGGGCTAAAATAATATAAAAAGGGGAAGTGAGAACATACCTGGTATGCACTAAGCATCTACGACATGAGCATACTGTGATGGGGGCATATCAGCTGGTGGAGGCAGAGGTGGTGGTAGTGCACTACTAAAAGATGGACTAGTACTATTGCATCTCGACTCTGCCTCCCAACAAATACAGAATCCATCGAATCATGTTTATCTTTTTTAATAGCCTGGTCATACGGCAAATCAGGAAACTGTAATCCTCTGATGTGACCTCTCTTGGTCCCAACTACTGGGACCTCTTCATCATCATCCGTGAAGAAATTAAAATATTTAGATATGCACGAAGGTGATATTTAGACAACTGGGGGTGTAATTGAAGAAATGGCTGCTATATGGCTCTCTATGAGAGAGCATACCTCTGCTCGCAATAGATTTATATCATCCCTTATCTTGTCTAGATCTGACACCTCTGTATCAGTAAATTGGGTTGTAACTTTTCTCTCAAACCCATCAAGATATGCTTATAAGTCAACATGTAGTTCAAATAGGGAAACTCTCTTTGCGGCCTCCCATCTAGCCTCCATCCTCTTGAATTTAGTTTGAACCCCTGAATGTATCTGCTCATCTAAGTTATTCATCTTGGTCTCAACAACCCAAAATTAAGCATCAGTGGCCCTCTAACTATTTACAAGGCTATCTAACAACTCTCGAGATATAGTAACTATACCTATAGCATAAGATATGGTGGATAGGAACGTAGGATCTGAAAATATTCCAACCAACTATGAGGTTGAAAATGGGGCTGATGAAGAAGTGTCTGGGGTCTCGCCCTAAGTACTCAAATTTAGGGCCTCTCTTGACTCGACTATCTTAATATTAACACTAACACCCACATAGACTCTATGTGCATCACCAAGTTCTATGGAAACTGATGAACCCTCTAGAAATATCACCATTCCAATCAGGATTACCTCTTGCAATTCAATTTAGAATATTATAAAGCTCATCATAAGTGTTCTCAAAATCTTGACTGACTATAGATGAATCTATAAGAATTTTTGTGCTATGGTCAAGAGCTAAAACCAAATTATGAAATAATACCTCATTCATCTGTTGGAGATGTAGAAAATATTTGACAAGAGATTTGAACATATCCTATGCATGATAAAAGTCCACATTTGGCTTTTGCTTAAAATTGAGAATCTCACAATGTAATCTTGAAGCTTTGTCAGATGGGATGTACAAAATAAGGAACTTATTTGCCAAATCATCCCATGTAATAATAGAGTTTGATGGTTCTACATACAACCATTTTGTTGATTTCCCTAAAAGTGAGAAGGGAAAGAGAGTAAGTCTGACGTAATTAGTAGAGACTCTAGTAGGGATAAAGGTATCACTAATCTCCAATATATTTTGTAGATGAACTTTCAGATCCTCATATGATAGGCATATGAATTTCTCTCTACTTTGCAACAACTGCAACATATTCTTTTTGAGCTCAAGTCTACCTTTAGGATTTAATTTGTGGATGGCAGAGGTAATATTAGTTGCAATGAGATTGCCACTTTGCTTACTGTCCTACAGGTTGGTTGATCTTCAACTATTGGTGTATGAATAGATTCTTCCTAATGAATTTGATTTATTCAATAATGAAGTATTGCTTCTCTCATCAACTGATATAAGTATCACTCAGGTCCAGGATATGGGTCCACAGAATCCCTTTCCTTGCCAGTTTACTTAAGTGTCAGACCTGTACCTACAAATTCAAAATCTAAGATCAAGTTGTTACAACTTATAAAAAATAGAAAAACTAAAACTAATACAGTTGCCAATTTTCTTTTCCCTGGCAATGACGCCAAAAATTTGTTGCATCCTATTGCACACACAAGTGTATGTGGTGACCCAAGTAGTAAAGTGGCCTTTAAAATCCAAGTATCGATCCTGAAGGGATTCATGCCCAACAACAATCTAATTCTAGTATTACTAGAAAGATTAAACAAGTGCAAGAGTAACCAATAAAATTTGAGAATTAAGAATTCAAAGGTAACCCTAAACAATGCAATAATATAAAATGCTTGAACAATAATGGGGAGAAATCTACCGTCAAGGCACTATGAAAAATCCTACTTAGCCATACAATCATTTTAGTTTAGCTAATTTCCTTAGTCATTGATTCACATGATTGATAACATGATTATGGTCTTCCGAGCCTCTAATCGTCTACTAACTTAGCCCCACAACTACATCATTGAGGGGATGTGAGAACTGTTAAATGCATTTATATATCTTCCCATATATGAAACTAATGGGGAAAATTAGGTATATTCCTATCATAAATTAAAATCCTAACTTCAATCCCTTCAAATTTTAAGATCCCACTTTATACCACGATCTAATATATTATTCCTCTCCCGAGCTCATAATAAAAGTATAAGTTCATCCTAAAGGTCTTGGATCTGTAGGATAGTAAGAATAAGGATATATGAATAAAAAATTATGATAAAGAACTTGAAAAAAACACAATTTAAAGCATAAGTAATCATATTCTAGGCCTCAACCCTAGATGAGGATGTTTAGCCACTCAAGGATTTATAATGAATCGCAATTAAGGAATTCATTTATAAAACCTAAAAATAAACTTAAAAGAAGGATGAAGAACCCTAAAATAATCCTCATCCAATTTATTTTCATCCCCACAAGTCATCCAAGGTGTGTACAATCAAACATATCCTACTTATAGTGTGAGAGAAAGTGTCTATTTTGTGACCAAAGGCGTGCCACACTCTCTAGACTCCGAGATATGGGTGTACCATGACCCAATATACAAACCAATATGTCAAAAAATAGTACCTTGTTAGGCTCCTAAACGTCAATATTAACTTCTCACATGGACTCCATAACATCAAACAACAAGAATTAGTGCACATAACACACTAGAATCCATTGATATAAACTAGAATAACACATAGATCAATCTAGTAACACTAGTTTTCTCGTCTATACCCTAAGTGATTATATTGATTACAAACTTGTTTTAAACCCAACTTGAACACTAAACAACTAGTTTACCACCTAGATGCTCAATTGTATCATTAAAAATTCATTAAGCACACAATATGTCCTTAAAACAAGGTTAATTACATATAGATTATGAAATTTAGGTGCATAAATCAACCTAAGATGAATGAGCATCCCAAACTCTCTGTGAAGTCACTGGAAATTCCCTAACTTTATGCCCTATCTTTCCGCACCTAAAACAAATATCACTATTAGCCATACACTCACCCTTGTGATTCTTACCATATTTCTTGTATTCATGGTTAGTATAAACACTACTCACAGTACCCTAGGACTCAGAACCTGGTTCTCTATCTTGATTACCCTTTATGAACATGGGTACTAGATGACACGACCCAAAATGAAGCCTTATTATAATATACATCCCAAGTCCAACAAAGATCAGAGACCACCCCCATTAGCCAACCCAATCTCCAAATATAAATATCTTGAGTTGGATGAACTTTGAACGTATAAAAAGATAGCTTTTGTTATAATCCTAGACTCTGGTATAGGTCCATGACTGTGATCAACCCAAACAAGTCCAACCATACATTATCCAACCAATATCCAAATTTAAAACTAAACCCTAAACCAATCCATACATCTCATACCAAATGAGTTCCAATATAATTATGTATAATCAAAAACATAATTGGATGGAAGAATCATAAATACACTCAAATAGTATCAACCCCAATACCAATGCTAATACAAAAGCTGACACCATTGTCATCACCACCCATATCGACCCATAGTAGATTCACAAAGCCTTTAACCAAAAGTAAAACAATATCTGATTGGGACATTCCCCCAACCATAGCCAAAACCAATGTCTATGAAATAACTAAAGTATGTAAAAACACCCATGACATAAAATGGAGCCTTCTAGAGTATAAAATATCACCACTTCAATCCAACTGAGCTAATCCTGAATCTGATTACTAGGTAGAATGAGTAGAATGGCAAATTTCTGCATTACATGGGAATATAGCCGCCTGAAGATGGGTTAGCGAGTGAATGCTAGTATGCACTTAGGATAAGGATAATTCCAACCTTTAAAATAAAGTAAACCAACAATATGTATTAACAACTATACATACATATATATAACCATGCTGGGAAAGGGAACCGGGTTTAGCATTTCTTTACAACCATTAACCTAGGTATGTGTAGATTAACTATCCTAAACCCACCCACGGGTTATATGGGTCCAGTGTAACACCCTAAACTGGCCTCGATACGTGTAGTTTCATGAACTGGAGATACCATAGGAGTAGGGGATTCTCGAGCACCATTCGCTCTCCCTGATACTTATGTACAAGTGTACTTAGGGGATTCCCATGTACCCCATAATTATCATATATGGTCGTCAGGACCAATCCTAATATTGGAAAATATGAGTTTCCATTTTCCATCCATTGGACTCAAACCTTAACGGTTAGCTATCACACCCTGTCATTATTACCAAATTAAAACCATTACCGCATAACTAAACCACCATTCTATTTATTATTAACCAAGGCTATATGTAGTGGTATTGTCATACAGACTATAGCATGCAAACAATTTCCTTAGCCAACCTTTTAAGGAGAAGGGACTACCATGTACCCATAGATTAATTATTAAGTTGGCTTAGGGGAATCTCATGTATCCCATAAGTGATCATTATTATTCTTACTTGGGGGATTCCCTTATACCCCACAAGGCTTTCAATTTGACCAACCAAAACCACCAAGACCTTACCATTTAACCATTCTAAACTGTTTAAACTATTTATACCATTTAGGATTCCATTGTTAAGTTATACCATGTAATAGTTCAATGAAAGTTCAACAATTTAACCAAAAACAATCTCATAGGCATTTTATCTAACATATTAGGGGAATAGTATTTCCAAAGCCAAAACCAAGTACCAATTAACACTTCCCATGCATCCAAATTTTTAAACCACCATAGTAATATGAATACCATAATTAAAAGACATAGAAAAAACATAACAAACCATTATAACCAAATCCCCCAACTTATAATTGAAAACCCAAAACCATACAACATTTATGCCATGAAAACAATACATAAACCATGCCCTTAATAAGAACTAACAATGAGGGACAAAAACATGACTTAGATTAAGAAGATGTTGTAGAGAAATCACTCTTGTAAACCCTAATTTTCTCCTATTAATGGAACCCTAGCTTTCCTTAACCCAAGAGCCTTAGAGATTATTTGAGAGTGTTTTAAAAGAGTTGTAGTAAATGCAAATAGGTTAAATAATGCCCCAAGAGGGGTAATAATTCATAGGTCCTTTAGAGGTTAAAAGGGAAAATGTCCAGATTACCCCTAACTTAAACTGCATAAAATTTTCGCATGAGGTTATGGCAACCCCATACCAGTCATATACTACCATACATTTGGTACCCACCACTCATACACTAGGCTTCCCCTTGAACCCTAACACTATTCAATATATGACTATCCAAGCCAAACCGTACCCAACCATAAAACTAGTACCATGAAGTCATACCCTAGGAAGAATAGAATCACCTAGACTAAACTTAGGGCAACAAATGATTGACACTCTACCATTTGTAACATAACATAAGACTAGTATGTTCTAATCGTACCATAGATAGAATCAAAACAACCTATATTGGTTACCATACAACCAAACCCACTCTAGTTGTACCCCATCATACGATTTGTATCGCCTAGTCATATGATGTCCAGAAGCCAAAACTCAGGAAATTTTGCAAGGGTCAAAACCTAAGGTGTTTCACTGTAGCACTAATAGAAGATGGAGATGGAGATAAAGACTTTTGGTGAAGTTAAAAATGATTACTACCATTTGACCTCTATTGAGAAAAATTAAAGCTACATGTTATAGCCCTCTTATTCTCTATTTCCTTCTCCTTGATTTTCTCTTCTTTAATATATTTAGAATGAACGATTAATTTGGAGATGTCCATGTCCTTAACTAATATAGCATCTTTACACTCTTTGACCACATCCTTAGAAACACCTAGCACAAACTTGCCTATTTGGGCCTTATAGTCAACAACCATTGTCAGAGTATATTTTTCCAACTAAGTAAACTTAAGAGAATAATAATTCACACTCATTTTACCCTACTTTAGATTTATGAATTCTTGAACTTTGGAATTCCTTAATTAAAGTGGGAAGAACTTGTCCAAAAATGCAACAACAAACTTATCCCACTCTATCGGTCCTATATCTGCACATCTATCATCTTTCCATTGTGCACTTCACATTGATGAATAAAAATTTATTTAATATGTCTTTCAGGCACCCTAGAACACTTTAAAATTGATGCTCTAATACTAAGTTTGCCATGACTCGAGACTACCCCTAGACTTTACATGGTGAATAGAGTCACAAGTGACCCAAAGCTAACCCATGGCCTAGCATGACACTGATGATATTGAAATAACTAATGTAAAAACACTATGCAGAAGTTGAACTGAGTGATGGAATAATAATAACAGCTAGCAAAAATATTTGAGTTTAAAATAAAAAATTGAACATATAATTATATATCTGAAAGCCTCATCTACAATGAGTTTCTAGGAGAATCTCCCAGCTAACTCTTATTATCTAACATTGAAGTAAAATTAAAAATATTATTATAAGTCTTTTAGTGATGGGGACTCACCAAAGTATTATTTTAACTGATGTGGGAAGTAGATTGTACTTATTGCGATCTATATGTTGAGCATCAAAACCTCTATTATGAGATAATATAGCATAAAAGAAGTTATAAGATTAGTACTTTTAATATAATGAGTATGTGAGATAGGGAATAACTAATATAGGTTGAATAAGATTGATGTGACATGGTGAATTAATGCAATACCAAGTAATAAACGTGTAAATTGAGCATAAGGTCAAGAAAGTATTTGAATTTAAACTGCGGGTTGTGGACTGTTGGAGTTACTAATAACCATCAAACCCAAACTTGAGCTAATTAGGATTTGACCTGTGACCCTAAGTAGAAGGGTTTCTATACCTTCCATAGAGTACAAATACTAACTGATATAGATCCAATAAATTGATGTCAAAAAGTACTAAGGTATTATTCCTGGTACGATGGATGACCCTTTAGAATGTATGGTAGCACTGTAGTTCTAGGAGTTAGAAACATCTATTAAAGGTCTCAAGCTAACTAACATGTGAGCCTTTATCCCTGCATCCATTTAGTGCTAAGTACTACTCCCAACTGAAAGACACTAATAATTGCAATGCTCAATGATAATAAAAATTTGAAGACTAAAATAAATATATTATCCAAAAACCTTCAAAAACATGTATGATGGAGGATTTTATACTCATAAATATATGCATGACATCCTAGGTAATTAGGTGTATATAACCCACCATCTCTAAAAATACAATTGTTAGGCCATTTTCACAAACTGGGTGAATTTAATAAATTTAATAACTCAAGTACAACAATCATAGAGTTCACAGTATAATCATTTTTTATGATTTTTACATAATAGGGACTAAAAATCATATTGAAACATGGGGTTAGAGATCAATAGTAGCAAGGAACTGGAATTTAAAAAAAATTACAACATTTATAAAACCTAGCCTCTGGTGAAAGAATAAAACTAAGGAATTGAGTTAACTTTTGTACATAATGACTGAAAAGAAACCCATTGATGAAATTCCACATACATGGAGATGAAAACCCTACAGAAATGGCTTGAAAGAGATTACTCTAGTTTGCCCAAGAAGGAAGGAGAATCATTTTTTCTCTGTTTGAGGCTAAGTATCAAATAAATTTGAGTAAAGAGGGATTACATTAATATTTACCTTAATAATCATCCTTTGAGAAATTTAAACTATGTAGTTTTGATTTTAAAATAATGGGAAAAAACTAATTTGCCCTTTTAAATTTGTAACATAAAAGTTGTTGGAAGGGATATACGTGACCTTCCCATAATCGTGGGATCCAACTACAATTATGTGTGGTGTTCGTGGTTGGGAGGCTAAATTTGGTCTCTCTTAAATCCACTAGATGACACTTGGTAAAATGATAGGACCCACGTATGATTATACCTTGGTTTGTTGGTTAAAGATTCCAGCTAAATCAACATTAGAAGTCACAGTCGTACCTAAGATTTTGATTTTAAACCATGGTCGTTGTTTTCTTTAATTTTTGGAAGGTATACTTGTCAAATATTAGGTGTTGGGGACTGTTTTGATCAAACGGGAGTATTGTATGATTGTACAATCTCACCATGATTGTACCTACATTCATAGGTTCAGTGCTGGATTAAAGAAAAACTAGATTTGTTGGAAATATAATTCAAATATATATCATTTGATGGGTCTTGATCTCAAAAATACTTCAGAATATAAAATTTGTGCTCGTTTGAAGCTTACTATATTAAGATTCTTCTCAAGAAATCCATCTGTAAGGAAACTTTTGACTTAGGCAAGAGATAGGAGTTACTTGTAGCCTTAAACATATCTCAACCACATCCCATACCACCAAAATATTATGTTTGATTCTACATGTACTTGATGCATGGTTCAAGCTTTAGATTGGATTTTTGAGGTTTTAAAAAATCAATGCAAAATTGATGGTGGTGTTGAGTTCCTTCACTATTTCCTTCTTTACCACCATCTACATTGAATGATACTTTAAAATAATAATGGAGTTCAATGATGAAAAAAATATTGCTATTTTTTTCATTTTATTGCCCTAATGTTTGGTTCATGATTTTTCTTAAATTTAGTTTAGTTTTTGTTGTCTTTGGTTTTTGATTTTCCAATTTTGGGCTACTTTGGGGCTTAGACAAATTTTTATAGACCATGTTATTTTGATAAAAGGGATATATGGCCTATTTTAATTGAAAAAGGTCCTTATGGGTGTGAATCATGCCATACTTATAATGGAGAGGCTATATGACATTTAGAAATATGTCCCTTCTTTCATATTCTAGATCATGCAATAGAGTTATCCTATAAGAAAATTATGTAATTTCATGTGTTACTCAAAATCCTCTAACTATGTTTCATTTTTGGGGTGGTAGGAGTCATAAAGTTCTAATTCCTATTAATCTGATGCTAATAATTCAAAAAATAGCAATCAAAAAGTTTAGAGTTTGGCACAAGGGCTTGAGAGGATCCCATTAGTGCCTTCAAGCCTAGAAATTCAAAAGCTTGTGCCCTTATATATATATATCATATTTTTTATCCAAAGTAGGATATATCTTCAGATTTATCTCTAATCCTTATTATAGGATACACCTATCAAAGGAGAGTGTGTCTCTGAGTCTTTGGGTAGTATTATCAATCAAAAGATAGTGTGATCTGCGGTGATAGGGTCATAAAGTCATGTTTATCTTAGGGTACATTAAGAGGATCTTACATATATGGGTGAGACTTTGGAGCTTGGAGGAAGCCATAAATAAATAAATACACAAGGCCATGGGTGACACGGATTCCATTGGGTAAATAAAGAAGGGCCCTTGTGGGACATTTCCTAGATGATCACTTTTGGGCTATTTTTATAATAGGCTATTTTTTAAAAAGGAAACAACCATGAATAATTTCCTTAGCCATTTTCATTCTTAGTTTTATAATATTTATGATGAGTGTATGATCAATTGAGAGTTTTTACACTTGCAGTTTCTAGGTGAATCCTAGCATTAGATTAATCAAGTAGTTGTTAATAGTAGTTGAGTGATTAAGGTGGATTCCTAAAATTTCTCGTATTAGCTTTATTCTCTTAATCAACCATTAAGTCTCCCATTTTAGGGATTCAAATTGGTTGTCTCATGTTTGATTGAGTCGGTGTGGTTGTTTGATTGGGTTTAATCGAGATGGGAAGGTATCAATCCCTTTGTTCCTCATAAATCAGTTGAATCTCGATAATTCCACATATCCTTTTCCTTATTTAAATTTTTTTATGTTTTTCAATTCTGGTTTTCGACTAGATCGTTAATATCTCTATATCATAGCTTAGGCTAAAGATTTGTTCCAATAATTCTTAATCATAGGTTTGTAAATCTAAAAACTATAACCAAAAAATTGGGTCAAAAAATAAAAAAAATAAGTGATTTAAGTCTTTGTTTGAGTCTCTAACACTAGATTAGTGTTTTCATTTAATTTGCAAGTTTGTATTTGAGATTTATTTAATTTTGAAAGTTGTTGATTGCGGCAAAATTGAAGGTTCAATTGTATTAGGATTTGTTTCCCTAGTCAATTGGAGATTAGTTCTAAAATTTGAATGCAAACAAAGTTAAATTTCACTAGGGTTAATTGTAAGTAGGTTTAATTTTGGGGAGAAATTGATTTGAAATTAGAGTCTAAAAATTATTGGAGCTTGTTTGTAGTGTTGAAAGGAGCTCGTGGTTAAAATTTGGTGTCAGTTGGACCTCGTTTAGCTGAGGTTGAATGTTTGAATTTTCATGGTGTTCTTCAAAGAAAAAGGGTTTAGTTTTGGATTGAAATTAAGGGTTAAAAATTATTGGAGATTATTCGTGGTGTTTAAAAGAGTACATGGTTAAAATTGCATTGAATTTGTATTAAAAATGAAGGAGTTATGAATTTTTGAATATTGAAGTTTTCTCAGTGTTCTTGAGATCCTTCATATTTTTCTTGGAGAAGAACATAGAAAAGGTACACTTTGATCCAAAAGTTTTAAGTTAAAGTTGGTCAATGGTTTTGTAGGTCCAAGTGGAAATTAGTTGAACAAAGTTCAAAATTTGAAAAATATAAAAAGAATAAAAAATATTTGATTTTCCACATCAGCTACCATATCAGCAGTCAACTGGTTACGCAGCAATCAGCACCCAGTCAGCAACCACATGAACTAGCCTTACCACTCACCTGCAACAAGTGAGGTGTACTTTCAGAGAGTAAAGTTTGCAGGTTTTAATACTTAGTGTTTTTAATTGGACCCCAAAATTTTTTTTGGTGTCCAAACTTTGTGATTCTTTTTCTACACTGTTTTTTACATTCTATTGCTCAACTATTTAACTAGTTAACATCTTTCATTACTGATTAACTAGTTTTAATCATCAAAAGTAAAACCTTTCAAGTGATGAACTTCTTTGAGGCCCTAAAAAGCGTCCGAACTTCGTACTTTTTTTCCTCTCATTTTTCTTTGATATCTCTACTTTTTAACAACTAAATAACATCTTTAATAAGCCGTTAACTAGTTTCTAAGCATGCTGCTTTACAATATCCGATGATACAGCTTCCCATAATCCTCCATCGAGAAGGTAGTCCACATTGGAAAAATTTGGCAGACTTAGTTATCCTATCCATAATGACCAAAACTAAATCATAATGATTCTGAGATAGAGAAAGACCGGCAACGGAGTCTATATTAATCACTTCCCAGTTTCATTTGGGCAAAAAAATTTCTTGATACAACCCTCCTAGACTCATGTACCCAACCTTAACCAGTTAACACACCATGCATTTGGCCACAAAATCAGCCACATCCCACTTTATGCCATTCCACCAATAGATCTCCTTAAGATCATGATACATCTTAGTCGAGCCATGATGAACAACATAGCGCGATTCATGCACCTCATCTAAAATCCTTTGTTGCAACCTATCGACATAATGAACACATAACTTTCCTTAGTATCGTAAAGTACCGTTACCACTGATCTCAAACACCACTATATTTTGCCCACAAATGTCACTTTTGATTTTTATCAAGATGGGATCCAACACTTACTTCTCCTTAATCTCTGCACCAAGAGAAGATCAAACCAATTCTTGCATCACCACACCACTATCCTTGTAGTCCAAGAGGTGAACTCTAAGATTAACCAAGCGGTGAATATCCTTCACCAATTCCCACTTTCCTTCCTCCACATAAGAAAAACCCCCCATGGATAACTTGCTAAGAGTATCAAAAACTACGTTAGCTTTACCTGGGTGGTAGTGAAGACTCATATCGTGGTCCTTGAGAAGCTCAAGCTATCTCCTCTTCTTGAGATTAAGCTCCTTCTAAGTGAACACATACTGTAGACTTTTACGATCAAAAAAGATATCCACGTAAACACCATACAAATAATTTCGTCATATTTTCAAAGCAAACACAACCGCCAACAGCTCCAAATCATGAGTAGTATAGTTTTTCTCATTAACTTTCAACTGCCTAGAAGCATAGGCAATTATCATCCCATGTTGCATCAATATACAACTAAGCTCTACCCGAGATGCATCATAATAAACCACGAACCCATCATTGCCTTTCGGCAAAGTTAGAATTAGAGTCGAAGTTAACTTATGCTTAAACTTCTGGAAACTCCATTCACAAGCATCCGACTAAGAAAACTTGACCTTCTTCTAAGTCAACATAGTCAAAGGAGAAAATATCAATGAAAATCTTTCCACAAATCGCCTATAATACCCGGATAAACCCAAGAAGTACCAATGTCGGATGCCGTCGTGGGTATAGGCCACCTCTTCACCACAACAACCTTTTACGGATCCACCATGATCCCCATGCTAGAAATAATGTGAACTAAAAATGTTACAGGGTTAAGCCAAAACTCATATTTAGAGAACTTGGCATACAACTGTTGTTCCATTAAGGTCTGCAACACCATATGTAGGTGATTAGCATGATCTATCTAAATCTTTGAATAAATCAAAATATCTTCAATAAACACAATAATTAAGAGATCAAAATACTGATGAAAAACCCTATTCACCAAATCCATAAATGTTGTCAGAGCATTAGTCAACTTGAATGACATTACCAAAAACTCAAAGTGCACAAACTGAGTACAAAAAGACGTCTTAGGGATATCCACCTCCCTAATCCTTAGTTGATGGTACCCGAATCGAAAATCTATCTTAGAAAAAAATTGGCACCTTGCAACTAATCAAACAGATCATCTATCCTTGGAAGAGGATACTTGTTCTTGACTTGTCACCTTATTCAACTGCCTATAGTCAATGCACATCTAAAGGGAACCATCTTTCTTGGATATAAACAACACCGGTGCACCCCACAGTGATACACTAAGATAAAAAATCCTTTATCCAGAAGATCCTTAAGTTGCTCGTTGAGTTCTGTCAACTCAGCCAGAATCATTTAATATGGATAAATAGAAATTAGATGAGTGTTTGGAACTAGATTAATACCAAACTAGATTTCCCTATCAAGAGGAACAGTAGGAAGATCATTCGAAAAGATCACTAGAAACTCATTAACCACTAGAACAGACTGGAATGAAGGACCTTTCGAGTCAGAATCATTAACCCAGACCATGTAATAAAGACAACCTTTGGAGATTAACCCCTATGCTCTAAGATAACAAATAAATCTCCCCCTTGAAGCTAAAGAATAACCCTCCCATTCTATAACTGGCTCATCAGGGAACTTAAAGATAACCATACAGGTCCAAAAAATCCAAGGACGCTTAACAAGAGTGCAACCAATCCATAACCAAAATGATATCAAAATCCATCATACCCAACTCAAATAGATCCACCAAGGTCTGCTTGCCACCAACAGATACCAGACACCCCCTATAGACTCTCATAGCAATAACTGAGTCACCTACCAGGGTAGAAAGAAAAAATGGCTCCAAAATATCTTTCAGATCAAAACCAAAAGACACAGCCACATAGGGAGTCACATAGGAGAGTGTGGACCCTAGATCAAGCAAATAACATATGTCACAAAAGAAATATTGTAATGTACCAATAATGATATCAGGTGATGTCTTAGATTCCTATCGGGATGCAAAAACATACAACCTATTTCGAATAACACTAAAACCAAGAGCAGTAATAGAAGTAGATTCAACACCACCAAGTGTAGGAACAGAAGGTGAATCCATAAAAATCTTATTCACCCCCTTAGCAACCTTACTAACTGAACAATCCTTGAGCTGATGGTCTGTCTGGCCATACTTGAAGCATTTTTCCCTTTCTTCATTGATATAACCCCAATGAGGACAACTACAAAACTAACAAGAATGGCATAAAGAAGCTGACTGGCCTCTGTTTGCCTGAGATTGGGAACCCTGTGCCCAGAAATTTTCACCACCTTGATGACTTCTGTCGCCGACTGGTAAGGAGAACTAGCAAAAGTGAAGAAACTAGAACTCCCCCACTTCTTTTTCTGCCATTTGCCACCATCCCAACCATTCTAAGAATGGACACCTCCCTCATCAGAACACCTATTCCTCTTAACCTATCTATCTCTAAATTCCAATTATTTCTTCTTCTTATTCTTTACCTACTGCATATGAACAGTCAACCTAGAGATATCAATATCTTTAATCAGAAAGGAAGTCTTGCTATCCAAAATCAAATCTTGATTCAACCCAGAAGAGAACTTTATCATTCTTGCCCGCATGTCAGCCACTAAATCAGGAGAATACCTTGATAATTCATAAAACTTCAAGGCATATTCCTTCACAGACATACTCCCCTACTTGAGGATCACAAACCTCTCCATCTTTTCTTTCCTCAACTCTTAAGGAAAGAAATAATTTAAGAAGGCCTTAGAAAAAGTATCCTACAAGACTAATTTTTCCACATCAACCCTATCCCTGTCCGACTCTTCATACTACTGATACAACCTCTTTGAGATGATAAGCTGCAAAGTTTACACTTTCCACATTAGTAGCATGCATCACCCGAAATATTTTTTCTATTTCATCCAAGATGACTTATGGATCCTCCTCTACCTTTACTCTATAAAAGTGGGAGAAGCCATCTTCATAAATTGGCCAACCCTTGTGGCCTCAACAGTCAAAGGACCAGTCACACCCCGCTCAGCCTCAGCCTGAGCAGTGACCATCTGAGCATTAATATAACTAGACTGCTGGAATTATTCATTAGTCCCCTCACCTTAAGGAGGATTAATAGCAACTGGTGGAACTCAAGAACTATCAAGGACAGGACCATGATATCAAATATAAACTCTAGAAGTAGGATGCACCCCTTTAGCACTACCCCCAGATGGGATAAAAGAATTTTCTTGTGTTCCAGATCTATGAGGCATGATCTGGAAGATGAATAAACAAGGATTACAGAAGATTCCAGGTCTGAGACTCAAACCTTGAAAATAGAATTACAAGAAATTAAAACATTCCTAAATGCCTTGTAGTTTATCCTTTATGAGTGCGGCGCGCTACATACCCCTAAAAGAGACTCTACTCGACACAGCTTTGTAGACTCACAATTGATAATAAACCTAGGTTTTGATACCAACTTGTCATGAACCAACCAAGGTCTTGTCATAATGGGCATCCCAAGTTTGTCTGAGACTAGATACCACCCTAGTTACTCAACCCAACCTCCAGCTGCCTACACTGAGTTAGCTGAATTTCGAGCATATAATAAGCTAGTGTAATAGCTCACACAAATACTCTGGATAAGATCACAACTGTGACTGGCCCAACTGAGTCCACCATCCCACACCAATCATCCAACTGTACCAAACCATTCAAAAGGTCGTACACCAGGACATGACCATAAAAGTTCCAAAACATTATAACATTAATTCCAAAATAAAATACAATGAAACAACCAACAATCCTGTCGACTAGTGTCAGCCCCAATGTAATACCAATACTAAGGCTAACACCAATACCGATCCCACCTATTCCAACCCATAGCACTACCATAAAGCCTCTAACCAAAAGAGTAATAAAATTTTGTTGGTACATGCCCCCAACCATTGCCAAAACCAATATCCAAGATAAAATTGAAGTGTTTAAAAATATCCATAACATGAAATGGATCCTTCTGAAAAGATGGAAGCTCACCACATCAATCCAAATGCTGATCCCCGAGTCAATCACTATGTAAAAAGAGTAAAATGCTTGATTCCTCATAGTGTGGGTATAAAGTCGTAATTAAACAGGTTAGCAGGTGAACTCTAGCATGATCTCATGATAAGGATAAAATAACTTCATTTATAAAGCCAAGTAAAACTCATCCATATACACACAATAATAAATATATATAGCCATGCTGAGAAAGTGGACAGGGTTTAGCATGCATTTAAAACCTTTACCCGAGCTGTGTAGCTTTGCCGGCCTATACCAACCATAGGCAATATGGATTCAGCTCCCCCTGCTGAAAGGGCCCTAGTACGTGAACCTTCACAACCAGGGAAGAAAACTTAAGATGAATAGTACATCCTCCAAAATATTGTTTGATATCATGCACACGGTCACCAAGACCAACTTCACATCGGTAAATATGAGTTTCCTATTTTTGTCCCCTCGGAGCCTCCACCTTCCACGGCTTTGCTACATATCCCGTTATTATTGCCCTATTAAAACAATTACCAAGAAACCAATCAATCTATTTACCATTTATTAACCAAGGACATATAATGGTGGTATTATTATACCGACCGTACTTATAAGTACTATCCATACCCCACCATATATATTTTTAAAGGGACTTTCAAATGCCCTTCCACTTACCATATTAAACCACTTAGGTGATTCCTTGTACCCCACAAGCATAACCATTTAGACATTTACCTTTCCAAGTCATTTAAACTTTTCATAATTCCTTCACCAAGTTCTAAAACAAGCAAGAGTTTCATTAAAAGTACTCAATGCAATGAAAACATTATTATAGATATTTTGTCAAACACATTGGGGGAATAATATAACCAAAACCAATTCTAATTACCATTAAACCATTCTCATGCAATCCAATTCTCCAAAACCACAATTAATGCACATAAAGCATAATTAAAACAATGGAAAACCATAACCAACCATTTAATATCAAAACCCCCAATTCATATTTAAAAACCAAAATCATACAATCAATGAAATCATGAAAACATTATAAAAACCATTCTTCTAGTTAGAATTAACAATAACGGAAGAGAACATTCCTTAAACCAAGATGATGGAAATAGATCACCAAGAAAAGCTCCAAATTAATCCTCTAGTTGAAACCCTATCTTCCCTTGCCTAAAAGCTTTTGGGAGAATTATAAACTATTTTTTAAGATTTTCTATGTGTTAATGAATGGAATAATAGGGTAAGTAACCTCCCAAGTAGGTTAGAATCATGGAACCTTATTAGGATAAGTGGGGAAATATCCAGAATACCCCTATTTATGTTGCATCAAAATCCCCACCACAGGGGTACGACTGACCTTCATGAGTCTTACCCTTAAATACGATTGGTACCCTCTGCTCAAATCCTAGCCTCAACCTTTAGATCCAATACTGTCTAGCATACGACTAATCCAACCAAGTTATATCTGAAGCATACGATCCATATCCTTCATTCGCACCCCTAACAAATTAAATCCAAGGAAGATTTAGACACAGTCCACCATACGAGTCCATGGTATAACTCGTAGCCTGGCTTACGGCTCTTGGTGATCTACTTGTACTCAGATCCAACCTAAGTAACCAAGTCTAAGATTAAGTTAAGGAACCAAAAGATCCGTACTCATCAATACGACTCATACCCCTAAGCCGTATCTATTCCAATAACCAAAATCCATCCCACCAACCAACACTGGTCAGCATACGACAGGACCATACAATTCGTACCCCATCATATGGGTTGTTCCCATTAGTTGTATTATGTCAAGAGACCAGAACTCTAGCAAATTTTATAAGAGTCAAAATCCAGGGTGTTATAGTCTCCCCCAGTAGGAATATTCATCCCTAAATTAAGGATAAGGTAGTGGTAACCATATGCATGAGTTATTTACATTGTAGAATATATTCCTAATCTTTAACAAAGTTTGAAAACAAGGAGGAAAATACATTAATATTTTCTTTAAAAAATTCATAAAATAAAGATGTGTATAAGACACATACTTTCCGCACGAATCCCAGGAGCAAAAATCAAAACTGTATATTTGGACTTTATGTCCTCCTTTGCTTCCCAAATAGCCTCTTCCATCTTATGGTTCCGCCATAGAACCTTAACAAAGGCACATCCTTTGTCCTCAACTGACAAACCTTCCTATCCAAATCTCAACCGAGATTCCCTCATAAGACAGAGAATCCGTGATACCCAATCCTTCTAAATGAACAACAGAAGAAGAATTACCAATGTGCTTCCTCAATATGGAAACATAAAAGACCGAATGAACCAAAATCAAGTAGAAGGCTACTCTATCTCATAAGAATCATTACTAACTCTCCATAAAATCTCATAAGGACGAATATATCAGAGACTGAACTTTCCTTCTTTCCGAACTATATTACTTCCTACATGGGAGATACCTTTAGGAAAACCTTATCCCCAACCTCAAACTCCAACTCTCTATGCTTAATATCCGTATAGGACTTTTGATGACTTTGGGCATCCTTAAGACAATCCCTAATCACCTTCACCTTATCCATAGACTGATAAACCATGTTAGGACCCAATATATCCATCTCCCCATGCTCAAATCAACCAATAGGAGATCTACACCTCCTACCATACAATGCCTTAAAAAGGGCCATATCAATGCTAGAATGGTAGCTATTATTGTAAGCCAACTCCACCAAAGGTAGATGCTCAACCAAACTACAACCATAATCAATCACACAAGCATGAAGCATATCCTTCAATGTCAGAATAGTTCTCTCTACTTGCCCATCCGTCTACGGGTGGATAGCAGTATATAGACTAACCTTAGTCTCCAACCCTTTTTGGAAAGATTGCTAAAAGTGAGATGTGAACTGCATGCCACGATAAAAAATATGCATCTTCACAATCTCCTGAAGATACATTTTTGCATAATCCAACGCTAAGAAGGTAGTCTGCACTAGAAAAATATGGTCAGACTTATTCATCCTATCCACGATGTCCCAAAATCGAATCATATTGATTTTATGACCGAGGAAGACCGGTAATGAAGCCCATATTGATCACTTTCCTTTTATATTTAGGAAACTCAATTTCTTTATACAACCGTCCTGGCCTTATGTGCTCAACCTTAACCTACTGAGACACCATTCATTTGGCCATAAAATCAGCCACATCCCTCTTCATGCCATTCCACTATTAGATCTCCTTGAGATCATGATATATCTTAGTCGACCTGAGATGAAAAACATAGCGCAATTCATATGCCTCAGCAAAAATCCTTTCTCGCAACCCATCGACATCAGGAACAAACATCCTCTCTTAGTACTATAAAGTACTGTTACCATCAATCTCAAACACCACTACCTTTTTCCCACCAACGTCACTCTTGATTTTCATTAAGATAGGATCCAGCACTTTTTTCTCCATAATCTCCACACCAAGAGATGACCGAACCACTTCTTGCACCACTACACCACCATCCTTAGAGTCTAAAAGGCAAACTTTAAGATTAGCCAAGCGATGAATATCCTTCACCAATACCTGCTTTTCTTCCTCCACATGAGCTAGATTCCCCATGGAAAAACTGCTAAGAGTATCAACAACCATGTTAGATTTACCTGGGTGGTAGTGAAGACTCATATTCGTAGTCCTTGAGATGCTCAAGCTATTTCTTCTACCTGAGACTAAGCTCCTTCTGAGTAAACACATACTGTAGATGCTTATTATTGGAAAAGATATCAGCGTAAACACCATACAAATAATAAAACCATATTTTCAAAGCAAACACAACTACCAACAACTCCAAATCATGAGTAGGATAGTTCCTCTTATGCACTTTCAACTGCCTGGAAGCATAGGCAATAACCTTCCCATGTTGCATCAACACACAACCAAGCCCTACTCAAGATGTATCACAATATACCACAAACCCATCATTGCCTTCCAACAAAGTCAGAATTAGAGCCAAAGTTAATTTATCCTTCAACCTCTCGAAACTCCCTTCACAGGCATCCAACCAAGAAAATTTGACCTTCTTCTGAGTCAACTTAGTCAAAGGAGCAGCTATCGATGAAAAGCTTTCCACAAAGTTCTTATAATACCCGGCTAAACCCAAGAAGCTCTGAATATTGGATGGAGTCATGGGTCTAGGCCACCTCTTCACCATAACATCTTTTTGTGGATCCACCATGATCCCCTCACTAGAAATATTGTGACACAAGAAAGTTACAACATTCAACCAAAACTCATATTTAGAGAGTATGGTATAGAATTGTTGTTCCTTTAAGGTTTGCAACACCACATGGAGGCGATTTGCAAGATCCACCCTACTCTTCGAATAAACCAGAATGTCACCAATAAACACAATAATGAAGAGATCCAAATATTAACAAAAAACCATGTTCATCAAATCCATAAATTCCGCCAGAGTATTAGTCAACTCAAAAGAAATTATCAAAAATTCAAAGTGCCCAAACTAAGTACGAAAAGATGTCTTAGCGATATCCACCTCCCTAATCTTTAGCTGGTGGTACCCAGATCGAAGATCTATCTTAGAAAAGAACTTGGGAACTTGTAACTAATCAAACAAATCATCTATCCTTGGAAAAGGATAATTATTCTTGATCATCACCTTGTTCAACTGCCTATAGTTAATGCACATCCAAAGGGAACCATCCTTCTTGCACACAAACAACAATGGTGCACCCTACGGAAATACACTAAAATGAATAAATCCCTTATGCAAAAGATCCTTAAATTGCTCCTTAAGTTTCCTCAACTCAGTTAAAGCCATACTATAAGGAGGAATAGAAATTGGAAAAGTGTCCAAAACTAGATCATTACCAAACTTGATTTCCCTATCCATAGGAAGAATAGGAAGATCATCCAGAAAGACCTCTGAAAACTGATTAACCACTGGAACTGACTAGAAAAAAAGATCTTCCAAGTTAGAATCTGTAAACCAGACTATGTAATAAAGACAATCTTTGGAGATTAACCTCCAAGCTCTAAGAAAAGAAATAAATCTCCCCCTATAAGCTAAAGAACCACCCTTCTATTCTATAATCAGCTCACCAGGGAACCTAAAGATAACCTTGTGAGTTCGATAATCCAAGGATACGTAACAAGAGAGAAACCAATTCATAACTAGAACGATAGTTAAATCCACCATACCTAACTCAAAAAGATCCACCAAGGTCTGCTTACCATCAACAAATACCACACACACCCTATAGACTCTCTTAGCGATAACCGAGTCACCTACCTTGGTAGAACAAATAAAAAGATTCAAAATAACTTTGGATCAAAACCAAAAAATATAGCTATATTAGAAGTCACATAGGAGAGAATGAACCCCAGATCTAGCAAACAATATACATCATGAGAGAAAAGATATAACATACCAGTAACGACATTAGGTGATGCCTCAAATTCTTGTCGAGATGCCAAAGCATTTAACCTATTTAGACTAATAATAGAACTAACAGCAGTAACAGAAGTTGATGCAATACCACTAGGTGTAAGAGCAGAAGATGAAGCCACATGAATCTTATCTACCCTCGTAGCAACCTTATTAACCAGGAAATCCTTGAGCCTATGGCCTACCTGGCCATACCTTAAGAATTTCTTCTTTCTTACATTGCAATAACCACGATAAGGACGACCATAGAATTAACAAAAAGGACATGAAGAAACTGACTTAGCTCCATTTTTCTAAGATTTGGCACCCAGTGCCCAAAAATTATCACCATCTTAAAGACGTCTGTCACCCGACTCGTAAGGAGAACTAGTAGAAGAAAAGGAACCAGAACTTTTCCACTTCTTTTTTTTCCATTTGTCACCATCCCAACCACCCTGAGAATAAGCACCTCCCTAGTTTGAAAACTTGCTCCTCTTACCCTATCAACCTAGAGAAGTTCATGTCCTTAATCAGCAAGGAATTTTTTTTCTCCAAAATCAAATCCTGATTCAACCCATAGGAGAACTTCCTTATTCTTGATCGCATGTCAACTACTAAATCAAGAGTATACCTTAACAATTGGTAAAACGTCAAGGCATATTCCTTGACAGACATCCTCCCCTACTTGAGGTTTGCAAATACCTCCATCTTTGCTTCTCTTAGCTCTTAGGAAAAGAAACGATCTAAGAAGGCCTTAGAAAAAGTATCCTATAAGACTGATTCTTCCACATCACACCTATCCCTGTCCCACTCATCGTACCACTGATATGCAACCTATTAACACAATAAGCTACAAAGTATACACATTTAATATTGGTAGACTGTATCACCCAAAATATCGTTTTCATTTTTCCAAGATGCCTTGTGGATTCTCCTCCACCTTCACTCCAAAAAAAGTGGGAGGACCTATCTTTCTAAATTGGCCAACCCTTGTGGCCTCAGTAATTAACGTATCATTTGCACCTTGCTCAACTTGAGAAGCAACCATCTGAGCAATAACATGAATAAACTTATGAAATTATTCTATAGTCATCTCACCTTGAAAAGGACTAGTAGCATCTGGTGGAACTACAGAACTATGAGAGATAGGACTATGAGATCTAAGATGATCCCCAAAAGTAGGATGCACCCCTTAAGCACTACCACCAACTATACTAAATCATTCCAAAGGCCATAAACTAGGAGATACCCAAATAAGTTCCAAAACATAATATAATTAATCCTAAAATAAAATATGATGGAACAACCAACAATCCCATCGAGTGGTGTCGACCTAAATTTCAATACCAATACTAAGGCTGACACCAATAGCGATCCTGCCCATTCCAACTCACAGTAGTACCACAAAGCCTCTAACCAAAAGAGTAATAAAATTTGGTTAAGACATGTTTCTAACTATGACCAAAACCAATATCCAAAATATAATCAAAGTGTTTAGAAATATCCATGACATGAAATAGAGCCTTCTGAAAGAATAAAAGCACACAACTTCTATACAAATGATTATCCCTGAGTCAATCACTTTGTAGAAGGAGTAGAATGGTCAATTGCTCTATTGCGTGGGCATATAGCCGCCAGTAAATAGGTTAGTGGGTGAACGCTAGCATGATATCTGGATAAGGATAAAATAATGCAATCTATAAATCTAAGTAAAAACTATCCATATGCATATAACCATAAATATATATATATATAACCATGCTGGCAAAGGGGTCAAGGTTTAGCATGCATTTAAAACCTTTACCTGGGTTGTGTAGCTTTGCTGTCATAAACTACCCACAGGCTATATGGGTTTAACTCCTCCTACTGAATTGGTCCCAGAGCATGAAGCCGCAAGGCCAGGGAAGAAAACCTGGGTTGACTAGTACATCCCCAAAATATGGTGTGATATCATTCACATGGTCACCATGACCAACCTCACATCGGCAAATATGAGTTTCCAATTTTGATCCCCCCTCGGGTACTCCACCTTCTAAGGATTTGCAACACATCCCGCCATTATTGCCTAATTAAAACCATTACTAAGCAATAAATCAATCTATGTACCATTTATTAACCAAGGCTATTTAGTGGTGGTATCATCATACCGACCATACTTGCAAGTACTATCCATAGCCAACCATATATTTATTTTAGGGGACTTCCAAGTGACCTTCCATTTACCATATTCAACCACTTGGGGGATTCCATATACCCCACAATCGTAACCATTTAGCCATTTACCTTTCCAAGCCATTTAAACTATGCATAATTCCTTTACCTTGTTTTAAAACAAGTAAGAGTTCCATTAAAAGTACTCAATGCAATGAAAATATTATAATAGCCATATTGTTAAACATATTGGGGGCATAATATACCAAAACCAATTCCAATTGCTAGTAAACCATTCCCATGCAATCCAATTATCTACAACCACCATTAATACACATAGAGAAGAATTAAAACCATGGAAAACCATAACCAACCATTTAATATAAAAAAAAAAACCCAATTCATATTTGGAAACCAAAATCATAAAATCAATGAAGTTATGAAAATATTCATAAAAACCATACTTATAGTTTGATTTAATATTAAGGGAAGAGAACATGACTTAAACCAAGATGATGATGGAAATAGATCACCAAGACAAGCCCTAAATTAGTCCTCTATTTGAAACCCTAGCTTTCCTTGCCCAAAAGCTTTTGAGAGAATTATAGAGTGTTTTAGAAGAATTTTTATGTGTTAATTAATTGAATAATTGGGTAAATAGCCTCCTAAATAGGTTAGAAGTCATCGAACCTTATTATGATAAGTTGGGAATATCAAGAATACCCCCACATAAGTTTTACCAAAATCCTATCACAGGGGTACGACTGACCCTCATGAGTTATACCCTCCAATACAATTGGTATTCTCCACTTATATCCTAGCCTCAACCTTTGGATACAACACTATCTTACATACAAGTCATCCAACCAATTAGTATCTGAAGCATACGATCTATACCCTTCATCCGTACCCTTGGAAAATTACACCCAAGAAAGATTTAGACACTGTCCACTATATGAGTCCATGGTATGACTCTTACCCTGGCTTATAGCTCATGGTGAGACACTTATACTCAAATCCAACCTAAGTAACCAACCTAATATTAAGTTAAGGAACCAAATGATTCGTACCCACCAATACGACACGTATCTCTATGTCATATCCATTCCAGTAACCAAAATCCATCCTACCAACATACACTGGTCAGTATATAATAGGACCATACCATTTGTACCATATCATATGACTCATTCCCATGAGTCATATTGGGTCCAGAGACCAAAATTCCAAGAAAGTTTCTAGGGGTTAAAACTCAGGATGTTAGAGGACTATACATCTTGTGTAGAGTCTTTATGACTCGTTAGAAGAAAAGCATTATCATAATAGAAACTTGGCTAATCTATACTATTTAGGCTACGATTAGGTTCCTACAACCCATAATGACACCCTATGACTTATAGGGAGAGTCGTCATCTGGGCAGTTAGCTCATAGGTCATGAAACTTTAAAGGACAAAAATCTAGGGTATTTTATTCTCCGTCCTAGGATCATTCATCCTCAGATGATGAGTCAATGTGTCTATTAGCATAATTTATCATAGAGAAAAACAACATTTACCTTTAGCAAAGACAAAAAAAAGATACCAAGTAAACGACAATTTCCTTTAACAAAGTCTAAAAATAAAGAGGTTAAGGAAAAATACATACCTTAAGCATGATTATTCGGAATGGGGAATAAGAATGGATATATGAACTTCATGTCCTCTTTGGATTCCCAAGTAGATTCTTTGACCTTATTGCCTCCATAGAACCTTCACCAAAACCACATCATTAATCCTCAAATGATGGACTTGCCTATCCAAAATTTCAATAGGGACTTCCTCATAAGATAAGGAATCTGAAACACCAACACTCTCTAAAGGAACAATAAAGGAAGGATCACCCACACACTTCCTCAACATTGAAACATGGAAGGCCAGATGATTTGAACTCAAACTAGGAGGCAATTCTAATTCATAAGCAATATTTGCCCACTCTCCTCAAGACCAAGTAAGGGACAATATATCGGGGACTGAACTTCCTCTTCTTCCTAATCCATATCATACCCTTCATGGAAGGCACCATTAAGAACACCAAATTATCTATATCAAACTCAAACTCTCTATGCCTCATATTCGTGTAGGACTTTTGGTGACTTTGGATGGTTTTAAGCCTATCCCAAATCACCTTTGCCTTTTCCATAGCTTGGTGAACCAAGTCGATATCACATGACCTATTCTCATCAACTTCAAACCACCTAATAGGAGACCTTTATATCCTACCTTACAAATCCTCAAAAGGAGTCATCCCATTACTAGAGTGATAGCTATTATTATATACAAATACTATGAGAGAAAAATGATCAACCCAACTACTACCAAAGTCGATTACATGGGACCTTAGCATATTCTCCAATGTTTGAATAGTTTTCCCTACTTGTCTATCCGCATAAGGGAGGAAAGCAGTGCTAAGGCTCACCTTTGTTCCCAAACCTCTCTAAAAGTAATGCCAAAAATGAGATGAGAACTGAGTACCTCGATTAGATATGATGAAAATGAGAGATCCATGCAACTTGATGATTTCCTAAATGAAAAGCTTCACATAATCCTCTGCCGAATAATTAATCTTCACTGGTAAGCAGTAAGCGGACTTAGTTATCCTATTGCTAATGATCCAAATCAAATCAAACTGATTTGGAGAGAACAAAAGATCGGTAAGGAACTCCATATAAATCACCTACCACTTCTATACAGGCAACTCAATTTCTTAAAATAACCCACTAGGCCTAAAGTGTTCCACCTTCACTTGCTGACACACTATGCACTTAGCCACTAAATTCGCTACTTCCTATTTCATGTTATTCCACCAATAGATCTCTTTCAAATCATGGTACATATTCGTCTAACCTAGATGAATAGTGTACCTTGACTCAAGAGTCTCGGCCAAGATCCTCTCTCGCAGTCTATTAACATCGGGAACACACAATCTACCTTGGTACCTCAAGATACTGTTACCACTAATCTGAAAAGCCACTACCTTCTGATGACCCATTTTATCTTTGTTTTTCATCAGCATAGGATTTGAAACCTGTTCTCCTCCACCTCAGCACCTAGAGAGGAATTCACCACCTCTTGAACAATCACACCACCATTATCAAAGTCCAAATAACGAACTATAAGATTAGCTAATCAGTGAATATCCTTCACCAACCCTTGCTTCTCCTTATTAACATGAGATAATATCCCCATAGATAACTTGTTAAGATTATTAGGAAAAATACTAGCTTTACCTGGATGATAATGAAGATTCATCTCATAGTCTTTGAGCAACTCAAGCCATCTCCTCTTCCTGAGATTCAACTTTTTCTGGGTGAACATATACTGCAAACTCTTATGGTCTAAGAAAATATCAACATAAACCCCATACAAATAATGACAACAATTCTTTAGGGTAAAACCACTACTAATAACTCTAAATTATGAGTTCGATAATTGTTTACATACACTTTTATTGGCCTAGAAGCATATGCAACCAACTTTCTATGCTGCATCAACACACAACCTAATACCACATGAGATGTATCACAATAAACAACAAAGACATCAGTGCCTTTAATAGGGTAAAAATTAGAGTTAAAGTCTACTTATCCTTCAAATTTTCAAAGCTACCCTCGCAAGCATCGGACCACAGGAACTTCACCTTCTTTTTAGTCAACCTTGTTAATGGGGAAGTAATAGAATAAAAGCTGTCCACAAACATTTTACAATATCCGGCTAAACCCAAGAAGCTTCGAATATCAATTAGATTCATAGGTTTAGGCCATTTCTTAACCACCTCAACTGTCTGTGGATCCATTATGATCCCCTCATTAGAAACAACATGACCCAAATAAGTCATAAAATTCAACCAAAACTCACACTTAGGCATTGTTTGGTAGAGTGTATTAGAAAGTTAATGCATACATTATTTTAATGTGTATTAGTAGTACCTTGTTTGGTATATCTTTTTACCCAATGTATAACTAATGTTTACATTAGTTATACACTCTATTGTGAATTACTAATACCTCAAAATTCATGGTATTAGTAATGCAATGGATCTAATGCATACATTGACATGCTTAAAGACACTATTATCCGTCAAAAAAATTTCTGCATCCTTTTTAACATATATATTAAGGGTATTATGTAAAAAAATAATTTTTTTTAGAAATAATGAAATTCAAGTTATTTTAATACATCGAACCAAACACCGTATAAGAAAATACAAGCATAACTAATGCAAGCATAGATAACACAAGCATTGCTAATACAAGCATTACTAATTACCATATTTTACATTATTCTTATACACTCCACCAAATGACTCGTTAGAGAATTTAGCATATAACTATTGATTCTGAAGAGCCTGCAACACTATATGGAGGTGATTGGCATGATCCTCCGGTCGAGGCATTAGTTAAACCAAATGACCAAGAACTCATTATGATTATACCAAGCACAAAAAGAAGTCTTAAGGACACCCACCTCCCTAATTTTTTGCTGACAAAAACCTAACCAAAGAGCAATTATAGAAAAGTACTTAGCTCCTTGATGTTGGTCAAATAGGTCATCAATCCTAAGAAGAAGGTAGTTTTTTACAGTCACCTTATTCAACTAGCGATAATCTATATATATATCCAAAGGGAACCTTCCTTATTTTGCATAGATATAATAGGAGTACCCCGTAGAGACATACTTGGGAATTAAACCATTATCAAATGATCCTTCAACTATTCCTTAAGTTTCTTCAACTCAGTCGAGGCTATTTTATAAGGAGGGATAGAGATAGGGTGGTTATCCAGGAGAAAATCAATCCAAAAGTATAATTCCTTATCTGGAGGAATACCAGGAAAATCATTGCGAAAGAATTCAAGAAATTCATAGACCACGGGGACTGATTCCAATGAAGGGCCCTCGAAATTAGAATCATTAACATGCATTAGATGGTATAGAAACCCTATGAAGATCAACCTCCGGGCTCTAAGATTTGAAATAAACCTTCTCTTAAGCACTAGAAAGATTCTTTTCCATTCTATAACTAGCTCATTTGGGAATTAGAGACTGGCCCTTTGGGTCAAACAATCTAGAGAGGCATGACACGAATGTAGCCAATCCATCCCTAGAATAATGTAATATACAATCATATCCAATTCTATCAAGTCTACCAAGGTATCCCTACCACATATAGATACCACACAACCCCTATAAACTCTCCTAGCCATAATAGAATCATCCACTAGGGTAGACACGAAAAAAAGGTCTAAAATGCATTCAGGACCAAAATCAAAATGAACAGTCACATACGGGGTCACATAAGAAAGAGTCAACCCTAAATTAAGTAGACAATATACATCACTTGAAAAGAGTTACAACATTACCAGTGATGACATTACAAGATACCTCAGATTCTGGAAGGTGGAAAGACCATATAGACAATTTCGACCAGTGCCAGAGCCAGAAATAGCATATTTTGGTGCAGGAGCTGATGACATAGAAATGAGAACCTTTTTAGACTAGTGGCGACCCTAAATGAAGGATAATCCAACTACAATTAACCAAGATAACCATAATTAAAGCACTTATTCTTTCCTTTATCATACTTTCCATGGTACACCTGCCCATAAAAATAAGAAGGTGTATAAGATGGGGCTGATTGAGCTCTACTCACCTAAGATTAGGCACCCTATACCCTAAACCCCCTGTCAGTCTAAAATCGATGATCACCAAATGACTTAGGATGCAGAACACTACTCATTGAATAAGAACTAGAATTTTCTAAGTATACTTCCTAGACTACTATCTCCAATCTCTTCCATTCTTTTACTGGCCTCCACCCTACTCTAAATACCTAAATTTCTTGCTCTACATCTCTCTAATTTCTACCTACTTTTTCTTTTCTTCCTCCACTTATTGCATGTACACCACCAACCTAGAAATATCTATATCCTTATTCAACAGGGTGGCCTTGCATTCCAATACCAAGCCACGAGACAATCTTAAAGCAAATTTCCTCATTATAGTCCTCATGATAGACACTAACTCGAGAGCATAAAAAGATAGCTGGGGAATCTTCAAGGCATATTCCTTCATAGTCATCTTACCTTGCCTCAAATTCAAACTCCTCAGCCTTTACTTCCCTCAAATCCCAAGAAAAAAATGATCCAAGAAGGCACCAGAAAAGTAATCCCATAAGGCTACCTCAGCATTATCACTCCTCAAATTATCCCACTCTTCATACAACTAATATGCCATATATTTTTAATTGATATGCAACAAAATTCACACCTTCATAGTCAGAAGCATGCATCACTCAAAAAAACTTTTCCATCTCATCAATGAACCCTTGAGGATACTCCTTAATCTTAGAACTAGTAAAAGTTGGAGGATTGAGCCTCATGAACTACCCAACATAAGTAACCTCATAAGAAATCACAGCAATACTAGTAGGACCCAACTAATGTGACTAAGATGTCACTAACTGGGTCAATAGATGGATAAAATGGTGGAACTCAGTATTATAAATATCTCCTTGAGGTGACTGAGTAGGAATGTCACTAGCATAAGAAGGATCATTGGGAATTAGTAGGACTCCATGATGGCAATCCAAAGCAGCGACCCTTGACCGAGTCTGAACTCTATAAGTTAAATGAGCTCTATCCATATTGTCCTCAGATGGAATAAAAGAGTTTCTATGAGCATTAGATCTTTTAGAAGGCATGATCTAAAATGCAAACAAATAGGAATTAGAGGAGTTTTAAGGCCTTGGAATATACAACTAATAATTAGAACAACAAGAAAGGGAAACATTCCTAATGCCACATAGCCTCTTCTTTATAAATATGGACACTACACAACCATAAAGGAGATTGTACTTGACACGACTTTGTGGACACCTAATTGACCATGAACCTAGGCTCTGATACCAATTTTTCATGACCTAAAATAGTGTCTAGCCTTGATAGGTATCTCAAGTCTACCGAGGCTGGAAATCACCCTTTTTTCCTAGAACATAATACAGTAGCCAGTGGATAAATTCTGAATATATAACATGATAAAGAAAATAGTAACTCAAAGTCTAAGAATGTCAATAACCAATACCCAGTCCACAGCAATCCAAAAAGCCCCTATACCAAATAATAACCTACATCAAGACATGCCCCCGACCCTGATAATGACAATGAAAATATTAATGTGAACTCTTTAATTTTAATTTATAAAAGGAAAATTGATGGAATGATCAAGTCTTCTAGGGAATAAAATCTCACCACTTCATCACAAATAACTAACGAACTAAGCCGATCCATCTAATGTTATACAGTAGTAAAAAAACATCCTCAGATCGTACATTATGAAATAATATAGGTACTAGGATGATTAGAAGTGAGTGATAACGTATAACTCAGGGATAAAGGATAAATAATTCAAATATATATATATATATATATATATCAAATGCTGGGATATGGAACAAGGCTTAGAATGAAATTTAAAACTATTACCCTAGACTGTGTAGCTCAACTTTTATTAGAAGGCACCTATGGGCTATATGGATCTAGCTCTACCCTATCCAAAAGGGCCCCAATATGGGTAGCCACACGAACTATAGCTTGCATGCATATATCACTTAGCCAAATCAACCAACTTGCTAATGGGACTCTAATCCAATTAGCCTATAAGACTTCAAAGATCCATGTAGGAACCAAACTAAGTAGCCAAGTGGGACTTTAACCCAACTATCCAATCATAATCCAAAGTTTCATGTAGGAACCAAATCATCTAGCTAAGTAAGACTTTAACCCCTAGGCCAATAGGACTTCGAAGTTTATAGTTTAGAATTTAATTCATAGACATTAAGGACCTTTATGAAAGTCAATTCATATTCCATTACTCTTTTATACCATTCAAGGTTCGAAAGTACTTTTAATATGCATAAAATCATATTCAAAACCAATTTTATGAGATTGGGTTAAGGTTATTGCTAATTCCAATCCATTAACTTATCAAATTTTGTAAAACCCATATTCCCCTTTCCCATTCACACACCCATGCATTTAATTAGTTTTAAAACCCCGATTTGAAGCATACATAATGCATATATAAATATGAAACATCACATAAACAACAATTATTCCAAAACCTCAACTCAAGTTCCTTAACAAATATCAAAACCATATGACTACATAATCAAAACACATGCCATAACAAAATAGATTTTTAGGAAAGAGATACATGTCCGAATGGATTATAATTTTTAGAGGGAATTTTCCCTTGGAAGATATAGACAATCAACCTTGAGAAAACCCTAATGCTCTTGCTTAAGATAATTTGTGAGAATAAAGAAGTTATTTTGGTATGTTTTGATGTGAATGGGGTTCCACTAAGGCTTTAATGTCGTGGGTCGCATTTGGGGAAAAGGGCCAATGTCCAAAGTTCCCATAATAAAAAAACAAAATTTATCAATCAGTCATTACGATTTACCTTACGACACATAGCGTCACCTTACGACTTGTGGCATCCAGTCGTAGTCTGGACAGTACCCATAGGCACCCACACTAGTCTAGCTATGAAAGGTACCATATGACTCGTACTCAAACACTATGACTTGTTAGGTCAAATTATTGGTAAGATAAAAAAATTTGGGCATCACACTAGTTTGGCTACGAATGGGACTATATGTCTTATATAGAGTCTTTACAACTCATTAGGAACCAAACATAATCATAATAGAAATTTGGATATTCCACACTATTAAAGCTATGATTAGGTCCTACAACCCATAATGACATCCTACAACTCATAGAGAGAGTCACAGTCTAGGCAGTAAGCTCATAGGTCAAGAAATTTTTAGGGGCCAAAATTTAAGGTATTTCAGTTATAATCTAGAGTTAGTATCTAATATATGGTACCAAATGAGGAAGTATTCTTCTAGACTATCCCTTGATTTAGTATTGGACTGTAGGGTTGCGATATTGAATAATGATATGGATATCTCCAGGCTAGTGGTTTATATACAGCAGGTGGAAGATAAGAAAACAAGTAGGTAGAGATAGGAGAGAGGTAGAACAAGAAGTTTAGATATTTAGAGAAAGGTGTAGTTCAACAGAATAATAGGAGATATAGTAGACGATGGACCAAGAAAAAGAATTAGTGAAATTCTTATTAGACGGCTAATGCTCCTTACCCTAAGCATGTCGGTGATTGTTGTTTTAAAGCTAGTAGTGATCCTAAGATACAAGGTGCCTAGTCTTAGGTTAGTAGAGCTCACTAAGCCCCACCCTATCCTCCTTGTCAATTTTATGGGTACTTCACCATGGATATTGCAAAGAAGGAAAGAATTTGTATTTCTATTAGATCAGTCTGGTCATCTTAGAGAAATTATCCCATAGCTAAAGATTTCATTAGATTTAATAAGGTTTTAGTTGCCATTTTTTTAGCTTCTTTCCCAAAGGGAATTACTTTAATGACCAACATTGGCTGGAATCTTCTCTATGCCCTTGATACCCATTGAGAATCTAAGGAATCCCTTCATATTTTCACTTTCTGCATTAGTTTCAAAAAAGTTTGGGTAATCAAGTAAACCTTAGCACTAATTTCCATCCTTAAACAGATGTACAAGTAGAACGAACTATTCTGACTTAGAATGATATGCTAAGGGCCAATGTGATTGACTTTAAGGGTAGTTAGGTTTATAATTTGCCTCTTATTGAGTTTGAATATAACACCAGTTACCATTTATAATTCAAATGGCTCCTTTTAAGGCTATTTATCTTAAAAGGTACATGTCTCTAATTGGATAGATTGAGGTTATAGAGACTAGGTTGTTTTGTCTTGAATTGATTCACCAATTCATGTAGAAGGTAAAAGTGATTTGAGAAAGACTTAAGACTGCTCAGAGTTTCCAAAATTCTATTAAGGATGTGAGTCAAAGGGAATTATAGTTTAAAGTGAGCGATTGGGGTTTTTTGAAGGTTTCTCCTATGAAAGAAGTCATAAGATATGGGAAGAATTGGGAATGTCTCTTATGAATTAGATTTACTAGCGAGTTTGGCCTTGATTCATCCCATGTTTCACGTGTGTATACTGACAAAGTGTGTGAGTGATCTTTCTTTTATTGTGCTAGTTGAGGATGTTAATGTTTCAAATTTATTATCTTATAAGGACATCCTAGTTGACATATTGGATAATCAAGTCCATAGATAAAGGACAAAGAATGTAGCTTTGGTGAAGGTCATTTGGAGAAATCAAAAGGTGGAAGAAGCTACATGGGAAGGTGAGGAAGATATGAAATCCAAGTACCCGTTCTTGTTTCCAACATTGGATGGAAATGCTTAAGGTATGAGTTTTATTTTTTTCTCTCATAATATTTCAAATTAGTCATTTAGTTCTAATGTATTCTTGTTGTTATCGTGCTAAAAATATCCTAAATCCTCATTTGGGGATGAATTATCCTAAGGGTGGGTAATGTAAGACCCTACAACATTTCAACCATTTTATTTTTGACCTTTTCGCGTGCGTAATTTCAATTATTGACTTGAATTATGATTAGGAATGTTAAAAAGGTATTTTGGGAAAGTTTTAGAATTTTCAAAAGGGGTTGGAGATATTTTAGAACTCCAAGGTAGTGTGCCAATGTGATAGTGGTGTGCCATATAGGGTAACCTTCATGATAAGGGCGTGGCACAAAGTTTAACCTCCGTGACACAGGTGTTCCATGTTGTTGTGTTAAATTTATCCATTTTTTATTTTTCTGACTTACGATGAGGGGATTTTAGTCTTTTTACACCTTGTATGACTTTCAAACATAAAATTGACCATTTTTGTTCAATTTTTAAAGATCAAGTTCCATTCTTTCTCTCTTAAACTCATAACCCAAGAAAGCTCAAGGGTTTTATAGAGACATTAGTATAGATACAAATCTCTCACATTTTTACCTTCTTGTAACATTGGTTTGGATTTATCTCATATCAATTATTTCAAAGTAACTTGATTTTCCCTCACATTATTCCTCGTAGATTCGACCCTGACTTTGAAGTTGGTTAAATATATTAACGATGACTGCATTGCACTTAAATTGATGTATAAGTTCAGTGTTATCATACAGTACACAGGAATCCCCTAAGTTATATTTGTATATATGCATCATGGAGAGGGAAGGGTACGCAGGAATCCCCTACTCCTATGATATCTCTGATTCATGCAGTTACATACACTAGGCCAATCTAGTGGGTATCACTGGACCCATATAGGACGTGAGTGTTTTTAGGATGGTGAAGATACATAACCCAGGTTAAATTTATAAATGCATTCTAAACCCAGTTCCCTTTCTCGGCATGGTATATATGCATATATGTATATGATTTCTTATTGTTAATTACTTTGGTTTTGAATGATGGTATTATTTTATCCCTATTCCTGAGTACATTCTAGCGTTCATGGACTAACCTGTCTTTAAGTGTTGTATCCTCATGCGATGTAGAAACCAGCCATACTACCATTCTTATTTAGTGACTTACATTTGGGAAAAATTTTATGTTGGATTGAAGTGGTGATCTTTCTTACTCTAAAAGACTCTATTTTATGTTATGGACTTCTCTACATATATTTGTTATTTCATAGACTTTGGTTTTGGCTATGGTCGGGGACATGTCCCAACCAGATGTTCTTTGTTTTTGGTTAGAGGCTTTGTGTGACTACTATGGTAATAGGTGGTATTGGTATTGGTGTTATCCTTGGCATTAGTATTGGTATTGGGGCTGGCACCGATTGGATATTTGGTTGTATTTTTGATTGGTTATGGCTACGAATTCTATTTTCTTTGAGTATAATTGTTTTATCTTGTCATATGGTTGAAATCCATCCAACATAGGGTATATGGTAGTTATGGTTGGGTATTAGGGGTGGTCTCTGGCCCCAGTTGGACTTGAGGTACCCAGTACGACTAGGCTTTGATTTGGTTTATATCAGATTGGTATCAAAGCCCTAGGTTCATGGTTACTTAAGAGTCCACAAATCCATGTCAAGTAGAGTCTCTTTAATTGGTGTGTAGAATGCTACACTCATAAGGAAGAGGCTACGAGTCATTTAGGAATATTTCTCTTTCTTGTGTTTTATTTTAAAGTTGTAGAGTGTACGGTCCTAAATTCCCCTCTAATTATTGTTTGTTTGCTTTTTAGATCATGTCTTCTCGATGATCTGAAGCTCATTAAAACTCCTCTATCACAACCAAGGACAATGGTGATACGACCTTTTTTACTCATGGGATCCACACTTGATCTAGGGGTCTAATGATGATATGTTCTGGAGCTCCACCGCTTTCCTCTAGTCCATCTCAAACTTCTTAGACTTACGTGAAAAATTTAGAGTTTTTTTAGGCTATTCACATGGTGTAGCAGTTAGTGGCTAATCAGTCTGAGTGTGGTATTCCTGTTACTCTATTTTCTGAGGCCACAAGGGTTGGCCAATTCATGAGGTCGAATCCTCAGTCTTTTAGGGGTGTTATGGTTTAGGAGGATTCTCAAGGTTTTCTAGATAATATAGAAAAGATCTTCCATGTTATGCATGCCATGAATATGGAGGGTGTGGAGTTTGTTGCCTATCAGCTGAAGGGTGTGGCATACCAATGGTATGAGGAATAGGATTAGGCAAGGGGTGACGATGTTGAGTCGTCTCTATGGGATAATTTTTCTAATGCATTACTTGAATTCTTATTTCCTTAGGAGTTGATAGAAGCTAAAGAGGAAAATTTTGTTAATCTAAAGCAAGGTAAGATATCTGTCAAAAAGTATACCTTGAAGTTTTATCAAATGTCTCGGTATGCTCTAGAGATGGTTTCTAGCATGACGGATAGAATGAGGAAGTTTGTTTCTATGTTATGCAGAGAGTTGATATTAGAGAGTAAGGATGCCTTGTTGATCAAGGATATGGATATCTCCAGGTTGGTTATGTATATGCCATAGGTAGAGAAAAAAAAAAGAAAAAATAGGCTTAAATAGGGGAGAGGTAGGACAAAAAGTTTAGGTTCACTGAATATGGTGTTGACCAATAGTAGAGTGGTAGGGATAGTGGTAAATGGCCTAAGAAAAAGTGGGGAAATGTTGGATCTTACTCGACGACTAGTGCTCCCTATATAAAGTTGTTGGGTGATAGGTGTTTCCTTTGTGGAGAAAACTTTAGGGCATAGGGTGCCAAATATCAAGCTAATGGGTCCCAGTCAGCTCCATTATATCTTTTCTATAAATTTTATAGTAGATTACATTGGGGTTTTTGTGATGAGAGAAGGGATAGGTGCTACAACAGTTGTCAGATAGGGCGTATACTTAGAAACTGCCCTGTTGGTAAGGCTGCTTCAGGGGTGAACAAGGTTCCAATTGCTTCATCATTAGCTCTAGCACCAAAAGGTGCACCACCTAGTTCTGACACTGGTCAGAACTGTCTTTATGCTCTTACTACCCGATAGGAATCTGAGGCATTACCTGATATCGGGACTGGCATTTTGAAACTCTTTTCTTACTATGTGTACGGTTGACTTGATTTGGGGTCAACTATCATTTATGTGACCTTATTTATGGTTGTGCATTATTTTTGGCTCGGAGTGTGTTTTGAACTCTTTTTTTATTTCTACCCCGATAGGTGATTCTGTGATTGCTAGAAGATTCTATAGGGGGTGTGTTGTATTTGTTAGTAGCAAAGAAACTTTAGTGGATCTATTTGAATTAGATATGGTGGATTTTGATATTATATTGAGGATAAATTACTTACTCTCGTACTATGATTCTCTAGATTGTCAGACCTATAAGGTTATATTTGAATTTGCTAATGATCTAGTTATTAAGTTGGAGGGTGGTCCCATGGATCCTAAGGCAAATTTTATATCTTATCTTAGAGAACAGAGATTAATCTCCTACGGATGTCTCTATCACCTAGTTTGTGCTAAAGATTCTAAATCAGATGATCCTTCTTTGCATTCTGTCTAGGTGGTGAATGAATTTCCTGAGGTCTTCCCTGATGACCTTTCTGGTGTTTCTACTAATAGAAAGCTTGAGTTTGGGATTGATCTTGTTCCAAACACTCATCTGAATTCTATTTCTCTATATAGAATGGATCTGGCTGAGTTGAAGGAGCATAAGGAGCGACTAAAGAATCTTCTAGATAAAGGTTTCATCTATCCTAGTGTGTCCCCTTGGGGTGCAGCAGTGTTATTCATGTATAAAAAGGATTGTTCCCTTTGGATATCTATTGATTGCAGGCAGTTGAATAAGGTGATGGTATAGAATAAGTATCCTCTTTTAAGGATAGAAAATTTGTTTGATCAGCTGTAAGGTGTTAAGTTTTTCTCCAACATTGATCTTCAATTCGGGTATATCCCTAAGACTGCCTTCCATAACCTGTATGGCCATTTTGATATCTTACTGATTTCATTTGGTTTGACCAATTCCCCTGTAGCATTGATGGATTTGATGAATAGGGTCTTCCATCAGTTTTTGGATTTATTTGTCATTGTTTTTATAGATGACATTTTTGTGTACTCTTAAGAGTGAGGAGGATCAGGCGAATCACCTCCGCATTGTATTGCAGACTTTGAAGGAGCAGCAGTTGTATGCTCAAATTTTGAAATATGAATTTTAGTTGAATGATGTCACTTTTATAGGTCATATCATATCTAGTGAAGGGATCATAGTGGATCCACAGAAAGTCATAGTGGTAAAGAAGTGGCCTAGACCCACGACTCCCACTGATATTTGGAGCTTCTTGGGTTTAGCTGGTTATTACAGGAGGTCTATTGAAAGTTTTTTTCTTATAGCTTACCTATTGTATAAATTGACTTACAAAAAGGTAAAGTTCTTATAGTCGGATATTTCTGAGGGTAGTTTCGAGAAGCTGATAGATATGCTAACTTCGGCTCTAATCTTAACTTTTCCTGAAGGCACTAATGGTTTTTTGGTCTACTTTGATACATCCTATATGGGACTTCATTGTATTCTAATGCTGGGTGGAAAAGTGATAGCTTATGCTTCTAGGAAGTTAAAGGTGCATGAGAGGAATTATCCAACTAATGACTTAGAACTATTATCGGTAGTGTTCGTGTTGAAAATATGGCATCACTTCTTGTATAGAGTATATATGGATATCTTTTTTGATCATAAAAGCCTGCAGTATGTGTTTACTCAGAGAGACCTTATCCTCAGGCAAAGGAGATTGCTTGAGCTTCTAAAGTATTATGACATAAGTATTTACTACCACCTAGGTAAAGCTAACATAGTTGTTAATGCTCTTAGCAGGTTATCCATGGGCTTTCTAGCTCCTGTGGATAAGGAGAAGCAGGAGTTGGTGAAGGATATTCACCAGTTGGCTAGCCTTTGAGTTCGTCTCTTAGACTCTGAGAATGGTGGTGTGTTGGTAAAGGAAGTGGTGCAGTCGTCTCTTAGTGCTAAAATCAAGGAGAAACAGATGTTAGACCCTATATTGATAAAGATCAAAAGTGATATAGGTGGGAAGAAGGTGATCCCTTTCAAGATTAGTGGTGATAGAACTTTACGGTACCTAGGGAGGATATATATTCCTGATATAGATGGCTTGTGTAAGAGGATCTTAGCTAAGATGTATGAGGTTTACTATGTTATTCATCTCGGTTCGATGAAAATGTATCATGACCTCAAGGAGATGTATTGGTACAACAATATGTAGAGTGATATGGCTAATTTTGTAGCCAAGTCCATGGTGTGTCAGCAAGTGAAAGTTGAGCACATAAAGCTCAAAGAATTGTATCAAGAAATTAAGTTACTAGAAATGAAGTGGGAATAATCATTATGTTGTTTTTTACTAGTCTTCCTAGGTCTCGGAACCAATGATTTGGTTTGGATCATCGTGGATAGGATGACAAAGTAGGCTCACTTTTTGCCTATGAGGACTAACTCCTTAGCTGAGGATTATGCCAGGTTGTATCTCTATGAGATTGTGAAGTTGCATGGGTACCCATTTTTATCATCTCAGATTGAGGACGCAGTTTACATATTACTTTTTGCAGTCATTCTAGAAAGGTTTGGGTATGAAGGTTTGTCTTAGTACTTCTTTTCACCTACAGTCAGATGGGAAAGCAGAAAGGCCTATTCAGACGTTGGAGGATATGCTTCGGGCATGTGTGATTGACTATTGTGGTAATTGGGTTGAGCATTTTTCTCTTATAAAGTTTGCCTATAGTAATAGCTTCCACTCTAGCATTGGGATGGCTCCAGTTGAAATGTTGTATGGTAGGAGGTGCAGGTCTCCTATTAGGTAGTTTAAGCTTGGTGAGATGGATATGTTTGGTCCAGATTTGGTTCACCAAGACATAGAAAAGGTGAAGGTGATCTAGGATACGCTTAAGACTACCCAAATTCACCAAAATTCCTATACATATGTGAGTATAAGAGTGTTAGAGTTTGAGGTTTGGGATAAGATGTTCTTAAGGGTGTCTCCCATAAAGAGAGTGATTCGATTTGGGAAGAACAGAAAGCTCAATCCATGATATATGGAACCTTATGTGATTTTGAGGAAGGTTGGTAATGTTGCATATAAGTTGGAATTGCCTTCTGGTTTGAGTTCCATTCACTGGGTATTCCATGCTCTATGCTGAGAAAGTGTATTAATGATCCATCACAAATTGTGCCTATCAAGGATATTGGTATTTTGCATTTCCTATCTTGTGAAGAGATCCTGGTTTAGATCTTGGATCGTCTGGTTCATCAGTTGTAGACCAATGATATGTTCTCGATAAAGGTTTTATGGAGGAACCACAAGGTTGAAAAGGCTACTTGGGAAGCTGAAAAGGACATGAAGTTCAAGTATCCGTTCCTATTTTCTGCTCTAGAAATTTGTGCAAAGGTATGTGTTCTTCATAACATCTTTGTTTTCAAAATTTGTTAAAGGAAAGATTAATTCCTTGCATCTTTGTTTTCTAACTTAATTCAAGGTCAGAATCTAGTTGTTGGGGTGTAAATCGTACTTGTACTACCTTGTTCTATCATTCGAGGATGAATGATCCAAGTGGGGGAGAATTGAAACACCCTGGTTCTGCTCTATAGAAATTTCATGAGTTTAAGCTTTTTGATCATCGTACGACTCAGGTTTACTTGATGTATGATGTGGGTACGATTTAGGGTTCTTGGTCATATGTTACTTAGTGTGGTTTTGGTTATTTTCTATCCAAGTTACGAGTGGACATCATAAGAGTCGTATGTACAAGATACGAGAGGTAGGGTCCAAATCATATGTTGTTTATTGTCTAGCCTTGGCATTCTGCTTATGGTACAATTAGGTAGGTACTTATCGTATGGTGATAGTACTATTTGGGTAAGAGGATTCATATGTTGGACAAAATATGGAGTCTAACTTTCTGTCTTGGGTACAAGTGGATCGTACTACTTGTATGATATGGGTATGAGTGGACGAGTCCAACCATACCCACCTACTGGATTTTTATAGTTTAAGTTGGGTGTATTCTGATATGTCTCCTCTTAACCTCTTTTAACCCCATGACATAAAAACACTCTTGGGACTTCATAAACTACTATTCCCAAGTGTAACACTCTTAAATCACTCGTAGATCTCTATCAAGCTTTTGGTTCAAGAAATGGCTAGGGTTTCCTTAAGGTGATTCAATTAGGGGATTTCAAGAGTGGATCTCTCCATCTTCTTTGGTATCAAAGGTATGTTAATCCTCCCTCATTATTAGTTCAAACTAAAAGCATGTTTTACGTAATCGATTTTATGGAATGATTGTGGGTTTGTGTTGGTTTTGAAATATGTGTTGGGGGTTTGGTTACTAATGGTTGGATGATGTTTTCCCATTTTTTAATTGTGGTTTTCATGTTTTATTTATGGTTTTAAACGTATGATTGCATGGGAATGGTTAATTGGTCCTTGGCTTTGGTTTTGTAAACTATATGCCCTCAACATGTTTGTTAAAATGACAATGAGAACGTTTTTGACACATAGTTTGACTTTTATTGGAAACCTTGCATTGCATAATATTGTACTGGAACTCTAAATGGTTTGATTGAATTAAATGCTTTGGAAAGACCTTAGTGTCCATTATTTTGATTGATTGGAAATCTTATGGGGTACATTGGAATCCCCTAAGTTTTGAATAATGACATTGCTTGCAAGCTATAGTCCGTATTACGATACTACTTCAATATTCCTTGATAATTAACTTTGGAATTGGTGGTTTGGTTATGTGCAGAAATATTTTAAATAGGCAGTAATGGCAGGTTTAGATAGCTTACCATGAAGGTGTGAGTCTAATGGATAGACACTAGAACCTTATGTTTGCCGTCATGAGGTGACTATACACTTGCGGGGTACTCAGGAATCCCCTATGTTATACTTGTACATATGTATCATGGATGGCGAAGGGTACACAGGAATCCCCTACCCCTGTTATATCTCTGATTCGTACAGCTACATGTATTGGGTCCCATCAAGGGGGTAACGCTGGACCCATATATCCTGTGGATGGTTTTAGGATGGTCAAGTTACAAAACCCAGGTTAAAGTTTTAAATGCATGCTAAAAGCGGTTTCCTTTCCCGATATGGTATACATGTATATTTGTATGTGATTTCATATGGTTATTTACCTTGGTTTTTAATGATGGCATTATTTTATCCTTATTCCTAAGTATATGCTAATATTCACCCGCTAACCTGTATTCAGGTGTTGTATCCCTACGCGATGTAGGAACCGACCATACTTGTAATACCACATACTATTCGTAGTTCTGTTCAGCTTTCACGTGCATGCATAAGAGGCTTAAGTCCTGAAAATTTCAGTAAGTGTTGGGGACTTAGTTATTTTTAAAACCACTAACTTTGAGGATTTTTATTTATTTCTTATCGACCCCGAGATGTTGGTTTTTGACTGGATTCATGTTTAGGAATGTAAGAAGTATGTCTCGGAGAATTTTCAAATTTTTTGGATGAGGGTTGGGACATGTTTGGATCACAAAACCAATAGGTCATCGCGATAACGCCGCGTCGCGGCTCTATTCCAATTATCATAAAGACCGCATTGCAGTGAGGGAATTCAATTGCCGTAATTAGACCACGTTTATGTTACATTGTTGCGTCCATTTTTTGATTTAAATGGTTAAGGGGTAATTGGGTCTTTTCCCCTCAACTCAATCATTCATAACACGACTTGGGCATCAGTTAGGGCATAATTTTGCCCTTCTTCTCTAATTTTCCTCTCAAGAAAACCCTCTCCTTCCCCAAGAATAAGAATTGAATTATTTTCTCCCCAACAAATCAATAATTCAAGTTCCCCAAGTTCAAGAAACTTCAAGAAATCGCCAAGAATAGCATTTTGTCCTTTCAAGTTAAAAGCTTAAGGTATGTAGGGTATTCATTCATGGGTCACTTTCACCCATGGAGCCCAAAAATCCTCTTTTCAAATAAAGAATGGATTTTTATATTATTATGGAATTTTATATTGCTTAAGATGGGTTTAATTCATATTTCATGGTGATTTTAAATTTAATACAGCCCGTGTATGCTTCCATGCAAGATTTTGAAAGCCTCATGCTATGAATTTGAGTCTCCCATGCTTTATTCAAGTGAATTTTGATGTTAAATCTGTAACTTTATGATTTCAGTCATGTAATCATGTTCTTTTCAACCATTTAAAGCATTTCATGTTTAAATTTATAATCTCCACAGGTTTGATGGAATGTCTATGCTTATGGGTTTTGAACCATGATCCTTTACTACAGATTTTAAGCTCTTTATTGCATTAAGTGATCCTTCAGTGCTGGAGGGTTATGAATACATGATACCTAAGAGTTTTTACATGAATTCAGATCATTTCAGTAATGATTCAGTTAATCCATAAATTCTATTGCCTATTCAGCTGATTTAATCATGATGAACACTAGAAGTTACAAAATTATGTTCGGTCAAACTTTGTTTAGTTCAGTCCTAGTGTCAGTTCAATTGGGAGTAGTATATAGCACTGAGCGAACACAGGGATGAGGGCTCACCTGATAATAGAGGGTGTGGCCCTTAATAACAATCCTCAAGTTATAGAACTAAGCAGTTAGGGTAGGTTAGAGATGTCTACCTACCAGTTGAGGGGTTGAGAAGGTGTTTACCTACCAATTGAGGGTGACAGATATCTTATTAGAGTACCTACCATTTAAGGGTGACTCATCGATCCTTTGGAAGACCAGTTTAATGGATCCACATAGCCAGTGTTAGTACCCGCAGCACGGTACTGACACCCTTCTAATTGGGTTTACAGGTTGGACCCCAATTAGCTCAGATTGGGGCATGTCAGTTACATGATACATCTCACAGTCTCACTACAATATTCAGTGTATATTCAGTACAGGTTTGCTTGACCAAAGCATACAGACTTCCAATTATTCAGTTATACAGATTTTAGTCTTTCAGTTGCATATATTTCAAAAACATGTATATGGTTGATCTTTCTTTCTCAGATATTACATCTCTTATTCATTCATGCTCAATTATTTCATACTTTTCAATTAGTCCTTATCTCATGTACACAGCACCCCATGCATTACAGCAAAACCTCATCTTATATACCAATACATTAAAAGTACTGATCGCATATTTTTCTTTGTGCTATGTTGTCTTATAACATAGGTTTGGATGCTCAGTTTCCTGACTGCTACTAGACAGATCAGCATATATAGCAGCAGTAGTGGTGAGTCCTCTTCCATCGAGGACATGATTGCTTATTCCTATTATTTTGGTAGTTATTTATATTTAGTCAAATAGAATTAGTTGGTGGATTGTCCCATCAACTCCTCAGTCAGTTAGAGGCTTTTCAGACAAAAAGTTAGACAGTCATTCAGTTATTTTCAGCTTTTATCAGTTATCTCATACACAACAGTATTACGTATTTCAGTATTTTAATTTTCAGAAGTTTATCATCTTATCTTCCGCATATATTATATTAGTGTCATTTTATTCAGTGATCACAGTAGGTACCAACCCATATGTTAGCTTGTGGTTAATTATGACCGCAAGCACCATTTTCATAGTTAGGGGGTAGGATAAGGTCATAAGAAAACTTGGTATCACAGCCTAAGGTTATACTATGTCCTAGGGTGTTTGAAAGCCGCGTTGAGTAGAGTCTTATCATGGGTGTGAAGCATGCCGCACTTATGGATGAGAGGCTATGTTACATTTTAGGAAAAGTTTTCTTTCTTTCAGTATGCATGTCATGTGAAAGAGGATGAACTCTATTTAAACTCTCTTTCTAACTCATCCTTTATTCCATTTACAGACTATGCCTCTCAAAAAAATAATAAAAAAAGAATAGGGATCAGCCCGCACCCCCGCCTGTTCTAGAAGATCCCCTGAATGAATATGTCTCTCACGCCAATTTCAGAGCTGCTTTTACTACCTTATCCCATTCAGTAGATACTCGGAAAAATCAATGAGTTATTGGACCCAGTCAATCTAGTGTAAAATACAATGGTAGCTAGGATTCAAGATTTTACCTGAATGAATCCCCCTTTGTTTTCGGGATCCAAGTCTGAAGAGGATCCACAAGAGTTTCTTGTTATGGTTCAAGAGGTAATAGATATTATGGGCATAACTTCAAGTGAGAGGGTATAGTTTGTTTCATATAAGTTGTAGGATATAGCTCACACTTGGTTTAAACAGTGGAAGGAGGACTGTGGTGTTAATGCAGGGCCTGTTGAGTAGGAGAAATTTGCTACAGGCTTTCTAGATAGGTTCTTCCATTAGATTTGAGGGAGTATAAGATTCAGGAGTTCATTTATATGAAGTAAGGCATCATTAGTATGAAGAAGTACTCTTAAGTTTACTTAGTTGGTGAAATATGTTCCTAATGTGGTTGTAGACAATAGGTGTAGAATGAGTAAGTTTGTGTCTGGTGTAGATGATAGTGCAGTTAAGGAGTGTAGGACTGCCATGTTGATTAAGAATATAGACTCATCTAGACTTATGGTTCTTGCTCAACAAATTGAGGAAGAGAAGCTTAAGGAGAAAGAAAGAAAGACTAAGAGATCCAGAACAGGAAGTTTTAACTTTTCTTAGCCAAGGCCATGAAAGGGTAACTGTTCTCAATTCTGATAGAAGTTTTCAGCCATAGTTCCATCTTCATCTAATACGCCAGTGCCTAAGTTCAAGCAACATAGTCAGGATAGGGTGCTAGGCTATAAGTCCTAGAGTAGTATGAACAGTGGCCATACTAATCCTCTCTATGAGAAATGTGGAAGGCATCATCAGGGTGTGCATAGAGCTGGCGGTGATGTGTGGTTTGGATATTGAAATCCAGGCTACAAAGTAAGATATTATCCAAAGGCTGGTCAGCAGGGTCAATCTAATCGTCCTTCAGTTCCAAGCGATTGCCCGACTCAGCAGGGTGCTGCTTCCAGCACAACCGAGGGCAGCTTCAGAATAGGTTGTATGCTCTTCAGATCCAACATAATCAGGAAAGTGCTCCTGATGTAGTTATTGGTATGTTGTAGGTCTTTTATCTCTATGTTTATGATTTATTAGACCCCAAAGCTTCACTCTCCTTTGCAACGCCTATATAGTAGTTGATTTTAGTGTCAATCCTGAATTATTAGCAGAACCTTTCTCAATGTCTACCCCAGTGGGTAAATCTATTATAGCAAGACGGGTATACAGAAGTTGCCCAGTTACAATATCTCAGAAAGTCACCTCAGTAGATCTTGTAGAGTTGGAGATGACTGACTTTGATGTCGTTCTCGACATAGATTGGATCCACTCATGTTATGCCTCAATTGATTGTAGAAATATAGTCATTTAGTTTCATTTTCTCAATGAACCATTCATTGAATGGAGGAGTAATATCTCTATGCTTAGGGGTCAGATAGTTTCTTATCTTAAGGAAAGAAAAATTATATCTACAGGTTTTGTTTACCATCTTCTTCGAGTCAAGAAATCTAGTTCTGAGACTCCAAGTCTTGAGTCCATTTCAATAGTAAGGGAATTTCTAGATGTATTCCCTGAAAACCTTCCTGTAGTTCCACCCGAAAAGGAAATTGACTTCGAAATAGATCTTCTTCCATATACCCAGCCTAGCTCTATTCCACCCTACAGAATGGCTCCAGCTGAGCTTAGGGAATTGAAAGAATAGTTGAAGGATCTCTTAGATAAGGTATTCATCAAACCTAGTGTTTCCCCATTGGCAGCTCCAATCTCTTTCGTGCGTAAGAAAGATGCTTCTCTCAGAATGTGCATCGATTATCATTAGTTGAACAAAGTCATAATCAAGAATAAGTATCCACTACCTAGGATTGATGACTTTTTTGACAAACTTCAGGGTGCTAGTTACTTCTCTAAGATAGACCTTAGATCCGGATATCATCAGCTCAAAGTCAGAGAATGTGACATTCTAAAGACAGCTTTCAGAACTCGATATGGTCAATTCAAATTCCAAGTTATGTCTTTTTGACTAGCAAATGCCCCTACAGCTTTGATGAATTGATGAATAGAGTGTTCAAGATGTACTTGGACACGTTTGTTATAGTCTTTATTGATGATATTCTTGTGTATTCCCATTGAGAAAATGATCATGCAGATTATCTCAGAATTATATTGCAAACCCTTAGAGCTCATCAGTTATTCTCCAAGTTCATTAAGTGCAAGCTTTTCCTAAGATCAATAGCTTTTTTTGTCCATATTATTTCTGATGATGGCATTCGAGTTGATCCTCAAAAGATCAAAGTACTGAGAAATTGGCCCAGACCCCATCTTTCTATTAGATATTAGGAGTTTCTTGGGTTTGGTTGGCTATTACAGATGGTTTATTGAAGGGTTTTCTTCTATTGCATCCCCCATGTCTCGAATGACTTAGAATAAAGTTAGATTTTAGTAGTTAAATTCTTGTGAGAAGAGTTTTCAGGAGTTGAAAAATTGACTCACTTCATCCCTCGTACTGACTTTGACAGAAGGTTCAGTTGGATTTGTAGTTTACGCGATGCTTCTAGAGTTGGTCTTGGTTTTGTTTTGATGCAGAGAGGTAAGTTCATAGCCTATGCCTCTAGATAGCTTAAATCCCATGAAAAGAATTATTCTACCCAGGATCTTGAGCTAGAAGTTATTGTTTTTTCCTTTAAAATTTGGAGGCATTATCTTTATGGGGTACATGTTGATGTGTTCACGAATCATAAAAGTTTGCAGTATGTGTTCTCGTAGAAAGATTTGAATCTTTGATTATGACACCATTGTGTTGTATCATCCGGGCAAGGCCAATGTATTGGCAAATGCCCTTAGTAGATTATCTATGCATAGTGTTGCTCATGTTGAGAAGGATAAGAAGAAGTTAGTTAGGGAGGTTCATCAGCTTATTAGATTAGGTATCCGATTTATTGATTCAGCTGAAGGCAGTGTAGAGGTTTAGAATGGTTAATAATCTTCATTGGTTGCTGAGGTAAAGGAAAAGCAAGATAGGTATCCCAGTCTAGTTAAGTTGAAGGAATCAGTTAGAGACCAGAAAGTAGAGGTTTCTCTCAAGGGAGAGATGGTGTGTTGCGTTGTCAGGGTAGGTTATGTGTTCCATGTATTGATTATTGAAGGTAGTGAATTTTTCTAGAATCAAATAGTGAGCAATATACCATTGATCCAGGAGCCACAAAGATAAATCGTGACTTAAGGGAAATGTATCGGTGGAATGGTATGAAGAAGGATGTTGTAGCGTTTGTAGCTGTGTTCAAATTATCAGTAGCTTAATATTGAGTACCAGAAGGCTAGTGGTACATTCCAAGAGTTTAGCATCCCCACTTGGAAGTGGGAAGTGGTGAACATGGATTTTATGATTGGATTGTCTCGTACACGTCGTCGGCATGATTCGATATGGGCCATTATGGATAGAATGACCAAATCAACTTATTTCTTGCCAATTTATACTTCCTAATCAGTTGAGGACTTTGTCAGGTATTATATTAGAGAGTTGGTTAAGTTGCATTGGATTCCATTATCTATTATTTCGGATAGAGGTATTCAGTTTACCTCTCACTTTTGGAAGGCTTTTCAGAAGGGTCTTGGTGCCCAAGTTTATCTCAGTACATATTTTTATCCTCAGATAGATGGTCAAGAATAAAGGACCATTCAAACCTTAGAAGATATGTTGAGAGTAAATGTTTTTGATTTTAAAGATAGTTGGGATAACCATTTACCTTTGATTGAGTTTGCTTATAATAACAGCTATCACTCTAGTATTCAGATGGATCCATTTGAGGCTTACTATGTAAGAAGATAGAGATCTACTATTGGTTGGTTTGAAGTAGGTGAGGCTTCTTTTATAGGGCCAGATTTAGTATTTGCTGCAATGGATAAAGTTCAGTTGATTAGGGAGAGGCTTAAGACATACCAAAGCCGTCAGAAATCTTTCACAAATATGAGGAGAAGAGACCTTGATTGATGTAGGTTATTAAGTCTATTTGAAAATATCTCCCATGAAGGGAGTGAAGATATTTGGTAAGAAAGGGAAGCTCTAACCCCAATATATTAGTCCTTATAGAATCTTGAACTATTTTAGGAAGGTAGCATATAAGCTAGAGTTGCCTGCATATTTGGCATCAATGCATCTGGTATTTTATGTTTCTTTGTTAAAGAAATGTATTGGTGATTTAGTTGTTGCTATTCCTTTAAAAAGTACAGGTGTTCAAGATAACTTTTCTTTCGAAGAAGTCCCAGTTGAGATCCTAGACCATCAGATTCATAGGCTGAGGAACAAACAAGCTTCCGTGGTTAAAGTTCTATGGCAGAATCAGTCCATTGAGGGAGCTACTTGTAAGAAGAAGCAGATATAAGTACCAAGTTCCCTAATATTTTCTCCACAAACTCAAACTCGGCTTGAGTTAACAGTTTTTGATAGATTGACTCTTTCCCATTCTCAGTTCCAGCTATAGAATCAATCTCATGTTATTGTATGCATTCACAAAATCACATCAGTTCATGTATCATGTTTTAGACTCAGTTATATATTCATGTTCCAAATCATGCATGTTTAGTATATGATCTTAGTTGCCTTAGTTCAGTACTCTCAGTCTAACCAATCTCATTCGAGGATGAAGATTCCCGAGGAGGAGATATTATAATACCCCGTACTATTCTTAACTCAGTTAAGATTTCAGTTGTATGCTTAAGGGGCTTAAGGACAGAAAACTTCACCAAGTGTTGGGGACTTAATCATTTTTAAGACCACTAACTTTTAGGATTTTTATTTTGGTCTTCTCAACCCTGAGATGTTAGTTTCTGAGTTAATTCATGTTTAGGGATGTAAGAACTATGTCTTGGAGATTTTTGGTTTTTCGAATAAGGGTTGGGATATGTTTGGATCATGAAACTAGTGGGTCATCACGATAAGCCTATGTCGTGGCTCTATTCCCATTCTCATGTAAACCGCATTGCAGAGAGGGAACTCAATGATCGAGATTAGATTACGTCACGGTGATGTTGTTGCATCCAATTATTTATTTAAATGGCTGAGGGGCAATTGGATCTTTTTCCCCTAAACCCAATCATTCATAACACGACTTGGGCATCAGTTAGGACATAATTTTTCCCTTCTGCTCCAATTTTCCTCTCAAGAAAACCCTCTCTTTCCCCCAAGAACAAGAATTCAATTCCTTTCTCCCCAAGAAATAAATAATTCAAGTTTCCTAAATTCAAGAACCTTCAAGAGAGCATCAAGAATAGCAATTTTTCCTTTCAAGTTAAAAGCTTAAGGTGTGTGGGGTGTTCATTCATGGGTCCCTTTCTACCATGGAGCCCAAAAACCCTCTTTTCAACTAAAGAATGGATTTTTCTATTATTATGGTATTTTATATTGCTCAAGATGTGGTTAATTCATGTTTTCATGGTGATTTTAAATGCAATTCAGCCCATGTATTATTCCATGCAAGATTTTGAATTCCTCACGCTATGAATTTGAGTCTCCCATGCTTTATTCAAGTGAAATTCTATGTCAAATCCACAACTTTATGATTCTAGTCATGTAATCATGTAGTTTTCCCCTATTAAAGCATTCCCATGTTTAAATTCATGATCCCTACATGTTTGATGGAATTTCTATGCTTATGGGTTTTGAACCATGATCCTTTACTACAGTTTTAAGCTTGTTATTGCATTCAGTAATCATTCAGTGCTATTGGGTTATGAATACCCGATACCTAAGAGTTTTTAAACGAATTCAGATTATTTTAGTAATGATTCAGTTAAGCTTAGTTTAGTTCAGTCCAAGTGTCAGATCAGTTGGGAGTAGGATTCAACACTAAGAGAACTCAGGAATGAGGGTTCATTTGAAAGTAGAGGGTGTTACCCTTATTAACAATCCCTGAGTTACAGTACTACATAGCCAATGTAGGTTAGAGATTTATACCTTCTATTTTAGGGTTGAAAAGGTGTTTACCTGCCAGTTAAAGGTGACACATATCTCATTAGAGCACTTGCCAGTTGAAGGTGACTCATCAGTCCTTTGGGACACCAGTTTAGTGGATCCACACAACAAGTGTTAGTACCCGTAGCACGGTACAGACACCCTTCCAACTTGGGTTATAGATTGGACCTAAATTAGCTCAGATTGCGTCATGTTGTTTATATGATACCTCCCACAGTATCAGTACAATATTCAATGTATATTTATTTCATGTTTGCTTGACCAAAGCATACAGCCTTATAGTTATTCGGTTAAACAGATTTCATTCTTTCAGTACAGATTATTTCACAAATATGAATATGCTTGGTCTTGCATTCTTTGATATTATAGTTCTCATGCATTCATGTTCAGTTATTTTATGCTATTCAGGTAGTCCTTATCTCATGTGCCTAGTACCCCATGTATTTCAACCAAACCTCATCTCATATACCAGTATATCCAAAGTACTGACCGCATACTTTTCTTTATACTATGATGTCTTATAACATAGTTTCAGACGCTAAGTTTCCCAACAACTTCTAGATAGCTCAGCATACTCAGCAACAATAGTGGTAAGTTCTCATCCATGGAGGACATGATTGATTATTCCCGTTATTTCAGTAGTTCTTTATATTCGGTCAGATAGAGTTAGTTGGGGGCTTGCCCCATAGACTCCTCAGTTATTTAGAGGATTTTCAAACATATAGTTAGACAGTCAGTCAGTTACTTTCAGCTTTTATCAGTTATCTTAGACATGATAGTATTAAGTATTTTAGTATTTTAGTATTTCAGTTTTCAGTAGTTTATCAACTTATCTTCTGCATACGTAATATCTGTGTCATTTTATTCAGTGCTCACAGCAAGTACCAGTTCATGGGTTAGCTTGTGGTCACTTATGAACATAAGCACCATTGTCGCAGCCAGGGGGTGGCCTCAGGTTGTGACAATACTACTATTCCAACTCAGTGACTTTCTTTCGGGGATAACCTTATGTCGAATTGAAGTGGTGAGCTTCCATACTCCGAAAGAATCCATTTCATATTATGGACTTCTCTACATACTTTTGTTATTTCTTAGACTTTAGTTTTGGCTATGGTCGGGGGCACGTCCCGATCGGATGTTCTTTGTATTTGGTTAGAGTGTCTGTCTGACTACTATAGGCATGGGCGGTGTCGGTATTGGTGTCAGCCTTGGCATTGGAATTGGTATTGGGGCTGACACCGGTTGGATATTTAATTGTATTGTTAGTTGGTTATGGTTATGGATTCTATTATCGTCTTTGAGTATAATTGTTTTATCTTGTCATATGGTCAGAATTAATCCAGCATAGGGTATAGGGCGATCATGGTTGGGTATTGGGGGTCTCTGATCCTGGTTGTACTTGAGGCACCTCACACGACTAGGCCGATCTACCAATAGTGAAACACCTGGTTGGTTCATACAAAATTGAATAAAAGTCAAGTAGTACTCCAAATCGCAGATATATAAGTCGTAGATCAAGTCGCATAAATGAAGACACCCTTGAGATCATACCTGGTCCTTACATCCACTGATCTACTAGGTTACATCTTATAAAACCATGCACACACTTTTAACTAATCATATCTGGAAGTTTAATCATCTCAAGAAAGTTATCATATATTAACAATAACAAGAAACACATAGTACATTGTAATGCCTTATTGCATCACCTTAAGTACCTAATTTCATTCCTAACAATTCATAACAATCTACTTCTTATGTTTCTTATTGGCCTCAATTCATTGAAATGTTCATTTTATCCTATTAACATTGCAATATACCAATTGAGGATAACTAGTTACAATTGTGACAGCCAAGATATCAATTATAATCGGCTAGATACCTATAATGCCTTGAAAGTATCCCCTAGATGTTACACGGTACTCAAGACTACGAATAGCCCTAAGCTAACCCATGATATCTATTCAACTTACAACTCACATGACCGGGAACCCTTAGATGAATATTGACTGAAGATAATTAATTCCACAACTTAATATAAATTTTTAACTTTGGAAACCATAAAAAACTCTTTGAACTTAGAAAATACACAGTCTGACAAGCCTCTACTATGAACAAGAGTGCCACTGGGACAGACCCTAGCTGACCGGAACATAAACGAAAATCAAATAACCAAAATACTTGCATCGATGAACAAAAGTCTGATAAGCTGGGCCCTTAAACTATAAGGACTCACAAAAAGTCGAGATGTAAGTGATGAAGCCTTAACTCAATCGTGCTACTGGAAAAAAGCACCAGAACCTACATTATAAAACAGTGTAGCACATAGACATATATGTGAGTTAGTACCTCTGAAATGTAGGGAGTGTATGGGTGACACGACCCAAAACTGGGCCTTGTCATGTGAGCATCTAAAGACCAACTAGGATCGGAGATCACCCCTTAACCCAACCTAACCATCACATTAATCCACAACCGTCGAATTAACTCCAAACATATAATAAGATAGTAGAAACAAAACTAACAATCATAACTTAAAAATGTCTAGTATATCCATTTATATCCACATACAACATTCAACCTACCCAGGTCCAAAGTCATCCATCTACCAATCCAGTGTCTAAAATATGTCGGGACATGCCCCCGACAATAGCCAAAAACCAATTCTATTACGAGTCTATGACACGAGATATAAAGACTATGAAATGTATGCCTTCTGGAGTATGGAAGCTGACCACTTCAAAGTTAACACACAATCCGCCTGAACACCTAGTTACTATGCAGGAAGAGAAGAAGAAGCTCCTGCACTTGTGTCGTGTAGGAACATAGCCCTAAGACAGTTAGCGGTTAGAATCCTAGCATATAACTCAAGGACAAGGATAAAATAATGCCAATAGTTTAAGACCATTAAATCAATGTAGATAAACAATACAATACATAGGCATACATACCATGCCGGTATAGGGAATAAGATTAGCATGAATTTTGAAATGATTAACCTAGGATGTGTAACCTTGATATTGAGAATTTAACCCATGGGCTATATGGGGTCAGCGCTACCTGCTGCAAGGGCCTCGGTACGTGTTTGTAGCATGAGCCGGAGAAAAATATGAGATGACTAATACATCTCCAAGGATATAAGTGTGACATCATGTACACGGTCATCATAACCAAACCTCACACTGGAAAATCGCGAGTTTCCATCTTTGGTCCCTTCAGGACCTCCACCTTCCATGGCTTGGCTAAACATGCTGCTTTAAAGCCCAAATTAAAACCATTCACACACCCCAAACCATTTAGTCATTTTCTTGCCGAAGGCACTTCATTGGTAAAGTCATACCAACACAACTTTCAAGTATACATATGCCATTACCTCTATCAATCAACCATCCATATGATTTAAGGGAACTAGCCCATTGTCCAACTAGGACACTCATTAACCTAAGGCTTAGGGACTCAAACATATTTTAATCAATTGAACCACCAAGGTTTCCATTTAAACCATATCATGGCCAACAAGTCCTTTACAAAAGCATTTGTAAACCATTCAGACTCATTAGGTCATTTTCTTAGTTCAAAACACCATTAACATGTGACTAGTGATTTCCTTTAGACATTTCCACAAACACCTTGTGGGCACACTGTTAACAAGACCAAAGCCAAGGTAAAAACCATTAATATTAGGGTTACCCATGAACATTCATTGAATCACAATCAGTAAGTACCTACATATGCAAACCATCACTAAAACATGCGAAAACATTATTTAAATCAAGAGTAAAAAATACTCAACCATATACATCAAAGCCCTTAACATTGAATTTCATAACCACCCTTTAAGAATCAAAATAAATGCTCAAACACATGATATTTTTGAACTAACAATGAGTGAAGAGATATATGTCTTGTACAAGATGATTCACGAAAGGATTCTTGGTCTTCAAGCCTCTAAAAGGGCACCTCTTGAAACCCTAGTTTCAATCTTAAGAGAGAAGTTTTTTAAGAGTGTTTGGTATGTTCTTTATCTTGTTTTTGTGAAGAATAAAGGGACAAAAAAAGTTATATATTGAGGTTTTTAAGGGTTTAGGGGTGGGGAAACGTCCAAAAAGTCGGAAACATCCAAAAAGTCAGAAACGTCGAAAAAGTCGTCAGCTAAAATTGGAAAAGCTAAACCTAGGAGGGTATGACCACCCTAAATGAACCGTACCCTTGGGTACGAGTGGTACCCGAACTCATACCCTATACCTAACCAAGAACCTCTAATCTAACCAGCATATGATTCCCCATGCATAACTTGTACCCTAAGGTACGAGTGGTACCCTACAACCCGTACCCAAGCCAAAATACTTTGGCCAAGACTTCAAGCATCATAGGACAAGGTATCCCACAACTTGTACCCTAAGGTACGACTAGTAAAGTGTCAAATCATATCTTGGATAGGATGTACCCAACAAACACTAATCAATATACGAGAGAGGACCAAGTCGTATCCTAGGGTACGACTAGTACCCATGAGTCGTACCCTACCCAGAAACTTCAACTTAGGGAATTTTCTAGGGATTCAAGGACAAGGTGTTTCAATTCCCCCTCCCCTCCAGTACAATCATTCATCCTCGAATGACAGGTAAGAAAAAAAGAAGTAATAGCTAACACATCATTATAAATCAAACTAACCTTTAACCAAGTTAGAATACAAAGACATACAACAAGGACTAGACACATTCCATGATAATTATCACTCAACAATTGATCCAGTTAACTTTGGGACTCGAACCCATAGCCTATAAAAATATTTTCTCAATTTAAAATTTAGGGACTTGTACCCATGGCCTATCAAAGACATAAATCAAGTTAAGAAGATTAACACATACCTCAAGCATGAGTTCCCAAAATGGAAAACAAATGTTGATTCTTGAACTTCATGTCTTCTTCTGCCTCCCAAGTAACTTCCTCAGACTTTTGGTTCCTCCATAGAACATTCGCCGAAGCCACCTATTTCATTTGTTACCAGCTAACTTAACGATCTAAGATCCTCACTGGGACCCTCTCATAAGATAAAGAGTCAGAAACACCAACATCCACCAAGGAAATAACCAATGAAGGATCACCTATACATTTTTTCAACATAGACACATGGAATACCGAATGGATAGAGTTTAAACTAGAGGGAAACTATAATTCATAGGCAACATTACTAACCCTCTTCAAAATAAAAAATGGACCAGCATATCGGGGACTCAATTTGTCCTTCGTACTAAACCATATTGCTCTTTTCATGGGAGACACCTTTAAGAACACCCAATCACCAACATTGAACTCCAACTCCTTATGCCTCACATCCTCATAGTACTTTTGACAACTTTGAGTGGGCTTCCACCTATCACTAATCACCTTCACCTTCTTCATAGCTATGTGAATCAAATCAAGGCCAAGCAACTTACCCTAACCAACCCCATACCTTCTAATAGAAGAACGACATCTCCTACCATACAATGCCTCAAAAAGGGCCATGCTAATTCTAGAGTGGTAACAATTATTATAGGCGAATTTTACCAAAGGTAACTGTTCGTACCAACTACCACCATAATCAATCACACAAGCACGCAACATATCTTTCAATATTTAGATAGTCCTCTCTGCTTGACCATCCATCTTCGGGTGAAAAGCGATACAAAGGCACACCTTAGTCCCAAAACCTTTCTGAAATGACTTCTAAAAGTGAGATAAAAATGGAGTACCACGATCCAAGATAATAGAAATTGGAGCACCATGCAACTTCAAAATCACTGCAAGGTACAACTTAGCATAATCCTCCATCAAATAACTAGTCCTCACCAGTAAGAAATGAAGAGACTTGGTTATTCTATCCAAAACAACCTAAATAGGATCACATTTATTCTAATACCAGGGAAGACCGGTAACAAAATCCATGTTAATCACTTCCCACTTCCACTCAGGCACCTCATTCTCTTGATACAAACTATCGGGTTTCAAGTACTCAACTTTTACTTGTTGACACACCATACACTTGGCCACATACCTAGCCATATTTTATTTCATATTATTCCACTTATAAAACTCACTAAGATAATGATACATCTTCATAGAATCAGGATGAATAGCATACTGAGACCCACAAGTCTCGGCCATAATCTTTTCCCTCAATCTATCGACATCGGGAACACATAGCCTACCTTGGTACCTCAAGATACCATCACCATCAATCACAAAGTCAACAACCTTTTGTTGACCCACATTACTCCTAACCTTTATCAAGATGGGATCCAACATTTGCTTTTTCTCTGTCTCAACCATAAGAGATTACTGTTACACCAAGGGCACAAACACACCACTATCCTTAAGTCCTTGAGACGAACTCCAAGGTTAGTTAAATGGTGAATGTCCTTCACCAACTACCACTTATTCTCATCCCCATACGCTAAACTCCTATGGATAACCTGCTAAGATCATCATCAACTTCGTTAGCTTTACTTGGATGGTAGTGGAGACTCATATCATAGTCTTTCAACAACTCAAGCTATCTTCTTTGCCTGAGATTCAAATCTCTTCTGAGTAAACACATACTATAGGCTTTTATGATCAAAAAATATGTCAACATGAACCCCATAGAGATAGTGACGCCAGATCTTCAATGTAAAAACCATGGCCAATAACTCCAAATCATAAATAGGGAAGTTCTTCTCATGCATTTTCAATTACCTAGAAGCATAGGACACCACCCTACCATGTTGCATCAATACACAACCAACCCTAATACGAGAAGCATCATAATACACTATAAAACCCTCATTACCCTTAAGAAAGGTCAAAACTGTAGCCAAAGTCAATTTATATTTCAAATTCTCAAAACCACCCTTACATATATCCGAACACAGGAACTTAAACTTCTTCTGGGTTAACTTAGATAATGAGGCAGTTATTGTTAAAAAACTCTCCACAAATTATCTATAGTACCTATCTAGACCCAAGAAGCTCCAAATATTGATTAGAGTGGCATGTGTAGGCCACTTCTTAACCACAATAACCTTTTATGGATCCACCATGACCCCTTTACTAAAAATAACATGACCAAGAAAAGATACAGCCTTCAACCAAATATCATACTTAAAGAACTTGGCATACAAATGATGATTCTTTAAAGTTTGTAACATAGCACGATGGTGATCAACATGGTCCATCTTACTCTTAGAGTTGACCAAGATTTCATCAATGGAGACAATGATGAACAAATCTAAAAATGGACAAAAGACCCTATTCATTGAATCTGTGAATGTTGTTGGGGCATTTGTCAACCGAAAAGACATAACTAGGAACTCATAATGACCATACCAGGCCCTGAAGGCAGTCTTAGGGATATTCACCTTCCTATACTTAAGCTGATGATAACCTGACCTAAGATCAATCTTACAGAAATACTTCATACCCTGAAGCTGATCAAATAAATTATCAATACTAATAAGAGGATATTTATTCTTTATGGTCACCTTGTTCAACTGATTGTAGTTCATGCACATTCGAAGAAAACCATCCTTCTTATGCAAAATAATTATGAGAGCACCCCAAGGAGACACTAATAACGCTCAACTTACACTTTAATTTAGTGCAAGGCGGTCGTCACCAATATATTTACCTAACTTTGGAGTCGGGGTCAAATCCACAGGAAATAATGTGAGTGGAGATTAGACCAGTTTGAAACTACAGCTATAAGTTAAATTCAAACAAATTATATGAAAAGATAAAATGGGGGTTTAGGTTTAACAAGTTGTTTGTTTGTCACTTTAATTTCGATGTTTGTAATCAAGATTTTATGAACTAACAAGAATTATGTTCACTAGGGCTTACGGTACATGACAGATGCTAAAGGTGACTCAAGATTCTCACGGTGTTTAGGATAACAAGCTATCTTTATCGATGATATGCTCAAATATCTCTTGACCTATTTAAGCGTCTAATTTCCTAATCCTCTCGAACTTATGAAATTGCTATTCACTACCCAGATTTTACCTTAAGTTAATCAACCTTGTTACAATGCTGATTATTAAACGAAGTATTTCCGAGTCCCTGTTGATAATTCACTTCCTACTGTATATGATTTCTTTCTCAAGAAAATCAAGGTAGGTGTGTCAACTGTTTGCAATCAACAGACGTTAATTAAAATCTCAGAATTATCAAGAAATCCTAACACCTATTAAATCTTGAGTGTTTAGCACATCATCATAACCTAACTCTAGATCCCATAATTTAGGTTAAAGGAATTAGGTTGCTCATAATGGAATAATCAAAGCAACTAGTTGAATTCATGATTTGAAAGATAAACTTGCCATAAGATGAATAAAAACTAGAGATTCTTAGATGAAATCACAATGGAAATTCCAAAATAATGATAATAATCTCTTCAAAGTATTTGCTTTTTCAAGCCAAGAAACTCGAGAGAGAAAATATCAAATTACGTCTCTTAAAACTCAAGTACAAACCCTTAGAAAAACCCTAAACAATGTTTTTTATAGTTAATCCTAAATAAGGAAATAAAATTAAAGTTGCAGCTTTTTCTCGAAATAAATGATGACATCCGTGACAGCTTACCAGGAGTCTAACGGCTTATCATAGATGTTGTCAGCTCTTCTATACTTTTGGCTTCTGTTGCTAAGGCTAACAACGACGTTGATGCCTTATCACCAACTTTTCGACTTATCACGAACATCGTCATAAAAATATCTTCAACTCCCATTCTCTATTTAAGGATGACAACTTTCATGAGGGTGTATCACACTTTTGATGTCATATCACCAGATGTCGTCATAGGCTTCAACTCATGCTTAAGTCTTAAGACAACCATGATAGCCTATCACAGGGCTGATGACTTATCACAGATGTCGTCAGCCACACTTCTCTTCAGATTCCTCCAAATTTCAACTTCTTTGCTTCTATTCTTGTTAGTTCTCAATCCCATTAGCTTAAACTATAAAATCAGACATAAACAAATTAAAAATGACAAAAGTTGCTTAAGACTTTGCAATTATTCTTGGTTAAAGGTCTTAAATATGTTTTCAATTGCTCACACATCAAACACAATAGGATGGATGAAACCTTTATCTAAGAGATCCTTCAATTGCTCCTTAAGGTCTTTCAACTCCATTGAAGCCATTCTATAAGGAGGGATAGAGATCAGATAAGTGTTTAGAACAAGATTAATACTAAAATTAATTTCCTATATAGAGGAATACTAGGAAGGTGAACAAGAAAAACCTTAGGAAACTTATTATCTATGGGAATAGATTCTAAAGAAGGGCCTTCTAAGTTAGAATCATTAACTCAAACTAAATAATGAAAACACCCTTTAGAGCAACTTTCGGGCCCTAAGATATGAGATAAACTTCCCTTAGTCACCCCCCTTTCAATATAATTATTGGCTCATTAGAGAATTTAAATGTAACCCTATGGGTCCTCTAATCTAAGGAAGCATAGCACGAATGAAACCAATCCATTCCTAAAATAACATCAAAATCAACCATGTCCAACTCTATCAAGTCTACAAGATTTTCTTTACTATCAATAGCTACCACACCCCATATAGACTCTTTTAAAAACCACAGTCTTCTACCAGAGTAGAAATAGAAAAAGGAACCGATAGACACTCAATACCAAAACAAAAATGAACAACCATAAATAGGGTCACATAGGACAGAGTGAACCCTAGATCAAGTAAATAATACACATCACAGGAGAAAATTTTCAACATACCTGTAACAACATCGGGAGATTCCTCAAAATATTAATAAGATACAAGATCATATAATCGATTCGGTCAGTATCGGTACCAGAAGCAGAAGAAAAAGCAGCATCTTTTGGTGCAGGAATAGATGAAAAGCCAAAAGGGACCCTGTTAGCCCCATAATCCATCCTAAAAGGATAATCCCACTTTAACCACAACAAAAACACCCATCCTTCCCATTCTCATAGAATCCACAATGCAACCTTTCATAAAATCTACAAGGAAGGTAGGATGTAGCCAACTGAGCACCACTAGGCTGAGATTAGGCACCCTGGGCTCAAAATCCACCATCAAACTAAGATCAACGATCATCTAATGGATTTGGGTAGGGAGTACTATCCCAAGAGAAAGAACCCAAACTCCCCACTTTTTTCTTGGCCACTTCCACTAAATAGTTGGCCTCCACTTAGTTTAGAAAATCAAGACCTCTTGCTCTACTTGTCATCAATCTTAACTAGTTTCTTTTTCTCTTCCTCCACTTGTTGCATATACATAACCAACTGAGATATATCCATGTATTTGATCAACAATGTCACATTCTTCTTAATAACCAACTCATAGGATAGTACTGAAGCAAACTTACGCATTCTTTCCCTCATTCTAGAAACCATCTCAGGAGCATGGCTAGACAATTAATGAAACTCCAAGGCATACTCCTTAACAGGCATCCTACCTTGCTTCAAATTCACAAACTCTTTTGTTTTTGCTTCCCTCAACTCTTCAGGAAAGAAACGCTCTATGAAGGCACTAGATAAATCCTTCCATACAGTAGCACTAGCATCCTGACTGGTTCCACTCTTCATTCCAATGTTAAGCCACGTCTTTCAATTGGTAGGAAGCAAACTCAACACTTTCAACCTTCAAAGAATGCATAATCTGAAAGATCTTCTTTAGTTCATCAATGAAACTTTGAGGATCCTCCTCAACCTTAGTATCAGTAAACATATGAGGATGTAACCTCATAAACTGGCCAACCCTTGTGGCCTCAGAATATGGATTGATCGAAACACCTCGCTTAAGTTGTGAAGACACCAACTGTGTTAACAGAGTAATAGAAAGGCAGAACTCAATATTGGTAGCATTCCCTTGAGGTCACTGGGGAGGAGAACTAGAGGGAATTAGTGGAACTATCAGGCCACCAGGTACCGAACCCCTAGACTGATTATAGACTACATAAGTAGGGTAAGTCACATCAACATCGTCCCCATTCAGGATAGAATAGTTTGGAGGAACTTCAAATCTTCTTAGAGGCATGATCTGAACGACGAGCAAAGAGAAATCAAAAATATCCAAGACCTTAAACTCTATAGATTGAAATAAGACAATAAGAATGTGATACATTCATAAATGCCTTGTATCCTCTCTATTATAAGTATGGCATGCTACACAACCATAAAAGAAACTCCACTTGACATAGCTTTGTGGACACCTAACTATTGATAAACCTGGCTCTAATACCAACTTGACACGACCCAAAATTGGGCCTTGTCATGTGGTAATCTCAAGCCCAACTAGGATCGAAGATCACATCGTTAACCCAACCTAATCATCACATCAATCCATAAGCATTGGATGAAGTCTGAACATATAACAAGATAGCAGAACAAAACTATAAATCATAACTTAAGAATGTCTAGTCATTCCATTTATAGCTATATACAACATCCAACCTATCCAAGTCCACATTCATCCCCAAGACTTTACCAATCTGATGTATAAAATATTTCAGTACATGCCCCCGACAATAGCCAAAAACATAGTCTAATATGAGCCTATGGCATAAGATAGAAAGACAATGAAATGTATGACTTCCAAAGTATGGAGGCTCACCACTAAAAAGTCGACAAATGATCTACCCTAATGCCTAGTCACTGTGCAGGAGGAGAAGAAAAAGCTCTGGCACCTATGTCATAAAGGGATGCAATGCCCGAAGACGGTTAGTGGTTGGAACGCTAGCATGTAACTCAAGGAGAAGGATAAAATAATGCCAACAGTTTAAGACCATTAAATAAATATGTATAACCAATGCACTACATATACATGCATACCATGACAGGATAGGGAATAAAATTACCATGAATGTTGAAATCATTAACCTGGGATGTGTAACCTTGCCATTTAGAATTTCACTAATGGACTATATGGGGTCAGTTCTACCTGTTAAAAGGTCCTCGATGTGTGTTTTCCACATGAGCCAGAGAAAAATAGGAGATGACTAGTACATCTCTAAGGATATAAGTGTGACATCATGCACAGGATAATCATGACCAAACCTCATGCTAGCAAATTGTGAGTTTCCAACTTTGGTCCCCCTAGGACCTCCACCTTCCATGGCTTGGGTAAACATCCTACTTTAAATCCCAAATTAAAACCATACATACCACCAACCATTTAGTTATTTTCTTAACAAAGGAATTTCGTTGGTATCTTCATACCAACACTACTTATAATTATACACATGCCATTAAATCTATCAATCAACCATTCATATGGCTTTTTGGGCCCTAGCCCATCGTCCAACAAGCACACTCATTAACCCAAGGTATAGGGACTTGAACCCACTTTAATTAGTTGAAGCACCAATATTTCTATATAAACCATTTCATGGCCAACAAGGCCTTTAAAAAACCATTTTTAAACCATTCATACTCATTATGACATTGCCTTAGTTCAAAACACCATTAAAATATGACTAGTGATTTCCTTTAGACATTTCCACAAACACCTTATGGACACACCTTTAACAAGACCAAAACCAAGGTAAAACCCATTAAGAGTAGGGCTACCTATAATCCATGCATTAAATCACAATCAATTAATACCAATATATGCAAACCATCACCAAAACATATGAAAATATTATTTAAATTAGTAGTAAACAATACTCAACAATATGAATCAAAACCCTCAACATTGAATTTCGAAAATACTCTTTAAGAATCTAAATCAATGTTCAAACACGTGATATTTTTGAACTAAAAATGAGGGGAAGAGATATATGCCTTGTACAAGGAGATTCACGGAAGGGTTCTTCATCTTCAAGCCTCTAAAAGGGCACATCTTAAAACCCTAGCTTCAATCTTAAGAGAGAAGTTTTTGGAGAGTGTTTGGTATGTTTTTTATCTAAGGGTTTAGGGGTGGGAAAATGGCTAAAAAGTCCTCAGCTAAAAGCCATAAAAGTTGAACTCGAAAGGGTATGGCCACCCTAAATGAGTCATACCGTAGGGTACAAGTGGTACCCTAAAACGTACCCTAGACCCCAACAAGGACCCCTAGTCTGACCAACATATGACTCCCTATGCATAAGTCATACCCTAACATATGAGTGGTACCCTACAACCCGTACCTAAGTCAGAATGCTTTGGCCAGTACTTCAAGCACCATACGATTAGGTATTCCACGACTCGTACCCTAAAGTATGACTAGAACAGTGTCAAATTGTATCTTTGATATGATATACCACAAAAACACTAATCAATAAATAGGAGAAGGGACCAAAGTTGTATCCTAGGGTATGACTAGCACACATGAGTAATACCCTACAGAAAAACTTCAACTTAGGAAATTTTGTAGGGTTCAAGGCCAAGGTGTTTTAGTGGGGGTAAATGCAAAGTTAAACAAGAACTAAATATATATGTGAACATTCAAATAACACCTATTAAGTATAAGTAACTAACCTTGAACTTAAGTAAAACTAAAGACTGAAAGATCATAAGACTTGGATAATGAAGCATATGAATAAGCTAAGTGAGCCAAAACTTAGTTTCTAAAATCTTTACTTTAATTTCATTCTTATGGAGATTCTTCTACCGAAATAAACCATGAGAGCTACCATGGAGTCCAACTCTTTACCCATGTTGGAGATAGTTGTCCTACCCTTGCCATAGGATTAGAACCTCAACTTAAGTGATTACTATAATTCATCCATATTAGGAATAAAACTTAACTTGTGGTGGTTGGTAGTCTCTCAGAATTTAGGATACGCTCATCTGCATTCCTTTCTCGATACTAAATACTACTCTTAGATTATATATATATATATATATATATATGCTCATACTTAAGAAATCCACCTTAAAAAAGCATAAGGGTTTATTGACTGAAAACCAGTTATGTTGTTCTTTACTTTAAATCATAATCAAGATGAATACTTGTGGATTTCATGTCGTATCTTTAGATCAAAATATCAAGCTTTACTTTAAATCATGTTGAAGAACATATCAATGGAGCTTAAGAGCATAAGCTTTTTGTAAAATCAGTACTTATACTTAGGACTTGGAGTTCATGCTTGATTTCATAAAAATTTATAACAAAATATTATGCTCAATAATCAACTTAAAATCATAAGGGTTTATAGAATGAACACCAGTTATGCTGTGCTTTACTTTAAATCATAATCAAGATGAACACTTGTAGATTTCATGTCTTATCTTTAGATTAAAAGATCAAACTTTTCTTTAAATCATGTTGTAGAACATATCAATGGATCTTAAGTGCACAAACTTCTTGTAAACTCAATATTTGTACTTGGGACTTGGAGTTCGTGCTTTATTTCATCAAAATTCATAACAAAACATTATGCTCAATAATCACCTAAAAGCTTTCAACAATATTCGGGTCAAAATAATGAATCTCAAATCACATTATAAACCTTACAAGTCAAGACATGAATATATGTAAACCTTGATATACTTGAAGCTTTCTATCACTTTATAATTTCATACTTCAAGAATATGGTTATTTAGGTATGAACCCTATTTCAAAACAAGTAAGTTCATTCTTAAAATCATGTTTTTTAGAACAAGGATAAAAGAATAACCTTGTCCATAAACCCACCAAACCTGGAATTGTTCAACTTGTGAAGAGAGTTTGAACTTTGAGACTTGAAAGATGAATTAGTGAGAGAAACCCTAATCTTGATGATTTTTAAGATGAGAGGAGGAAAGTGTTTTTAATTGACTGGAAGTAAAGGAAAATAATGCTCTTTTTTAGGTTATAAGTCATGGGTTGGGAGTTAGATGGGAAAAGACCAAAAGACCCTTTGTAAACACTACAGAAATAGATCGCCAGTCTTCATGAGTCAACCATATAACTCATATAGTAAAGGCACAAGTCAGACTCATAACTTGTAATCTTGGATCAAGATGGTATATACTTGTTAATATATGAGTCTAAACCTATGACTAGTAATATCACAATATGACTTGTATCCCCCACTCGTAACTAGGACAAAAACTTAGAGAACCTGGGATACTAACCTTATGAATCACCTTCATACGATTAGTATATAAATCTTATGAATCTAAGGGTTGAGTCATACCTATAAAAGAACGCCAACCATTTTAAATTGTCTTAGATACGACTATAACATATGACTCATATATTGTATGTACGACTCAAGGAAATGCATCCTATGATGTACAGTGGCATTTAGGCACAGGGTATTACTAAAATAGACCACTCTTCTACATCGAAATCTTAACCAAGCTTATATCTATATAAGCATACAATCCCTTACAATGTAAGATATGACTTAAGAATACTTAAACAGGCTTAATGAGGAAGAGTTGTGGCAGAAAATAGCTATTTACCTTTTGTAGAAGCTGAGTTGGAAGAAAAAAAATGAGGATACTTTGTCATCATATCTACTTTAGCTTCCCAAGTGGCCCCTTCAACCAATTTGTTTCATCAAAGAACCTTTATAGACACTACCTCTTTATTTCTTAGCCTTTGAACCTACCTATCAAGTATCTCCACAAGAATCTCCTCATATGACAAATTATTTTTTACCCCAATACTATCTAGGGGAACTGCTAAGGATGGATCTCCAATGCACTTCTTAAGCATCAAAACATGGAACACTGGGTAAATCGCAGCTAACTTTCATGGAAGTTCCAGTTTATAAGTAACCACTCCTACATACTTCACTATCTCATATGAACCAATAAATCAGGGACTCAGCTTCCATTTCTTTCTAAATATAATTTTTTCCCTTCATAGGTGACACTTTAAAGAATACCCAATCCCTTACTTCAAACTTGAGCTCTCTTTCTTACATCTATATACGACTTCTAAAGACTCTGAGTAGTCTTAAATCTTTCACAAATCAACTAAATCTTTGCCATAGCTTTAATAACAAAATCTGGCCCAATCAAAGTTGCTTCACCCACCCCAAACCACCTTTTTGGTGATTTATATCTATGCCCATACAATGCTTAAAATAGAGCCATCTGAATGCTAGCATGATAACTATTATTATAAGCGAACTCAACCTAAGGTAGATGATCATCCTAACTTCCTCAAAAGTCTAAGACACACGCCCTTAGCATATCTTCTAATGTATGAATCGTGCATTCATCCTGACCATCGGTCTACAAAGGAAAAGCAGTACTAAGCTTAAACCTTTTTACCAATGCCTTTTTTAAATGACTGCCAAAACTGTGAAGTGAATTATGTCTCTCTATCTGAGATAATAGATAAAGGTATCCTATGAAGTCTTACTAACTCGTGAATATATATTTTGGCATAATCTTCCATTGTATCTGAAGTCTTGAAAGGTATGAAATAGGTTGATTTAGTCATTCGATCTACTACGACCCAAACTTAATCATACTGACATCTTGTACAAGGCAACCCTGTGATGAAATCATATTTACTATTTCCCACTTTCAAGTAGGGATGTTTATATCCTGTAGTGTACCACCCGATATCTGGCATTTAACCTTAACTTTGTGGTAGTTAGGATATTTGTCCATAAACTCTGCTATGTCCCTCTTAATACCATTCCACTAATATATTCCTCATAAGTCACGATACATCTTAGTAGCACCCAGATGGATGGAATACCTCAAACCGTGGTCCACATCTAGTATCCTTTCCCTTAACCCGTCTATATTTGGAACACAAAGCCTTCCTTGATAGAAAAATACACCATCTCTCCCTTGGGATAAAATCTTGACCTGTTGTTGCTGGACTGCTTCTAATAATTGGCTAAGTATGGGATCATTTTGTTGTTTCTCTTTTACTTCCACCACCAGAGATTATTTCAAAATATTCTAATCTACCACTCCCCCATCATCAATGTCAAGCAAATGTACTCCCAAATGGTCTGATCTATGCATCTCTTTCGCCAATTCCCATTCTTTCTTTTTCATATGCGACACACTACCCATAGATAGCCTACTCAGTGTATCTGCCACCAAGTTGGCCTTACCCGGATGATAGAATACATTTATTTCATAATCTTTCAATAATGCTAACCAACTTTTTTTATCTAAGATTCAGCTCCCACTGAGAAAATACATACTGGAGACTCTTATGGTCAGTAAAAATATCAACATGCACACCATAGAGGTAGTGTCTCCAAATCTTTATGGTAAATACCGTGATAGCTAACTCTAAGTCATGAGTTGGGTAATTGTTTTCATGATCCTTAATTTACCTAGAGGCATAAGCTATCACTATCCAATTCTACAACAACACACAACCTAACCCATCTTTAGAAGTATCATAATACACCACAAATCCATCTAACCTCACATAAGAGATATTTGATCCCGTGTCTAGCAACAAATACATATCAAGGTAAAATGCAAGAATCATACTAGTGACAACATCTAGAGAACTCTCCTGATCCTTATAGGATGGTAAAGCATAAAACTGAGTCTGGCACTGACCGCCACCCAAACTAGATGATACGCCTTGTAGAGGAATTGGACGGCCTGGCTGAGCTATTGAATTAGTAGCCTAGGTTTGAGGATGAGCATCTCTACCTCCATGCTTAGCATACAAACACTCCTTGATCTTGTGGCCCAACTTGCCACAACCATAGAAACCCCCTTTGCCCATCAAACATTTACCAGGATAGATCCTACCATACGTTGCACATGTCAGGTAACTGGGCCTCCCAACTACACTATTTTGAGACCTAGAATTTGAAGTTCAGCCCCTTTGCTCTTTCCTGGTCCTAGGTGTAGAGGCACTGGATGAAGATGGCGCAGTCACTAATGAATGACCCTAAAATTGTGAATGGCTTCCTCCTCCAGACCTTAGATGACTATACTTAAATTGTCTAGTCTTAAATATTTTGTTTCTCTTCTCCCTTTCCTTCAAATTTTCTGCCTCAATCTGCTGATCATGAGTCATCAACCATGCAATATCCATATCCCCAATCTACATGGTAGTTCTAACTCCTTAACCACCAAATCATACACCCCAGTAACAAACTCACTCATATGAGCTCTAGAGTCAGATAACAACTCTGGGAATATTTAGCTAACTGAGTGAACTTAAGGCAATATTCCTTCACTATCATAGAGCCTTTCCTTAGGTTCATACTCCACCACTTTAGCCTCCCTTATCTCACGAGAAAAGAATATGTCTAAAAATGTATTCTGAAATACCTGTCAACTCATAGGAGATGAATTCTCAGCCCTAACATCATTCCATATAGTGATCCAATCATAAGAAACATACTTCAACCTATAGGATGCCAGCTCTACACTCTGTTATTCAGTAACATGCATGATTTAAGTAATCTTTCTTACCTCATTAATAAAGAGTTAAGGATTCTTATCTATCTTTTACCCATAGAACTCGGGTGGATTCATCCTCAAAAAGTCTCAAATTTTTGGTGCAGCTAAGTTATCATTTGTTGATGTGGGACTGCTACCTATTGGTTTCCTTGAACATTGGTATTCATAACTTGGACCTGAAATTCAGCATGGGATGAATTCTCATTCAGAGGGTCACCATGCAGGGGTGGCTAATCATCATTTTTGCATGCATCGGCTTGACGAAGAGGCCTATTTTGTCATATAAAGCACAAGTTAAGGAAGATAGAGACAACTTTAAGAATGACAGATCATGAAAGAAATGATGATTTCTAACTTATTCCATAGCCTCCTACTTATAAATGTGGGATGCATTACACTTATGATAAAGACTCTACGTAACGTGGCTTGTCTGACTACCTAAGACTCTTTAAACCTTAGGCTCGCATAACAAGTTTGTAATACCCCAGACCCCTAGAAAACACACAGTCTGACAAGCCTCTACTACTAACTAGAGAGCTATTAAGACAGACCCTAGCTGACTCAAATATAAATGGAAATCAAATAACTAAAATACTTGCATCAATAAACAGAAGGCTGATAAGCTGGGCCCTTAGACTATGAGGACTCGCCAAAAGTCAAGATGTAGGTGATAATGCTTGTAGTTAATCGTGCTGCTGGAAATGAGCACCAGAACCTACATTATAAGACCATGTAGCACATAGACATATATTTGGGTCAATACCTCTAAAATGTACTGAGTATTTGGGGTGAATACAAAGTAAAATAATAACTAAATACATAAGTAAGTTTTTAAATAATGCATGCTAAGCATAAATGACTCACCTTAAACTTGAGTAAAACTAACGACTGCAAGATCATAAGACTTGGATAATTAAGCATATGAATAATCTTAGTAAGCCATAACACTTAGTTTCTAAAATCTTAACTCTTATTTTTTTCTTATGGGAGATTCTTCTAACCGACGTAGACCATGTGAGTAACTATGGAGTCCAACATCTTACCCACGTTAGGAAGAACTGTCCTACCCTTTCCATTGAAATAGAACCTTAACTTAAATGATTACTATACTTCATCTATATTGGGAAAAAAACTTAACCTAGGTGGCTCATTATGTAACGACCCAATTTGCTAAACCAGAATACTACAAGGTGCTCATGACCCCGAAGGACCACAAGATAACCGATGAATGATGTTTGTACCTGTATACAGCATAAGATAACATAATGATGCAGAAATATTCATTGTAAGGCCATAAGGTTTGATCATGAACATACCTAAATAACGTAACATCTGTGTGGGGTAATAGAATACCCAAAACATAATTGAAGTCTAAAACATCATAGTTTATATCTAGTATGCATCTAGTCTAAAAGCCTCTACTATCTGAAGAATCTGAATAAGGAGTTGATGGGACATATCCCCAACTAACTGAAAATAATAAGCTAATCAATGAGATACTAGAAAATTATTATGTCCTTGAAGGATGAGGACTCATTTCTACTCTGACTACTGAATCTAGAATCTACTCTTGATTTGTAATGCGTGTCTCTAAACCTATGCTATAGCATAAAAAGAAAACACCATAGCATGAATGTGTCAGTACATATGTACCGAGTATATATGTGAGGTAGGCTAAACGCAAGGGTTCACGTGCATGCTAATGCTAGATGACTATCTAACATAAATGTGAGAATGCATACATAATTACGTAACTGTAACTAACAACATGATATTGTGATTACTGAATCCAAATACTGATAACATGATATGACTGATAACATGAATGACTGTATCTGAGAATAACTGATAACATGGGTGACAGTAGCCGACTGTCCTGAATCTGATAGAACTATCTAAGTTTTGCACTATAACTAAGTTGACTGTATCTGACAGTCCTAAAATTTAAAGAACTGTCTGAGTTCTATTACTGAGACTGATTGACTGTATTTGACAGTCCTAATTCTGTAACATGAAACTATGGGAAGTAGTATCTAACTGGCATGCCCCAAATATGCTATGATAGCTGAGCTGGGGTCCAATCTATGCCCTGATTGGAAGGGTGTCAATACCATGCCACTAGTAAGGACAACATGTGAGTAACCCTCATATAATAGGTAACTCTAGTGAGAATGGTGGGAACCCTCACATAATAGGTTAAGCCACCTCATCTACCCTCATATAGCAGGCTATGATGTCTCAACCTATGTTGGCTACATAGTTCTGGAATGCAAGGATTGCTTCTAAGAATCACACCCTCGTATAACAGGTGAGTCCTTATCCCTGGGTTTTCTCGATGTTAATACCTACTCCTATCTGAATGGACACTGAACATGATTTACTGAACTAAACTGAGCATGGACTAAGTTACTGAAGTTTTGTGGTTGATGGAATACTACTGATATCTGACAACTGACTGAGTCATGAGATCATAGAGATTTTTCCTGAGTCATAAGACTATCTGAAGTCTAAGAGTTCATAGCTTGACTGACAGTATCGTGAAAACATGACATGGATCTAGGCAGACAGCTAATATTTTGGGTACAAGTACCCCTAGGACTCGATGGAAGGAAACTGACATAACTTGATATTCTTGAATACATGATAATCACCTTAATACATTTATTGAAGAATATCATCAAATGTCTAATTGGCATAAGCTTGTACATACATGGGTATTTCATGATATCATGCTAGTTAGACAATTTTCCTTCATCTAGGCATTTTATCAAACATATGGAAGGCATAGTACATATGAACATCATTGAATAGAAATTAAACATCATGGTTCACTTCCAATTTCATCATACAAGGTTTTAGTAATGAGATTTCGTAAATCTTTATCTATACTAATCAACCCACATGGAATTTATCATCAAATCATGGAATAGAAATCAATTCCTCATTTATCAACATGAAAGAGAACATACAAAGCATGAACACATAAAGAAAATCCATAACTTGAAGTTGAAAAGGGATTCTTGGACTTCATGGACGAAAGGAACCCATGAATGAACACTATGCATACCTTAGATCATGATTTCATGAAGATTGATAGTGAAACCTTCCTGAATTTGAATCCCTAATAGAAACCCTAGCTTGTTCTTGAGATAAACTTGAGAGAAACTAATATGTTTTGGGTGAAAAGTGGATGAATAACGTGTTAAACGGATTATATAAGGGTAGGAAGTTGACCTTTGTAACCCTAGACATGTCATAAATTTTTAGTAAAATTTCCCGAGTTGGGATCTTGGCACGACGCGGCGTTAGCGCGCCTTGTCACTAGAAATTGATAATTGGGAAACTGCACGGTGGCGCGATGTGGACCTATCGCGTTGTCACTTTGTATACAACCTAGAAGTTTGGCAAGATACGCTATTATCGTGGAGCAACACTGAAATTTGACAATTGCTATTTGAGCTATCTTCGCGACGCACTGAAGGCTCAGGTCAAACACTTTCTCACGAAAAAGGCTCTAACTCTTTAAATTATATATAGATGGAAAGCTTACTCAATTTACCACAAGATAGGAAGTGAAAATTATGGAAATACCACATGTATAATAATGAATTATTATTTCAATGCAACTTCTAACATCCTTGAGAAGATTTTCAAGCTAAGAAAAAGCACGGGTATTACACGTAGTTTCCAAGAATTTAGGATACGCTTATCCGCATTCCCTTCTCAGTGATAAATAATACTCCTAATGTGTATATATATATATATATAGATTATGTTCATACTTAAGAAATCCGCCTTAAAATAGTATAAGGGTTTATGGTTTTCTTTACTTTAAATCATAATCAAGATGAACACTTGAGGATTTCATGTCTTATATTTAGATCAAAAGATCAAGATTTTATTTAAATCATGTTGTAGAACATATCAATGGAGCTTAAGAGCATAACTTCTTGTGAAGTTAGTACTTGTACTTAGGACTTGGAGTTCATTCTTTATTTCTTATAAATTCATAACAAAACATTATGGTCAATAATCACCTTGAAATCTTTCAACAACATTGCAGTCAAGATAATGAATTTCAAATCACTTTATAAACCTTACAAGTCAAGAGATGAATATATATAAGCCTTTATGTACATACAGCTTTCTATTACATGGTAATGTCATACTTAAAGAATATGGTTATTTGGGTATGAACCCTATTTAAAAATAAGTAAATTCATTCTTTAAACCATTCTTTTTAGGAATAAGGATGAATGAATAACCTTGTTCATAAACCCCACATACCTAGAATTGTTCTACTTATGAAGAGAGTTTGAACTTCGAGAATTGAAAGAAGACTTGGTAAGAGAAACCATAATCTTGATAATCTTAAAGATGGGAGGAGGAAAGTATTGTTAATTGACTGAAAGTGGAGGAAAATTATAACGACCTGAGACTAACCCCTAATAGTTATATGATACTTACAGTCTCGAGGGACCACAAGCTAACCTATGAGCTGGTACCTGTTGTGAGCACTGAATAATATAATCATGAATGTGGAAGAATAACTGAAGTGCCATAAGTTTTTAAATATCTGAATTCAAACTAAAATATAAATCTAGGAAAATGACTGTCTAAATCTGATAAAGTACTAATAAACTAAACAGCTAACTAACTTAAATATTTGAAAAGCCTCTAAGATTGATTGACTGAGAGTTGATGGGATAAGCCCCTAAATAACTCCACTGACTACTGAAATTAAGACATGAAATAAGATAGTATGTCTTCGAGTGATGAAGACTCACCACTGCTACTGTACTACTGAGAATCTAAGGGACTAAGTGTAATTCAAGAACTGAGCGTCAGGACCTATGATATGAGATATCATAGCACAAAAGAAAGGTATGCGATCAGTACTTTGAATATACTGGTATGCTAAATAAGGTAGGTTAACATGCAAAGTTTCGTGAATAGGAGTAATGATCTATCTGAATATACATGTAAGACATGGAACACTGAATAGAGAACATAAAATCTGTAGATACTGAACATGCATGAAATTCTGTAGACACTAAGGATGCATGACATAAGCATATGACATAAACTGAGTAAAATCTGTAAACTGAAATAGTAGAATAACTAAAATCTATACACTTTGGTCAAGCAATACTAAGACTGAAGAACTGAGTTAGAACTGTGACTGAAACTATATATGAGACTATAGGAGGTATCATCTAATCGATATTCCCCAATTAAAGCTAATCGGGATCTAACTTGTAACCCCAGTAGGAAGGGTGTTAATACCGTGCCACGGGTACTAACGCTGGCTGTATGGATCCACTAAACTGACATCATATTCAAAGGACTAAAGGTGTCAACCCTGAACTGATGGGTGACCCCTGTGAGATAGTCAAGCCTAATCTAACAGGTGACTACTTATATCCTATGCTATCTACATAATTCTGGAGTATAGGGACTACTATTAACAACTATGCCTATCTGACGGGGAAGCCTCCATCCCTATACTTGCTCGGTGCTAAATCCTACTCCTAACTGAAATGCTAGACTATTCTGAGTTTAACTGACTGTTCTGATAATGCTCATTATATAATTTGAAGTTATTCTGAAGATTATTCTATAAAGTACTATGACTGGACTAAATAAGCAGCTATGGTTTTTGGGTATTCAATACCCCCAGGACTCAAAACAATAGTAGAAAGATGATACTAAATCTTGGGGGACATAACATGAAGGTTTTCATAAAACATTTACTCTTGTAGGTATTTTATCAAATGCTTGTAGTTCATGATTTAAAATAATCATAAAAATACTAAAGGACTGGCATAATTGACATGAAATTAACATAGAAAACAATAATTCATGGTTTAATTCAGGAAATAATTACACCAAAACAGGAAGAACCGAAGAACGACATTGATTTCATGGAATCATGGTATAAAATCATAGTTTATGGAGATTAATGGATGAAATCATGCTTTAAAATCAAATATCTTAAAAAGATAAAAACTTTGTAATTAAAATGGGACACTTGGACTCCGTGGATGAAAGGGATCCATGGATGAGCATCTAACATACCTGGATTGATGAATTTGAAAAGATTGAAGGAGAGTTCTTGAGGAATTGCCTTGAATTTGAGAGCTAGGGTTTCTTGTTCTTGAAAAGGGGGATCTTTAATTTTGAAGAAGAATTAAACAATGATGACTACTTAGGGTGTTTAGGGGTTAAATTTCGTGTTTTAAGTTAATTAGGGCCATGGAAAAAGACCCAATTACCCTTAAACAAATTTAAAGATGGAAGCTGAAAATTGAAAAACCCAATTTTTGGCCTTGGCGCGACGCGCCACTATCGTGCCAAGCCACTGGAAAATGGACAACTGGGACCTGGACAAACGTCGCGATGTGGTGCCATCACGGTAAAGCTTTAGATGCCTTTTTGGCCACCTCCGTGGTGTGCCAGCATCACAAAAACCCACCGAAAATTGACAAATGAGAATTTGGCCTACTTTATGATTAATATAGGGTTAAAATAATGGTGTTTAACGAATAAAACTTAAAATCACCATAACTTCTTACCCGGTTATCGAATTTGTGTGAATTTTATATCTTTGGAAAGCTAATTGAATTTCCTATGCAATGGTAGGCTCTAAACTAGACAAAAATAAGCGTTTCAAAAATTTCATACACGAATACTCATGCATTAAGACTTAGATTATGCTACGAAAATATGGGGTTTTATAAAAATAACACTCCTTTTTAGGTTATAAGTCATAGGTTGGGATTTAATAGAGGGGATAAGACCAAAAGGCCGTTTAATTAAACCCTATAGAAATTGATCGTCAGTCTTCTCGAGTTAACCATATGACTCATATAGTGAAGGTATGAGCCAGCGTCATGACTAGTAAGATTGGCAGGATATAGGTTGTATACACTGTTCAACATACAAGTCTAACCTATTCCTAGTAACATCATAATACGACTTATAGTCCCCACTCATAACTAGGACAGAAACTTAGAAATCCTAAGCTACTGACCTTATGACTTACCTTTATTCCACTCGTATAGAAATGTTATGACTTTAAGCATTGAGTCATACCTACAATAGAACGCCAACTATTTCACAATGTTTTAGATACAACTATAACATAGGACTCATATGTTGTATATGTGACTCAAGTGAATAAGTTGTATGATGTACAGTGGTATTTCAGCATGGGGTATTACAATTCCAATTAAGCTCAACCTAAGGATAAGACATTAGAATAACACTATAGGGGAAAAAGAGTAAGAAAGGTTCCTAGATACCTGGTATCTTCTTGCAAATTTAACATGCAAGTAAACACACCAATTCGTAGGACTCTACTCAATATTTTCTCCAATACTAAGAGACCGATAACATGGGCTCTAATACTATCCATTTCACGACCCATCCCATGGATTGTGTCAGGCACCTACATACTTTAGCCAGATAGGAGACCCATTTTTACACAACTATTAACATTTGCAGAAGTTACTACCATATTCAGTTAGTCAATTTATGTCTTCCATATGAATAACTAATCAATAGTTTCAAATATTATTACCCAATTAGATTCGTTCCATAGCTTGTTTAATACATATAATACAGAAAATAAATGCAGAAAATAACTACAACAAACTTCCTAGAACCTAGGCTGAGTAGGTACAAGACCACTATACAAAGAGTAGAGACATCCATGACACACCATTCATGCAAAATCAAGAAAGCAGGAGTTGCTTTTGAGGGATCAACATCGATGCTATAGAAAATCCAACTAACCTGCATCATGGTTGTATCCGTGATTGGAGATACAAAGTGTAGCTTCAATACAACTACATATATTGGTAAGTATCATTGGCTTACTAGAATTAGAAATAAATAATATCAATAAAGAAATAAAGAGAAATCATTACATTAAGTAAGGTTGTGGTTGTACATCCCCAATTTAATAATCCTCAACACCTTATTTTAGCATATCTGTGACCTGCCTATCACTTAAAATTTTTGTATATCTTTGTCATTTGACCACCTATTCCAGCTTATACTTCCACCACTCTTAACTACCTTTTCCTTAGAATTTTTACAATTCTTAATCTACCTATGCTCAATTGCTCTCAATACTCACTATCACAAAACATCAAAATACCACACACCATGAATCAGAATCATCCAATCATATCCTACCATAACCTATTCTCTCAAGGAACTATAGACTCTCATCTCCAATCAAGTCCACACAAAGGACCACATATTAGCGTAGACCTTTCTATGCAGTTTACCGCAATATGAATATGTATAAGAATATATAAAATAGAATTACATTAAGACATATGAGTGAGTGCATGTATGCAAAATGTGCATATCATATTTCCTCACCCCTTCTTATTAATATCATCAACCATATCATATCACCCCTCGTTATCTCACTTAACTTTTCACTATATCTAATGCCCAAAAATGTTAAGCTATGAAAATTTACTTTACCACTCTATCTATCTCTTATCATTATTAAATATCAATATAATGTATAGTAACACAATATATTTAAGCCTAATTAGATTTTAAATGAGTCCAGCCATCCAATTTTCACGCTCGAAGGCCTAATGCATGAAATTCCCAATATTATTACCAATGTTAGATGCATTTATTTGAATTTTAGTTTCTAAAAAGTAAGGCACAACTTACCTCTTAGGTGAAAAATATTACTGCAAAGAGGAGTAAGTTCTCCCACACTATCACGACCCAAACCAGGGCCTAGCTATAACGGGTTTCTCAAGTTCATTGGAGACCAGAGATTATCCCCTTGCACCTAACCATCCACTATAATATCACCCCTATCAGATCAATTTTGAACATATAACAAGATAATTTTCAAGAATAAAGATACTTCTATAATCAATAATAAACAATCGACCAACATCACTCAAATCCATAATAATCCAACAAATCCTTTTAAACAAAGTACCAAAAATAAATATCAATAATGTGTCGATACATGCCCCCAACTATATTCAAAAGATGTCTAAATAATATGAGACATAAGAGACCAAAATATGACATATAGACTTTTGATGTATCAAAGTTCACCACTTTAATGTCAACTCATGACCTGACCTCGAATCTAAATCAATGTGTAGAAAAAGTAGAATTATGGCCAATTCCTATATTACGTAGGGATATAGTGTTCGAACTAGCATAATACTCAGGGATAAGGATAATATAATACCATGATCAACAGTTTCAAATCAATTAAAATCCAATGTACATAACCAAATGCACATACATATATATTATATCACATTCTGGGATAGAGAATAAGGCTTAACATAAATGTTTAAAATTCTTAACTTGCATTGTGTTGCTTAACCGTTATAATAATAGTACCTACAGGCTATATGGGCCTCAGTTCTCACCCCTTGATCATGCCTCAATACATGTAGCCATATGAATTAGAGAAATATTATACATATATTCATGAGGGACTCAAACCCTTCAATCATGTAGTAAGGTGACTTACCCAATCATGAAATATATGAAACACCTTGGTTTCTGGACCTTAGAAAATTTCCTGGAATTTTAGTCTCTGGACCCAATATGACTCGAGGGTATGATCTATATGTTAGGGTACAAATGGTTAGGTCTAGTCGTATACTGACTAGTGTTAATTGGTAGTATAGATTTTGGCTACTAGAATGGGTATGACTTAGGGGTACAAGTCCTATTGGTGGTTATGAACTATTTGGTTCCTTAACTTAATCTTAGACTTGGTTACTTAGGTTGGATCTGAGTACGAGTGGATTACCATAATCCATAAGCTAGGGTATAAGTCATACCCAAGACCTGTATGAAAGACAGCAACTAAATCTTTCTTAGGTTTAAATTTGTCAGGGGTAATGAAGAAGGGTAGGGATCGTATTCATTGGATATGACTTGGTTAGATGAGTCATATTTTGTACTTTGTTTTATCTAAATTTTGAGTCTAGGATATGAGAAGAGGGTACCACTCGTATTGGAAGAGTACTACTCATTTGGGTCAGTCGTACCCCTGTAATGGGATTTTGGTAAAACTTAAGTGGGGGAATTTTGGATATTTCCCCACTTATCCTAATAAGGTCCCAGAACCTATAACCTACTTGGAAGGTTATTTACCATATTATTCCATTCATTAAGAATTAAAAACTCTTCTAAAAACTCTAAAATTCTCTCAAACTCTTTTGCATAAGAAAAGCTAGGGTTTCAACTAAAGGATTAATTTGGGGATTATATTGGTGATTTATTTCCATTATAATCTTGGTTTAAGGCATATTCTCTTCCCTCATTGTTAATTCTAGTGAGAGGATTATAGTGGATTCATAAAAGGTTGATGTGGTGAAGAGGTGGCCTAGATCCACGAATCCATCCAAAATGCAGAGCTTCTTGGATTTAGTAGAGTATTATAGGCAGATTATGGTAAGATTTTCATCGATGGTTGCTTATTTGACTAAGTTAACTCAGAAAAAGGTTAAGTTTTCTTGGTCGGATGCTTGTGAAGAGAGTTTCGAGAAGTTGAAGGATAAGTTAACTCTGGCTTCAAACTAACTTTTTCAGAAGGCAATAATGGGTTCATGGTTTATTATGATGCATCTCAAGTGTGTCTTGGTTGTGTTTTGATGCACTATAAAATGGCTATTTCCTATGATTCTAGGTAGTTGAAGGTACATGAGAGAAATTATCCTACTCAGGATTTAGAGTTATGGGCAATTGTGTTTTCTTTGAAAATATGGTGGCGTTATTTATATGGTGTGCATGTGGATATCTTTTTTGATCATAAGAGTCTACAGTATGTGTTCACCCAGAAAGAGCTTAATCTCAGGTAGAGAAGGTGTCTTGAGCTTTTCAAGAACTATGATATGAGTCTTCACTATCACCCAGGTAAGGCTAACATGGTTACTGATGCTCTTATCAGTTTACCCATGAGGAGTTTGGCTCATGCTAAGGAAGGAAAGCGAGAATTGGTGAAGTGTATTCAATGCTTAGCTAATCTTATAGTTTGCCTCTTAGACTCCAAGAATGGTAGTATGGTAGTGCAAGAAGTGGTTCAATCATCTCTTGGTGTGGAGATTAAGTAAAATCAAGTTCTAGATCCTATCTTGAAGAAAATCAAGAGCGATGTTGCTAGGAAAAAAGAAGTGGTGTTTGAGATCGGTAGTGATGGTACTTTATGATACCAAGGGATATTGTGTATTATTGATAGATGAGGCTCATGCTATGTTGTTTATCCTGGCTCAACTAAGATGTATCATGATCTCGAGAAGATCTATTAGTGGAATAGCATAAAGAAAGATATGGTTGGTATTGTGGCCAAGTGCATGGTGTGTCAACAAGTTAAGGTTGAGCACATGAGGTTAGGAGGGTTGTATCAAGAAATTAATTTTCCTGAATGAAAGTAGAAAGTGATCAAAATGGACTTGGTTATTGCTCTTCCTCGGTCTCAAAATTAATATGATTTAATTTAGGTCATCATGCATTGGATGACTAAGTGTACGAACTTTTGCTAGTATAGACTACCTTCTTGGTGGAAGATTATGTGAAGTTGTATCTTTAAGAGATTGTGAAGCTGCATGGGGTGCCTGGTTTGACTATTTTTTATTGTGGCATACATTTTACATCCCACTTAGTCCCGACTTGGTTTATCAGGCTATGGAGATGGTGAAGGTGATTCGAGAGAAGCTTAAGGCTGCCTAAAGTTGCCAAAAGTCTTATGCGGATGTTAGATGTAGAGACTTGGAGTTTGAGGTTAGGGATAAGAATTTCCTCAAGGTATCTCCCATGAAAGGAGTAGTATGGTTTGGCAAGAAATGGAACCTCAATTCCTGGTATGTTGGTCCTTATGAGGTTTTTCGGAGAATTGGTAATGGTTCTTATTTATTGGCATTTCCTTCTAGGTTGAGCTTGGTTCATTTGGTCTTTCATGTGTCCATATTGAGGACGTGCGTTGGTTGTCCTTCTTTGGTAGTTCCTTAGGAAGGATTTGGTATCTTGAACTCTCTGTTATATGAAGAGGTCCCAATTGAGATCTTTGATAGGCAAGTTTGTCAATTATGGACCAAGGATATGGCTTCGATTAAGGTTCTATAGCGAAACCATAAGGTGCTACTGCTGGGATTCGTGCGAAAGGTATGTGTCTTCAATACATCTTTATTTTCAGAGTTTTTTAAAGGAAATATTAATATTTTTACCTTATTATTTTAAAACTTTATTAAAGATTAGGAAAATATTTGATAATGCAAATGAGTCATGCGTTTGGTTACCCCTACCTTGTCCATCATAAGGGGATGAATGTTCCAAGAAGGGAGACTGAAATACCTTGGTTTTTGGACCTTAGAAAATATCCTAGAATTATGTTCTATGGACCCAATCCTACTCGATGGTACGAGTCGTATCTTGGGGTATGGATCGTATGGTCTAGTCATATGATGACCAGTGTTGGTTGGTGGGATGGATTTTTGTTACTAAAATAGGTATAACTTAGGGTATAAGTTGTATTGGTGGTTACGGATTATATGGTTCCTTAACTTATTCTTAGACTTGGTTACTTAGGTTGGATCTGAGTACGAGTGGCTCACCATGAGTCGTAATCCAGGGTTTGAGTTATAGCCAGGACTCGTATAGTAGATAGTGTCTAAATCTTTCTTAGGTTTAAATCTGCCAGGGGTACGGATAAAGGGTATGGTTCGTACGCTTTGGATACTACTTAAGTGGGGGTATTCTAGATATTTTCCCACTTATCCTAATAAAGTCCCACGACTTCTAACCTACTTGGAAGGTTATTCACCCTATTATTTCATTCATTGACAATTAGAAACTCTTTTAAACACTCTAAAATTCTCTCAAAAGCTTTTGGGGAAGGGAAGCTAGGGTTTTAACTAGAGGATTGACTTGGGGCTTGTCTTGGTAATTTCTTTCCATCATCATCTTTGTTTAAGGCATGTTCTCTTACCTTATTATTAATTCTATGTAACAGAATGGTTTTTATGAATGTTTTCATGATTTCATTGATTGTATGATTTTGGTTTTCAAATAGAATTGGGGGTTTTAATATTAAATGGTTGATTATTGTTTCCCATGGTATTTATTATGTTTTTGTATGTATTAATGATGGTTTTAGATAATTAGATTGCATGGGAATGGTTTAATGGTAATTGGAATTGGTTTTTGTCATATTATGCCCCCAATGTGTTTGACAAAATTCTTATAAAGATATGTCCATTGCATTGACTACTTTTAATGGAACACTTGCTCGTTTTATAACTTAGTAAAGGAATTGTACATGGATTAAATAGCTTGGAATGGTAAATGGCTATTGGTTATGCTTGTGGGGTACATGGAATCCCCCAAGTGGTTTAATATGGTAAATGGAAGGACACTTAAAAGTCCCCTTAAACTTATACATGGTTGCCTATGGATAATACTTGCAAATAAAGATTAGTATGATGATACCAATATTGATGACCTTAGTTAATAATTGGATAATGTTTTAATTATTTAGAAATTGGTTATAATTGAGAAATAATGGCGGGATATGTAGTAAACTCATAGAAGGTGGGGGTCCTAAGGAGACCAAAACTAGAAACTTATATTTGCTGATATAAGATTGGTCTTGGTGACTATGTGCATGATGTCACACTATATTTTTGGGGATGTACTAGTTATCCCAAGGGTTTTTTCCCTGGTCATGCATCTACACGCACTGGGGCTCTTTAGCAGGGAGATCTAAACCCATATAGCCTGTGGATGGCTTAGAATGGCAAAGCTACATAACCCAGGTAAAGGTTTTAAAGGCATGCTAAACCTGATCCCCTTTCCTGGCATGATTATATATATATATATATATGGTTGTATGCATATGGATGGTTTTACTTGGTTTTATAAATAGAATTATTTCATCCTTATCTGGAGATCATGCTAGCTTTCACCCACTAACCCATCTACTAGAGGTTATATACCCACGCTATGTAGGAATCAGCTGTTCACTTCTCCTATATAGTGATTGACTCAAGGACAGTATTTTGATTGAAGTTGTGAGCTTCCATCCTTTCAGAAGGCTCCATTTTATGTTATGGATATTTCTAGACACTTTGGATTATTTTTGGATATTGGTTTTGGATATGGTTGGGGGCATATCCCAATCAAATTTTATCACTCTTTTGGTTAGAGGCTTTGTGGTACTGCTATGGGTTGAAATAGTCAAGATCGGTATAGGTCTCAGCCTTAGCATTGGTATTGGTATTGAGGATGGTATCATTGAACATAATTTCTCATTGTTCTGCTGTCTTTCATTTTGGGATTAATTATATTATGTTTCAGAATATCTTTGGTTATGGCTAGTATTATGGCCCTTGTTTTAGTACAGTTGGATTATTAGTTTGGGATGGTTGGACTCAGTTGGGTCAGTCACATTTATGATCTTATCCTAGAGTCTTCATGTTAGCTGTTGCACTATCTTGCTACATGCTAAAAATTTATCCAACTTAGGGTAGGCAGTTGGATGTTAGGTTAGGTAACGGGGGTGGTCTTCGGTCCCAGACGGACATGGGATGCCTATTACGAAAAGGCCCCTAGTCTGGTCATGTTAAGTTAGTATCAGAATCTAGGTTCATTGTCAATTGTTAGTCCACAAAGCCATGTTGAGTAGAGTCTCTTTTAGGGGTTTGTAGTGTGCCACACTTATAAGGGAGAGGCTACAAGGCATTTAGGAATATTTCACTTTCTTGGTATTCTATTTTCAAGCTTGGAGTCTCGGTCTTGGAATCTTATCTAATCATTATTTGTTCATCTTTTAGATCATGCCTCGTAGATCTAAAATATAAGAAAATTCTTCTATCCCATCTGGAGGTAATACTGAAAGGGTTTATCCTAATTCTGGGGTTCATATTTGATATCACGGTCCTATCACTTATAGTTTTGGAGTTCCACCAGTTTCTATTAGTCCTCTTTAAGGTGGGGTGAATAATACAAAATTCTATTAGTCGATTCATATTATTGCTTAGATGGTCATTGCTCAGGATGAGCAGGGTGCGACTGATGCTTTGTCTACTGAGGCCACTAGGGTTTTCTAATTTATGAAGATGGGTTCTCCCATCTTTTTTAAAGTAGAGGTAGAGGAGGATCCACAAGGCTTCTGGATAAAATGGAAAAGGTATTTTAGGTGATGCAGGCTACTAATATAGAAAGGGTAACTTTGTAGCTTATCAGTTCAAAAAAGTTTCATATCAGTAATATGAGGAGTGAGATAGGGATAGGGGTGATGTGGAAGAATTAGTATTGTGAGATACTTTTTCTAAGGCCTTCTTAGATCGGTTTTTTCCCCAAGAGTTAAGGGAAGCAAAGATGGAGGAGTTTGTGAACCTCAAACAAGGGAGGATATCTGTCAAGGAATATACCTTGAAGTTTCATCAATTGTCAAGGTATGCTCCTAATTTAGTTGATGACATTCAGGAAAGAATAAGAAAGTTCACCTCTTGGTTGCATTAGGATTTGATTTTGGAGAGCAGGACAGCCTTGCTAATTAAAGATATAGACATCTCTAGGTTGACTGTTTGTATGTAGAAACTAGAGGATAAAAAGAAGCAGGTAGAGTTTGGGGATAGCCAGGGTAAGAATAGGTTTTTTGACTAGGGAGGTGCTTAGTCTCAAGGTGGTCAAGATGGTGGAAAAGGGTAGAAAAAGAACTGGGGGAGTTTTGGTTCCTTCTCTTCTATTAGGGCTCCTTACCAGTCAGGCGACAGGTGTGATTATGGTGGTGAAAATTTTCTAGCATAGGGCACCCAATCTCAGGACAATGGAGGTCAACCAATTTCTTTATACCCTTCTTATTGGTTTTATGGTTGTCCTCATCAAGGTTATTGCAAGGAAAAAAGGGACAAATGCTTCAAGTGTGGCTAGGAAAGCCATTGGTTCAGGGATTATCAGATTAATAAGGTTGCAACAAAGTCAAATAAGATTCATATGGCTTTATATTCTACTCCTACACCTGGTGGTATGGCATCTACTTCTGTTACCGCTCCTGGTTCTAGTGTTGGTCAAAATAGGTTGTATGCTTTGGCATCCTGATAGGAATCCAAGGCATCACTTGATGTCATTACTGGTATGTTACAATTTTTCTCTCATAACATATATTGTTTGCTTGATCTGGGATCCACTCTCTCCTATATGACTCCTTATGTGGCTTTATCTTTTGGTTTAGATTCGAAAGTTATTTTGGATCTTTTTTCTATTTCTACCCTAGTAGGTGACTCAGTTATTACTAAGAGAGTCTATAGGGTGGTGTGGTATCTGTTATTGGCAAGAAGACCTTGGTGGATTTATTTGAGTTGGGTATGGTGGATTTTGATGTTAATCTGGGGATAGATTGGTTACACTCTTGTTATATGTCCTTGGATTGTCGGGCCCTTAGGGTTATCTTTAGGTTCCCTGGTAAGCTGGTTATAGAATGGGAAGGTGGTTCTTTAGCTCCTTGGGGGATTTATTTATTATCTTAGAGCTCGAAGGATAATCTCTAAAGGTTGTCTTTATCACTTGGTTCGGGTTAAAGATTCTAACTCGGAAGGTCCTTCTTTCCAGTCAGTTCCAGTGGTTAATGAGTTTCCAGAGGTCTTTTTGGATGATCTTCTTGGTGTTTCTTTGGATAGAGAAATAAAGTTTAGTAATGATTTAGTTTTGTGCACTCATCTAATTTCTATTCCTCGATATAGAATGGATCCGACTGAGTTGAGAGAAATCAAGGAGTAACTTAAGGATCTTCTAGATAAGAGAATTATTCCTCCTAGTTTATCCCCATGGGGTGCACTAATGTTGTTTGTATGCAAGAAGGATGGTTTCCTTTGGATGTGCATTGACTATAAACAGTTAAACAAGGTGACGATCAAGAACAAGTATCCTCTTCCAAGGATAGATGATATGTTTTACCAGTTACAAGGTGCTAATCTCTTTTCTAACATAGATCTTATATCTGTGTACCATCATCTAAATATTAGGGAGGTGGATATGCCTAAGATGGCTTTTCATACTCGGTATGGGCACTTTGATTTTTTGGTGATGTCATTTGAGTTGACTAATGCTCTGGCAGCATTTATGGATCTGATGAATATGGTTTTTTATTAGGATTTGGATCTCTTTATCATTATGTTTATTGATGACATTATGGTCTATTTAAAGAGTAATGTGGATTATGCTAATCACCTCTGTGAGGTATTGCAAACCTTAATGGAACAATAGTTATATGCCAAGTTCTCCAAGTGTGAGTTTTGGTTGAACACTGTAACTTTCTTGGGTCATATTATTTCTAGTGAGGGGATCATGGGGGATCTAAAAAAAGGTTGTTGTGGTGAAGTGGTGGCCAAGACTCATGACTCTATCCAACATTTGGAGCTTATTAGGTTTAGCCAGGTATTATAGGCGATTTATGGAAAGATTTTTATCGATAATTGCTCCTTCGACTAAGTTAACTCAGAAGAAGGTTAAATTTTCTTGGTTGGATGCTTGTAAAGGGAGTTTCAAGAAGTTGAAGGATAAGTTAACTTCGGCTCAAATTGTAACTTTGCCAAAAAATAATGATGGGTTCGTGGTTTATTGTGATATATCTCTAGTGGGTCTTGGTTGTGTGTTGATGCAGCATGGGAAGGTGATTGCCTATGCTTCTAGGCAGTTGAAGGTATATGAGAGAAATTATCCTACTCGTGATTTGGAGTTGTTGGCGGTTGTATTTGCTTTGAAAATTTGGCGGTATTATTTATATGGTGTGCACGTGGATATCTTTTTTGGTCATAAGAGTCTACAGTATGTATTCACTCAGAAAGAGCTTAATCTCAGGAAAAGGAGATGGCTTGAGCCTCTTAAGGACTATGATATGAGTCTTCACTATCACCCAAGTAAGGCTAACGTAGTTACTGATGTTATTATCAGGTTATCCGTGGGGATTTTGGCTCATGTGATGAAAGAAAGCTGGAATTGGTGAAGAATATTCACCACTAGGCTAATCTTGGAATTTGCCTCTTAGACTCCAACGATGGTGGTGTGGTGGTGTAAGAAGTGGTTCAGTCATCTCTTGGTGTAGAGATTAAAGAGAAGCAAGTGCTAGATCCTATCTTGATGAGAATCAAGAATGACGTTGGTAGGCAAAAGATAGTGGTTTAGAGATCTATGGTGATGGTACTTTATGGCATATGGGAGGCTAAGTGTTCCTAATGTCGATAAGTTATGACAAAGGATATTGTCTTGGGCGCATGAGTTATGCTATGTTGTTCATCCCAGCTTGAGTAAGATGTATCATGATCTCAAGGATATTGATTAGTGGAATGGCATAAATATGGATGTGGCTGATTTTATGGCAAAGTGCATGGTATTTCAATAGGTTAAGATTGAGCACATAAGGCCAGGAGGATTGTATCAAGAAATTGATTTACCCTAATAGAAGTGGGAAGTAATCAATATGGACTTTGTTACTATTCTTCCCCAATCTCGAAATTAATATAATTTGATTTGGGTTATCATGGATAAGATGACTAAGTTGTACACTTTTTGCCAGAGTGGACTACCTTCTTGGTGGAAGATTGTGCGAAGCTGTATCATTAGGAGATTGTGAAGCTGTATGGCGTGCCTGGTTTGATTAGTTCTGATTATGGTACGCAGTTTAAATCCCACTTCTGGCGATCTTTTCATATGAGGTTGGGGACTGAGGTTAGTCTGAGTACTTCTTTCCACTTGCAGATAGATGTACAAGCCGAGAGAACTATTCAGACATTGAAGGATATGTTTTGGGCTTGTGTGATCGATTATGGTAGTGATTGGGTTGAGCATCTACCTTTGGTGGAGTTTTCTTACAACAATAGCTATCATTCTAATATTAGTATGGCCCCTTTTGAGGCATTGTCTAGTAGGAGGTGTAGATCTCTTATTAGTTGGTTCGATCTTGGTGAGGTGGACATGTTTGGTCCTAACTTCATTAACTAGTCTATGGAGAAGATGAAGGTAATTTGGGAGAGGTTTAAGGCTTCCCAAAGTCACCAAAATTCCTATACGAGTGTTGAGCATAGAGACTTGGAGTTTGAGGTTGGGGATAAAGTTTTCCCTGAGGTATCTCCCATGAAGGGAGTAGTACGGTTTGGCAAGATGGGGAAGCTCAGTCTCTAGTATGTTGGTCCTTATGAGGTATTGCATAGAATTGGTAATATTGCTTATGAGCTAGAGTTGCCTTCTAGCTTAAGCTTGGTTCATCAAGTCTTTCATGTTTCCATGTTAAGGAAGTGCATTGGTGAACCTTCTTTGGTTGTTCCTTTGGAAGGATTGGGTATCTCGAACTCTCTGTCTTATGAAGAGGTTTTGGTTGAGATCTTGGATTGGCATGTTCATCAGTTGAGGACCAAGGGTGTGGCTTCGGTTAAGGTTCTATGGCAAAACCATAAGGTGGAAATAGTTACATGAAAAGCAAAAGAGGACATGAAGTCCAAATATCCGCATTTGTTTTCTACTTTTGGGATTCATGCAGAAGGTGTGTGTCTTCAACACATCTTTATTTTCAAAGTTTGTTAGAGGAAAGATTAATATCTTTGCCTCTTTTTTTCAAACTATGTTAAAGATTAGAAATATATTTGATAATACAAATGACTCGTGCGTGTGGTTACCCTTACCTTATCCATGATTCAGGGATAAATGTTCCTAGTTGGGAAGACTAAAACACCTTAGTTTCTGGACCTTAGAAAATTTCCTGGAATTCTGGTCTCTGGACCTAATACGACTCGATGGTAAGAATCATATGTTGGGGTACGAATGGTATGGTCCAGTCATATGCTAACTAGTGTTGGTTGGTGGGATGGATTTTGGTTATTGGAATGGATACGACTTGTGTGTATGAGTTGTATTGGTGGTTACAGTTCATTTCATTCCTTAACTTACTTTTATACATGGTTACTTAGGTTGAATCTGAGTATGAGTGGCTTACCATGAGCCGTAAGCCAGGGTATAAGTCATACCCAGGACTCGTATGGAGGACAGTCTCTATATCTTTCTTGGGTTTAAATCTGCTAGGGGTACAAATTATATGCTATGGATAAGACTTGGTTGGATGAGTCGTATATTGGATAGTGTTTGTTCCAAAGATTGAGGCTTGGGTACAAGTGGAAGGTACCACTCATATTGAAAGGGTACGACTCGTGTGTGTCAGTCGTACCCCTATGATGGGATTTTGGTGCAACTTAAGTGGGGGTATTCTAGACATTTTTTCATTTATCCTAATAAGGTCCCCACAATTTCTAACCTACTTGAAAGGTTATTTACCCTATTATTCCATTCATTAACAATTAGAAACTCTTCTAAATACTCTAAAATTCTCTCAAAAGCTTTTGGGCAAGGGAAGCTAGGGTTTCAACTAGAGGATTGATATGCGTCTTATATTGGTGATTTTTTTTCATCATCATCTTAGTTTATGACATTTTCTCTTCCCTCATTGTTAGTTCTATATAAAGGCGTGATTTTTATGAATGTTTTCACGATTTCATTAATTATATGGTTTTGGTTTTCAAATATGATTTAGGGGTTTTGATATTAATTGGTTGATTATGGTTTCTCATGGTTTTAATTATGTTTTTATAAGCATTTATGGTGGTTTTGGATAATTGTATTGCAGGGGAATGGTTTAATGGTAATTGGAATTGGTTTTGGTCATATTATGCCCCCAATGTGTTTGACAAAATACTTATAAAGATATGTCCATTGCATTGACTACTTTTAATGGAATTCTTGCTTGTTTTAAAACTTGGTAAAGGAATTGTGCAAGGTTTAAATGGGTTGGAATGGTAAATGACTAATGGTTATGCTTGTGGGGTACATGGAATCCCCCAAGTGGTTTAATATGGTAAATGGAAAGGCACTTTAAAGTCCTCTTAAACTTATACATGGTTGGCTAAGGATATTACTTGCAAGTAAGGATTGGTATGACAATACCAATATTGATAGCCTTGGTTAATTACTAGATAATGGTTTGGTTATTTTGAAATTGGTTATAATTGGGCAATAATGGAAAGATGTTAAGCAAAGTCGTGGAAGGTGGAGGTCCCAAGGGGGACCAGAATTAAAAACTCAGATTTCTCGATATGAGTTGGTCTTGGAGAATGTGTGCATGATGTCACACTATATTTTGGGGGATGTGCTAATCATCCCAAGGTTGTCTTCTCTGGTTGTGTGGCTACACATACTGGGGCCCTTTGAGCAGGGAGAGCTGAACCCATATAGCCCATCGGTGGTTTAGGAAGGCAAAGCTACACATCCCAGGTAAAGGTTTTAAAGGCATGCTAAACCCGGTCACCTTTCCCGGCATGGTTATATATATATATATATATTGTTGTGTGCATATGAATGGTTTTACTTTATTTTATAAATGGCATTATTTTATCCTTATCCTGAGATCATGCTAGTATTCACTCGCTAGCCCATCTACTGGCGGTTGTAGACCTACGCTATATAGGAACTGGTTATTCTACTCTTCTTACATAGTGATTGACTCGGGGATAGCATTTGGACTGAGGTGGTAAGCTTCCATCCTATCGCAAGGTTCTGTTTAATGATATAGATATTTCTAGACACTTTGGTTTATTTTTGGATATTGGAATTGGCTATGGTTGGGGGCATGTCCTAATCCGATTTTATTACTCTTTTGGTTAAAGGCTTTGTGGTACTGCTATGGGTTAGAATGGATGGGATTGGTATAGGTGTAAGCCTTAGCATCGGTATTGTTCTTAAGGCTGGCACCATTGAACATAATTTCTCACTGTTCCATCGTATTTAATTTTAGGATTGATTATATTATGTTTTGGAAAATCTTTGGTTATGGCCTGTTTTATGGTCCTTGTTTTGGTATGGTTGGATTTTTGGATCGTTGGAATGGGATGGTTGGACTCAGTTATGTCGGTCATAATGTGATCTTATCCCAGAGTCTTCATGTGAGTTATTGTACTATCTTGCTATATGCTCGAAATTCAGCCAACTCAGGGCAGGGGGCTGGAGGTTGGGTTGGGTAACGAGGGTGGTCTCTAGTCCTAGACGGACTTGGGATGCCTATGATGACAAGGCCTCTGGTTGGGTAGCATCAATGTGATATAGAGGACTCAAACCCTCCAATCATAATGATAACTATAAGGTGGACTCAAACCTCCTGGTCTTAGCAAGGGAACTCGAACCCTCAATCCATAACGACCAATGCACCGGCTAGCGCGGTTACCAGTGTTGGTCCCCTAGGACCTTCACCTTCCACAGTTAGCTACACAACCCTCTTTTAAGCCCAATTAAAACACTTAACACATATTCTTATTTTTATTAAACCAAATGCACACCAAGGCATCCCATTGGTATTATCATACCAACCTCGTTAGTAAGCTACTATCATCATGCTATGTCATCTACTCAACCAACTGGGACTCAAACACACAAGTCAAAATATATTCAAATAATTAATTATTCGAGACTCAAACCTATTTAATTAACTGAACCCAAAAGGTTCCAATTCCACCATAAATACATGGCCACCAAGGCCTTTCAAGGAAAACATACATACTTCATTATCCTTTTTATGCCAATGCATTATTACAAGTTGGTAAACCAAACTATGTGACAAAAAGGGTTTTCATTGTAAATTACACAAACATGTTGAGGGCATACAATTTTTCAAAATCATATCAAGGCAAAATCATTAAATTGGGGGTTAACCCGGACCCCTCAATTTAATCACCATTCTTATGCACTCACAACTTCAAACCCATGTTTAAAATATGAATAATTATAATTAAACTAAGGGAAACATTGTTCAAAAATAAGCATTCAAAACCCCCAACCTTTGTTTCAAAACCAACATAAACACCTCATGAACAATACATTAAAACACATATTTTTAAGAAATTAACAATGAGGGAAGAGTAATGAAACACCCTGGGTTTTGATCCTTAGAAAATTTCTTGAGTTTTATCTTCTAGAAATTATACAATTGGGGGTCCTTGTTGTATGATAGGGTATGGTTTAGGGCCCTCAACTCTTATGTTGATGTAATGTTTAGTTGGGTTTTTTCCAAGGTATGAATGGACATTATACTAGTTGTATATTAAGGTACTAGAAGTATAGTTCCAGCCATATAATGTCCTATATCTAGCCTAGATGATTCTATTCTGCCTAAGGTATAGTTCTAGGGTACTTATTGTATTCTTGGGTATGATTTTGCAGTGTTGGAGACCAAGTAACTTCGTACGGTACGATTGGTGGGTACCACTCATATGTTAGGGTACGGTTTGGGGGTGTAGTCATACCCTCCTTAGGGAATTTGTACAGTTTAAGTTGGAGGTATTCTAGATATTTTCCCTCTTAACCCCTTATGACCCCATGAATTAAAACACTTTTGGGATATTATTTATCCTATTATTCTAAATTAAAAACACTAGAAACACTCCCAAATATCTCTCAAACTTTTGGTTTAAGAAAGAGGCTAGGGTTCCTTTAATACAATCAACTAGGGGCTTTCAAGAGCAAGTCTCTTTGTCTTCCTTCATATATAAGGCATGTTAATACTCCCTAATTGTTAATTCAACTAAATTCATGTTTTAATAGATGGTTTTTATGATTTAACTATGGGTATTATTTGGTTTTGAATTATAAGTTGGGGTTTTTGGTTGTTCTTGGTTGAATAATATTTTCCCATGTCTTAACTATGGTTTTTATGTTATATTTATGGTTTTGAACATGTGATGGTATGGGAATGGTCAATTAGTACTTGGTTTTGGTTTTGGAAACTATATGCCCTCAACATATTTGTTAAAATATCTATAAGAATGCTTTTGTCACATAGTTTGACTATTATTGGAAAATTTACTTTGCATAATATGGTAATGAAACTCAAATTGGTTTGGTTGGTTTTAAATGGTTTGGAAAGGCCTTTACGTCCATGGTTTTGGTTTAATTGAAAACTTGGGAGTCAAGTTGGTTTAATGATTTTGGTATGGCATAAAAGGATAGACTTGCAAACTCTAATTTTGGTATGATGATACCAATGGTTAATGCCTAACGAAAAGACTCACTGGTAATTGATTGGTTGTGCGTGAATGGTTTTAATATGGACTTAAAGAGGGATGTGTTAGAAAATCCATGAAAGGTGGTAATCCTAGAGGGCAAAAACTGGAAACTCATATTTGTCAATGTGAGGTTGGTCTTGGTGACTGTGTGCATTATGTCATACTTTATATTTTGAGGGATGTACTAGTCATCCCAGGTTCTATTTTTTGGTTGTGATGAAGCCTGTGGATGGTTTTAGGATGGCCAGCTACACAACCCAGGTTAATGGTTTTAAAAGCATATTAAACCTGGTTTCCTTTCCCGACATGGTCTATATATGTATGTATGTGATTGCACATGGTTATTTACTTTGATTTTGAATAATTAAATTATTTTATCCTTATTCCTGAGTACATGCTAGTGTTCACCTGCTAACCCATCTTTGGGCGGTTGTATCCCCACGCGATGCATGAACCGACCATACAACTCCTGCTCATTTATCTTGGATTCAGGGCTAGCTTAGAGTCAAACTAAAGTGGTGAGATTCCATACTTTAGAAGATTCTATTTCATGTTATGGATATCTTTTCATACTTTTGGTTATTTCTTGGACTCTTGTTTTGGCTATGGTTGGGGGCATGTCCCGACTGGATGTTCTTTGTTTTTTATTAAAGGCTTTGTGGGACTACTTTGGGCTAGTATGGGTGGTGCTGGTATTGGTGTCAGCCTTGGCATTGGTATTTGTATTAGGGATGACACTGATTGACTGTATTTGATTTATGATTGTCCCATTTTGTTATGTTTATATATATATATATATATATATATATATATATATATATATATATATTCAAAATTCATCTGATTTAAGGTGTAGGGCGGTTATGGTAGGGTATTGGGGGTGGTCTCCAATCCTGATTGGGCTTGAGGCACCCGATATGACTAGGCCCTAGTTTGGGTCGTGTTAAGTAACTTGCCTAAAATATTCACAATTATGGAGAAAAAACCTTGAATTGACCCCTAGATGCTCAACCTTGAGAAAACCCTAACTTGCTTTGCTTGAGAGAATTGAAGAGAGAAAAGGATATGTTTTGATTATGTTATGGGTGAGAATAAAGTCTCAATAAGTCGTGGTTTATATTTTAGAGGGAGATGTCTAAAATATCCTTATTAAAAGTTGGAAAACCATCGGTCATTAAAGGTGACTTAGACTCGTAGGGTCGCTTTACGACTCAGACCTTCCAGTCATAACCAAACTAGAACCCCCTTAGGTTGTTCATTGTGAACCCTATGACTGGTACCCTACATCTCGTAATGAGACACTACAGCTTGTAAGGTCAATTCATAGTCTTAATAATCTCAATAGATGCACCACACTGGGCACCTTATAAGATACCCTCTGTATGACTCGTTAAGAGTCTATAAGACTTATTTAGTCTAGTTGTTAATAAGGCAGTTACTTGGGAAAAAAATTTTGGGCTCATTACGACTGGGTCCTATTACCCGTAATGACATACCACTACTTATTAGATAAGTCATTGCCAAGACACAAAGCTCAGAACTCAAAAAAGTTTCAAGAGCCAAAATCCAGGGTGTTTTACACATGTGCCAAGTGTTTTCCCATGTCGGGTTCTATCTAGGTTACGTTAAAGCTACTTTCATGAACTCTGGACTTTAAAATCTCATGGTTATGAGGGATAGGGATTTTCAGTGAGTTTTTAGAGAAAGGGGGGGCTTGGGAAAATAAGGAGAAAAAAGGTTTCTAAAAGTTTGTTAGTGGGGTTACTTCCATCTACAATTATAACTGCAGCGGTAATTTGATCGTTGTAGTGGCTTTTGGTAGTTCAACCCAACCTCCTTTTTGGCCCACATTTTTCTTTCCTATTTAATTTTTTTCAAGTCTATTTGATACTAATACTTATCATAAATTATTTTTGGTTCATTTCATATATAACAATGGTTTGCATCATTATATGCCCAAACTAATAAGTTTGGTTGCACTAAACTAACACATCAATTCCTAATGGGTCTAGATGACTTATTTTTTGGGAATTTGCAATTCCATCTCTTAAACATGGATTCCCTTCCTTCTCTAAATAATTTTTATGCATTGGTAAGCCAAGAGTAAAGGGGTAAATATATTATTTGATAAAGTAAAGAGTGAAAGGTAATTAGTTTTGCAATGCAAGCGTGGGGGTAAGGAGGAATAAGATGACCAGTTCTCTCTAATTCACAACAACAAACCCAGTTTTTAAAATCATGTGTTGCCCTCATTGCTCCTATTATGAATATTATTATCAATGACTTGGATAGCCCAGGTCAAGTCGTTGTTGAGGACGTGGAATGAGACAAAAAATAATAACTCGATCAAGGATGTTGAGAGAGGCGTAGAATAGGACAAGAAATACTAACTCAATTTATGGTAGTGAACATCAGCAACCACAATAGCATTAACAATAAGGCACACAACAACAACAACATTTGTCTGTTGCCATGGTAGTGCATATTGCAGAGAGTCTTAAGGAATTGATCAATGATTTATTTGAACAATTGACACATGATCAAGTGCAGTAATTTTATTCTTTGATTGAAAGTTCCCTATTTGGCAATGAAAAATCTAGGAAGTCATATATAATTGTGTTATAGGCACGTATCAGTACACTAGACCCGTATATCAATAGGTTGGATCATTGGCTGCTCGATAGTGGTAAGTCTTATCATGTCAGAGGAAATTTGAACTTGTTATTTAATATTATTGATATTAATCCACTAATAGTATGCCTTCATGATGGTAAAAAATTAGCCGCCAAATTAGGATGTAACAAATCTTATATTATAGGTGTTTATTCGCGCCTAATTTATCTTATAACCCTAATTCTATTGGGCAAACAATTATTGATAAGTGTCACGTGACATTTGCTGGCAAGTTGTGTATGATATAAGCCACATTTTGAGGATGATAATTAGTTTGGGTAAGCATCAAGATAGGGTATACTATTTTTTATGAGTGACATAGAAGACTTACTAAGTCCTGAATATTGTGGGAACATATGGATTGCAGCACCAAGTATGGGACATATGTAATAAATGATTTATAAATATTTTATTTTGATTCAATTTGACTATTTTGACCTTCCTTATAGTTTTTACATGTTTATTTTACTGTGCGAGAATAGTTGGTATGGTTTCTGATGCGATCAAAAATGTTTTAGTAAAGTTTGTCGCTTTTAGAGGCTTTAAAAGTCATATAGAGATTTGGATAGTTTCATTGGGTCTGGAATGTCAAACTTGGTTTAGTAGCACAGTTGATTCAAATTCAAAACCTTTATTTTACATTTCAACCCTACATTTGAAAAATTACCTAAAAGGAGTTTCGAGGGTTAATTTATTGAAAATAATTATTTTTCAAATATTTAATGTTTCCATTGATTCTGGAATGCAAAAAATAGACAATTAGCATATATGGTTTACTTCTGATGAGTTCCAAATGAATCTCGAGGGTCTGTTTGATGTTTTTAAAATTATGTAAATCATTATTTTTATGGATATATGTTTCAAGTGGAATCCTTATTCACAAATGTGGGCCTCAAGCCATGAATAAGGAGAATTAATTAATCTTTCATCTTGATTGCAAAAGTGGTGGTAGCAATCGCGAAGTATGGTTGCTGGGTTGGGTATCTTTCATTCTTTGCGAATGCGACAGGGCTGTCACAAACATGGCGGTTCGAGTTGTGAAAGTTCGTAAATCCAAATCCCTAGCCGTGAATGTGAAGTCAACTTTTTTGGACCGATCAATTTTTACCTTATTGAACATGAAGGATTAATTGTGTTCGTGAAGTATTAATCACATAATATTATAAATGCTCCATTTTTGTATTTTTCACCATTGTTGGACTTTTAGCTCCAGGAGAGGTGATTTTCTAAAGTTATCTCACTATTCTTGATTAGATAAGCTCTAAAATTATCTTTCCATTATTTGCTATCAATTATATTATCGAGAACACTCTTTGATCTTGGTTTTAACATGGGATTTTGAGGATCTTCCCAGAATATCTTTAAAATGATTTTTCTTTAATTTGGACCTCGTTTTTAACTTATTTTTGTATGGATTTTCAAGTATAGATTCCTTAAAACCTAGGGAAGGTATTTCTAAAATCAATTTTGATTTTACCCTGTTATTTTAAATTCATTTTTTACCCCGTTTTGGACCTAGCTTAAATATGGACAATATATGTATCATTAGCTTTCTTTTAATGCGAACATTCTATATTAGAAAGGTTGTAGTTGATTTTGAGGTTGTTCATATGGGAAAGTCTTTGTGTTGAAGGACTTTAGTCTTGGATTTCATTGTTTTGAGGTAGGTTATGGCGTAACTTTCTTCAAACCGCATCATATATTTAATGAATAGGTAAAGCATAATATGGGTTCAGGAAATAACTATGGAAAATGTACTTTTAAATTATTATTGTTATGTAACCGTGTGGGGGGTTTATAGTCTTATTGTTATTGACTTGAGATATTATTTATATTGTGTGATGCCTATGCGGGGGCTTTATTTGGCATCATCTGGCCTTAGTTATGCATTTGACTTCCTTGTATATTAATATGATGCCTATAAGGGGAAATGAATGGATATTTATAGGCTTTATTAAGCATTGTTGCTTTCGACATGATCTTAATAATGTCTTATATGCATATTTATTTTAGTGGTGCCTAATTAGTAGTGATATCATGAAATGTTGACATAATGAGTTGATTATTGAACTCACCTATATATGTATTGAATGGATTGATTATCTTCATATTGATTTAATTATGTGCATACATCTTCATTTCATACTTATATATTCATGAGATATTGATACCATTGAGGAACACATATTTTTACAAAAAGTGAGATATTTTATAAAGTACCTATACTAAGGGATGAGATGGTAAGGTTGATTGAGACATAACATTGAGATTCTTAGATTTAGTAGAAGGGTTGAAAAACCACATGGGTTCTATTTATATGCATAATGGCTCAGTAAGTGTATATAGAAGGTCATGCGATAAATTTCAATCATTCATCATTATCCCGTTACCATTGCATTGCACTATATTTGCATTTCCATGTTATTTATATACTTGATGTGTATCTATTTTTGTACGTATTTAGGGAGTATCTATTTTCTATACATTCATTGTATATATCTATTTTTTATTAGTAGAGAGGATGTGAGCTATTATTTGAGAACTTTTCTGTTTCCAGGTTACATGCTCCTAGTGCTTTTTGCTTATATTATTTTCTATTTTGCTAAGTTGGACTATGACTCCTACTAAGTACAAGTGAATTTTAATGCTGCTGATTTGGTGACATTCGAGGTACTGGACACTCTATGCCTTCAGAGTCGACCCCAGACCTCCTCTTATCTAGTTTGATATCTTTATTTCAATTTTGGAAACAGATTATGTATTTTGGATTAGTTATCATTATTAGATGATCTACACTGATGACATCAAGTTTTGGGATAGCTATATATTTCATTTGGATTTCTATCCTTTATATGCATATGAGTGACTTGACTTCATTTAAGGAGTCTCATTTGTTCTATTTCCTTAGTTATCTTGTATTTCTTTACTTTGGAGTGATCAACATACTTATCAAGCATGAGTTACGATAAGTGCCATCATGACCTTCTTTTTGGGTCATGATAAATTGGTATCAAAGCACTAGGTTTACCAGTATCATAAGTGTAAGAGAAGGATGTTTAGTAGAGTCTCGCAGATTGGTGCGTAGATGTCGATATTTATCTTTGAGAGGCTATAAGATAGCTTTAGGAAAAAAATTCTCTACTTTGATTCCTTGTTATTCGGTTTGTTCTTACCCAATATTCTAAACTTGTATTCTATTTTTTTCTACACAGATAGTGACGACTAAGTCCAAAGATACTAAGGATGTTGAGCTGGCACCCGCTATAGAAGATCTGGTTTGAGGATGAGGTAGGGGTCATGGTCGACCTATAGGTAGAGGATAGGCACAAGGAGCTTCCCCAGTCAGAGGGTATGCTAGGGATGTCTCTTATGATCCTGGGGTTGTGTATACTAGAGATGATTATCAGATAGGGGTGTGGGGATAATTGAGGTTCCACAAAGTTCAGTTGATACCCCAGTACTTCGTGACTTATTGATTCGCCTATTGGGTGGCTTGGAGGGTGTTCTATTAAGTGTACCTTTTTTTTCTTTAGACTTTGGGTGGTAATCTACCATTTGTACTGGTATTTGCTTATGGTATTCCTACATCAATAGTGTAACCATCATTTATGGTACCCCTTAGTGTGGATTCAGTACCTATCAAACATGTTATTCCTCTAGTTGTTTTGGGTATAATAATGGCTTGATGAAAAAAATGGTTTGAGAGGTTTATCAATTTGGCTCCTCCCAAGTTTAGTAGAGCGAATGGCAAGGATATCTATGAGTTTCTGATTAACTTCCAAGAGAAGTTACATATTCTTGGATCTCTTGAGTCTCACAAAGTTGTTTATACTACCTATCTGTGATGAATGAAGCTAAGGATTATGGAGGTTTTTATCTAATTGTAGGCCTTTGGGTTTGCCTGCTATGAATTGGGCCTAGCTTTTTGAGGCTTTCTTGGGGAGGTTTTTGTATATATTTAGAGATCAGATGCACAATAAGTTTGATTATTTAGAGGATGGTTCTATGTTTATTGTTGAGTATGGGGCACATTCCCATGATTTATCCAGGTATTCAACAGCTAGTATTTTTACTGAGTCAGAGAGGATACGTAAGTTTGTGAATGGGTTAGAGGGTCTTTATCAATTGGTTACTGCCCAGATAGTTATTTCAATGGCTTATTTTTAGAGTATTATTAAGCATGCCAAGTTGATCAAGTTCATTACCCTGGCTACTCAGGGAGGCATAAAGAAGTTGTGTCGTCAGGTAAAGTTTAGTAGTCATGCCTTCCATAGCAGAGATATCTCAATTAGAGGTTCTCACAGTTATCATAGTAGGCCAATTTAGGCCACTTTGTAGGGATCATACGGTAGAACTTTAGGTTCTGCGACTTCAGGTATCCAAGCATCAGGTAATGGTAATTGAGGTTTCAGTTTGAGCTTATCTAGCTGGAGCGGTCGTCCTAGTTTGTCTGTATCTCCTCAGATTGAGTTAGACTGCAGAGGGTGCCTTGTATGTAATGAGGTTGTACATCTGTCCAAGGATTGTCCCTAACGGGTGTATGGACTCACCAACAGGGTTCTCATTATTAGCGTTGCCTTACTCTGATATCTGCTATTGACACCTAATTTTTGTCCTCCTTGTTCTGAATTAGTTTTTGAGTTTTTAAATTTTAAATAATTTTAAAATATTTGTTTTAATTTATTTGGAAATCAGTTCCAAGTTTACCTTTCTTTTATTTTTATTATTCATATTTTTTATATTTTTTGTAATTTTTACTTACCTTTTGAATTCTAGGAGAAATTAATGTATTTTGTATATAATTATATAGAGTTACACAATTCTCACTTAAAGAAATGTTTTAGAATTTAAGTTGAGTGAAAAGTTTGTTCAATTTCAAATACTCTACTTTTTGCAAAAATAGATTGAAAATAAGGTATTGATGACCTAATTGGTTCCTTAATCTTTAAACAAAATAATTATGCTTTATCAAATATTTATTTTTGAAATGTTGAATTTGAGAAGCTCATTAATTTAATTGAAAATTAGTTTTATCTTAATTTGTCTCAATTAATCCACTATGGCCATTTTATTAATTTAGCTTCGCTAAATTTGCAAATTTGATCTTACCTTTTTTTTCCTCATTTCAGCTGACCAGACCCATTATTGTATGCTTGATCCGGTCCATTCCATAAATCCCCAAAAATATTCCTTGTTTTGAACATATACATACAAACTTATACACATACTAGCAAGAAACAAAAGTTAGAGATATAAGAGAGTGATATTTTGAAATTTTGAATATCATGAAGATAATAATCTTCATAATTGAGTTTAATTTGGAAAAGAAATATATTAATTTAAATAAGAGTAATTTATGGGAAAAGGAAAAAAAATGAAAGAGAAATCTAAGAGATTTCAAACAATAAAAGGTAAAGTAAAAATCAGTTAAAGGAAAAAGAAAGAGAAGTGGCATGAAAAAGGGAACCTTATACATGATAACTTCTCAAAGGCAGTAAGGGGGGAACCACACTTAAAATAATGTTATGTCTGCTACACTATGTAATTTCATTAAAGTGTTGCTATTTTTCATAATTTAAGTCTTAAGTATGCTACTTCTTGTAGTTTTTCCTGTAGAATATGTGATAAGATACCTCCTTACATTTTAGAAGAAATAAATAATAGATAGCACTTTTTAGATGAAGATATTGTTGATGAGAAACATAAAGTCTTTCAACTTTTCAAGTTAACGAATTAATCAACTAAAGTAACGATAACTTGTACAACCAGATCATTATAGAAAACAGCCCGAACATTACAATCAACACAAAATATGAAGCATATTTTCATTAGTTGCCCTTATTTATAGGAAGAGATTCTCAATGGGTTTGTTCTGCGTTTCCTTTCTTGATTTCTTTCTTGAGAATAAGCCACACTTAAATTTTTTGATTGGAAGCAAGGAGATTTGATCTTGGTAAAACCCTTTGCTTTGAGCTCCAACAGCCTCCCCCAACTCAAGTAATTCCTGTAATTCAATTCACATTATAACTAAGGAATTAAAGCGGCAAGATTTACTAAGTCTCCAATATAAATCTTCAAATAATCCAAAACAAAACAAAAGTCCCCAATATAAATCTTCAAATAATCCATAATAAAGCAAAATTATAAAATTATTTATGGATCATCTTCTTTGTTATGTTGTTCAAATCAAACCTCAACAATCAAAATCCATTCTTTCATGACAATTCACTCCTCTAATTCAAGATTAAAATCTCAATGTTCAATAATCATAAAAAATTATTATTTAATTCAAACAAACTAACTACCTTACTTTTGCTTGAAAAGGTCGATTTCAGATGAAGAGAACTCTATTGCTCGTCAATTACGAAATAATAGTTTAATTTATAGGTTCTTTTTATATAAGATAAAATTCTAATTGATTTAGAAGTGCTAAATATTACAATTTCTTACCTAATCAAAAATAAATTTTAATTATTAAATAACAATTTGTGGAAAAAGTAAAATAAAAAACTATGTTGTTTAAAGAGAAGAATTTTAATGAAGGGCAAAAAGTTCATAACAAAAAAACCTCTCAATTGACAATTATCTATCGGGAATACATGATAACTTATTATTTTCAACTTCAAGAATATACTAAAATCATAAAAAAAAAAAATCAATTAGCAATTGTCTATTTAAATATAATATAATTTATTCGTGTAAATATGAAAAAACATATACTAAAATCTAAGAAAACTTACCTCAAAATCCAAACAAATTTATATTAATTATTTATGTCATTATAAACACAATCATAATAAAGAAACTCCTCAATTAGCAATTATCTATCTGGAATACGTGACTTACTATTTTCAACTTCATGAACATACTAAAATCATAAAAAAAAAAAAAAAAATTCAATTAGTAATTGTCTATCAAAATACAAGATAATTTATTCTAGTAAATATAAAAAATATACTAAAATATAAGAAAATTTACCTCAAAGCACAAGTAAATTTATCTCTTCAATGGACGATACTATCAATATTTCACAAAAAACCTTCTCAATTAGCTATTATCGATCAAGAATACGTGATAATTTATTTATTGTAAGCTTTAAGAACATCCTAAAATTATAGAAAACTTACTTCAAATGACAATCAATTTATCTATTTAATCATAAATACTATCAAGATTGCAAACATCAAGAACATACTAAAATTTTTAAAAACTTACCTCAAATCACAAACAATTTGCCTCTTCAATCATAAGATACATCAAAATAAAAATACTTCTCAATGAGAAATTGTCTATCAAGAATACATGATGATTTATTTTGGAAATTTTAAGGAAATATTAAAATTTTAGAAAAAATTACCTCAAATCACAAGAAAATTTATCTCTTAAATGACATTTACTGTCAAGATTATAAATATCAAGAACATGCTAAAACATTAGAAAACTTACCTTAAATTTGTCCCTTCAATTATAAGATATATTGAGGTTTAAAAAGAAATCAATTAGCAATTGTTTATCAAAAATACATGATAATTTATTTATTAGAAACTTCAAAAACATAATAAAATTTTAAAAATTTACCTCAAATAACAATAAAATTTATATACATTAATAAGAAAATTCTATATCTAAACCTATTTTTTCTCTACATGTGGTAATTTTGGAGACAAAAATTCTAAACCTTTATAAAGAAAGATAATTATTATCAATTAATTAATTCAAGAATCCTAATGTTAAAGTGATTCAAAAGCTAAACAAATTGATCACGCATGTTAAGTTTTTTCTTTTTTTGGGCCAACTTTCAAGTTTTTATTAGATTTTGGTGGTTATTTTTTTCTTTTTTCTACAATATTAATTTTGCTTTTGCTGTGCAGGCTTTTATGCTATTTTTTTCTTCTATATATTAGAACTCCTTTTTTAAGTACATAAGGATAAAATATCTATCAACATTAATTGTTCACATATTTTTTCTTACCATATATTGTAGTATTTCTTTTAAATATTATAAATATAATAATTGAAAGAAATAAGTGAAAAGACAATTTTGTCTATTGATGAGACCTTTCATGAAGGACAAAATGTTCAAATCGCTTTTCTAAGGGTCTTCACACTTTTAATATATTATAAATTATAGATATAGATATTTTCACTTGGCCCGTGTTAAGCCCGGGCACAAACTCAAGATATAAAAATAATAATTAAAATCTTAATATATAATTCATATCATACTTTTTTTTTTTACTTTATAATTAACATAATATAATGATGAACCTATTAAACATGTTTTTTTGAGTCAATTTTATAGTTACTAAAGTTCTTAATCACATAATTGGATATTTTTAAATAAAATTATTTGCACAAAAAAAAATATTATCGAAGAATTAGAATATATCAAAAGGCCACAAGTAATTCAATATTTTATAAAATAACATGATTCAAAATATGTTAATAATTACTATTTAATGAAGATCATAAATATAAAATATTGATATATTTGTGAATTTCTGGATATGTAATTTCTTAACTATAGATAGAAAAAACTTTATTTTAATATTTATTGAATTTTAACTTCATTCATAATTTCATGTGGCAAGATCTTTTGCAAAATTCAATTTTTTTCAACTTATACAACAAAATATTTCAATGATTTCAAGTATATATAAGAATAGTTAAGATCTTAATTTAGAGTCTTTGCACAAATTAACTTAATGGTGATCTATAGGGATATTAAATAATAATTAAATTAAATTAATAAATTACTTCATTCGGTACATTTATTTGTCGTATTTATTTTTTACGTTCACGATAAAAGAATATCCTATTCATCCTCTTTTAACTATCGATTTATCCCTTTTCATGTCCACTGAGGAAAATAATAAAATTAATGTGATATTTATTATTTATTAAGTTACCCTATTTATTACATGATTTTTAAGAATTGAACAATATTAAAAGAACAATAAAAGTTCTAGTTGAAAAGTATTGCAAACTTTAATTTTGTATTAATATTATTTTGAAAATAATTTTCTTTGAACTAAAGTGATTAATAATTTAAAAGAGAGTTTTAATTAAAAGATCACCTATTAGGTAGCAAGAAGAGATAAATTACAATCACACAAGTGGGAATGTTTCTAAAAAAATAATAAGAGTAAAAATGAAAATATTTAACAAAAAGACACTGCAAATTGTCATGTGTAATAACTTAACTTACATGACTAAAGAAGTGACATACCTAAAATGCCCTTTTGAGGACTATCAAAATTTGACATCCTTCCATATATTTTTCTACTATATAGAAGAATGAGTTTAGGAACGACCAAGGGCAAAGCTGTAAATATGCACATTGTTGGGGACAAAATAGTAATTATGTCTGGTAGATATTTACCTATCTTGTTTCTCCTAAACATTCTAGAAACAACAACCAGAACATCTTCAGTTGTCCTTCAACTCTCAAGAATACTTAGGAATGACCGTTTTCATCATCATTGTCGGCGGAAACCCAACAACAATAAGAAAGAATAGTACAACGCAGAGATTCATTTCTTACAAAGTTACGGAAGGCTGTCATGCGGCCGACATCTCCGCCATTTGGATTATTCAATGTTGCAGCCCTTCCATTATTGGTTCAATGCATGAAGTAGTCTAATTCGTTGGTTATGATCTTCCATTATTGGTTCAATGCATGAAGTAAGTAGTCTAATTCGTTGGTTATGATCTGATAGTTGCTATTACTAATGCACTAAATGTAGGTCTAGAAACATTATTCCCGTTTTTTAGTACTCCTTCTTCTCACTCTCTATTTCTTACTGAATGTAGATTTTTTTCAACTTTGGGAAAAAATAAAGAGCGAATTAAGTAACTAGAAATAATGAAAGCTTCCATGATAGTAATTTCTTTTCTTTGGAACTAGCTGGTTTTGAACTTTACTCTTCCTCTTTAGGTTTCAACTCTTTCGTCTATGCTATATGTAATAGGTACAACTCGGAATGTAAGTTGGAGAAGAGTCGTTCATTGACGTAGAGGTGAAGATTAAGCAAGTATCATGAATGCGCATTTGTATTTCATGTAACCATGCTATCAAAATCTATTGCTTCAGGTATAGTTTTCTCAAATTCAAGGCTACCAAAGCTTATTGCTGTTTGTTAAATTATAGTTTTAGTAAGTTGCAACGGTCAACTTGACTAAATCTCGATGTGTAAAATAGGATGAGTCAAACCAGGAAATTTACTTTGGGTAGGTTAGGAGAAAATTAAGTATAAGGAACAATAAGACTAAAAATGGCATATGAAGTTTCTATTCAAGATTTCATTTTTCATAAGAATTTACCGTGCAATAAACTCTCTACTGATAGCATAACAACAACAACATACTTGGTATAATTCATATATGGAATTGGAGAGGGTGGTTTAGTTCCTACTGATAGCAATTCCACGATTCAATATCAAAGTGTTTTATTTGTTATGTTGTAGACCTCATAAAGAGAAAGATCTAGAGTACCTATTATGTAGAGTGAGGTAGCAATCAACGTATGAAAAAACATTCTGTGTTACTTGTTGTATTATTAGGATCAGAATTATCATGAGGCATTGACTTACAGAACGATTGTATTTTTAATCTCAAACAAATAGAGTATACATGTCTATTTTCTTTCAATTCGTTCTTGATTTGTCTTCAAACTTCCTTGTAGGTATTGATATTTTAGTATTAAACATGAAAAATTGTAATTGTATTATAGTAATGGTCAGATTATTAATATGGATGTCATTGCGTTTGTAATTGAAAAACAACTTCATACCATTAGTGGTAGTTGCTTTCTAGATTTTCGAGAAACTAAAAAGTTTTAAAGGACAAGTAAAATGAAGACGCAGTAGCTTAGAGTTCTATAATTTTATTTTCTACGCAAAAGTTGATTTCCATATAGTTAATTAAATCATAGATTGATTAATGTGTCAAGATCAATTAAAAATAACTCAAGAAACTTTACATATGAAAATAGATGAAAGTTAAGTGTTGTTAGTAGAACATTGCTCGACTTACTGATGTTTTAAAAATGTCTTCACAAAAGCTCAAGTAATTGGCAATTCTGCTGGAATGACTATACATTCCAGTAGGATTACAAATATATTGATAGTTGTGCTTTTGCCAATAACAGGAACACCATTGATATTAATCGACTACTATTTGTGTTTCATTAATTATCTTACCAAATTTATTCAAGTTTTCTGGCTGAATTTATATATGTTGATATTAAGTTGGAATTAGATGGCTTGGAAAATCCCATCAACTGAATTTAAGTTTTTTGAGATTTTCCAAGCCCATACAAGTCTACAAGGTATGAGGTCTAGCTGAATTTGAATACCTCACCAAGTTAATTACCTCATGTAATGCTAGATCCCATCCTTGTAGGCTTGTACGGCTTGAAAAATCAATGTATAAATAGCCATTTACAAATATGTTTCTGAACTGCATCAAATTCTTTTAGTGTTTGATCTTCTTAATTCTCTTCGCCTTTGTGTATTCACAGTTCCTGTGCTTCTATGCATCATCCTTTGTTATTCAGAACGTGAAGCAAATGGAATGGAATCAATTTTGGATGAATTATCAACCCTACAACAGTAAGTAGTGAGTCTTCTCAATACATATCATGAAGTATTCACTTTTGAAGATGGACTTCTGTAGCTATTCGGTACAATGAAATAACAGGCGATTCAATTTATTATTTCTTCATTTGAGGAAAGAGGATATGAAAGTTTAGGCGTTTACCATCTGAATCTTGCATTGTCAAGAATATTGAACATGAACAACTAAAAAAGAAAATAGATGTCAAAATTACACAGACAATGAGATAGCAGTCTTTTTATTCTGGAAATGTTGGTAGATATAACAACGACAAAAAAAATTGTTTGTAAAGGATCTTTAAAACTGGAGAATGGATTGAAGCTGCACAAAAAGTATAAATAGATGTGAGATCAAGATTGTCATCATACAGAATAAAAAATTCTTCAAGACAGTCATCAGTAAGTTTTTCTTTTTTTTTTTTTGCAGATAACCTTTATTACTATTATACCATTAGCTTGAATTGTTTTTACAAAATTTATTCATGAGTTGATGGCTTTCATGTGGCGAAGTCTCTCGGGACTAGGTAAGAATTATTTGAATGATTGGACTGTGGTGTTTCTTATTTGATTTTTCTTAATTTTGTTATAAACCTCAGGTACGATTGCTGGTTCTTCAGCTGGTGTACACCTCAAAACTGATCGTTTATCATACTTTGAGGTCAGTCCTCCACCCTTTTCAACCCCCACTTGTGAGATTTCACGGGGTATATTATTGTTAAACTATTTGTTCCAACAAAATAATTAGACTCCATGATTTATTCATCAAAGAAAAGTAATAAATAACATCTTATCTACTCCGTCCTATATGCACCTAGTTTCAACATTTCTTTAATTTTTTTCTTATCATAATATGTAATTCCTTTATGTAGAGTTTTTTCCTAGGCTAAAACAAACACGTATAAATAACATAAATACCAACCTTTTAAAAGTAATTACACTTTCTCCCATTTTTTTAATTACTTTACTCTCTCTCCCTATTAATATACATACTATAGCCAACATATACATAGCATTCTGTGATATGTAGATTTTTGTAATATGTTTAGGGAGTTATGATTTTTTGTAATATTGAAAACATAAGTTGTGTATTTATGAAATTTTTAAAACATCTTACCCAAGCTTGTTCACTGGACTTCTCTGTAGAATTTGCTTACAAAATATTTTAGGCCGAATAGAATATCTGCAGTTGGAGAGTTATCACTACTATGTCTCCATAGCACTACACCAAACAATTTAACTTTTATGTTTGTAGAAAGTGTTGTTTTTTAATTGATTTTGTGACATTTCTTGTGCCTTATTACTTTGGTTGGATTTTCACGTTTAAGGCTTCACTTAATAGCTAGCTGTGCACTTTAATTTTGGATATTGTTGCGATTGTACCATATATATGTTTCTAGAAATGAAAAATCTCAGACACCGCACTATTCCATATTAGCTAAGCTGCTGGTAATCTTGATCACTTTGTTTCTGTTCTTTGTATTGTAAGAGTTTGTTTTACCCTCGATAGAGAAGAAATAATTCTTTGAATTTCACTTAATTTTTTTGGCCGTTAATTTAAATGTGGACTTAAAATGACACCCACAGATACATTACATCCCGTCATTCTGAATAGCATCATTGACCATTTAAGTTGTAATCTTCCCCCAACCCCACTTGGTGAAAATTTAGTGGGTATGTTGTTGTTTGCCTTGAAGTTGTGACACCTATATTTCTACCGAAACATACATTTAGTACAGGTATTATATGTTATTTTTCAAAGATAAATAGTACGACATTATTATCCTGAAATAGCTTTTGAACTTTCATTTTGTTATTTGTGACTACTTTTATTGAAGATTGAATTTCAACTAATGTCAACATTTTCTAATTTAGCAAATGAATTGCAAAACTTTACTGGAATTTGAAAGAGAATCCCCATATTAAATTTGTGGTAACATGTAAAACTTGGTAGCATCTACCTATAATTTTATTTGGCTTTTCCTACTATTGCGTCCAAAAGCTCATATTAATTGGTAAGAATATGGCATGAGGTTAATTTGTAAGATGATTGTGTCTTCAAATAGTTGAGAGGTGGAATTGAGGCTAGGCATTTTGATCAAAATCATTATCACTATTTTAAATAGTTCTTTAGGAATCTTCCTATACAACTGCAAAGTGATTTACGCTCATTTATTAATGTAATTGTGGCTGTGTAGGTCTAGGATAATGGTGCCCAGTGATTGTGTATTAAGAGCTTGCAGCTAAAAAGCAAAATGACTTGTCGATTTATGCCTTTCAAGATGAAGTTGGCCAAGAAACTTGAAGCCCTGCTCCTATTCTTCCTCTTGACAAATGTATATGATATGTACGACATCACAACGAAGAAAATTCTTTTTAAAAATACAATTTTATTTATTTCATGTTATTCTTACGGCTACACATTTATGATTTACCCAGAGTCAACTAAGTTCAATTCTCGAATTAGTCATATTTATTATCACGAGAGTAGTTGAATTTTTTTTTAGAGTTATTATGGTGTTATTTTATTCATGTGAAGGGGGTTCTCCAAGGTGAAATCACATACCTATTAGACTTACTTTTACATCTATAAAGTTGCAAATATTTATAGTTGTGCTGTATCTACATTATATGAGTTCTATGTTTGTCATATGTTGCTTTGTCATTCTTCTTTAGAACTGTCCTGTCACCAAATGATTGCAAAGATTAGCCATTAATAACTAAAAATTAGTAAGTTATAAACTGTCATGTTTATTTAAAAATTATTAATGATCATTTTTTTCTGAGGAAACTAATTAAATACCGATATATATAACATGGGAGAAATTGTAATATTGGGCCCATAAATGGGCAATAATTTATCTAAAAATTAAAAAAATACATAACTTATGTTTTTAAAATTACAAAAAATCCCAACTCCCTAAACATATTACAAAAATTCCAATATACACATAATGCTATGTATATGTCGACTATGTTATGTATATTAATAGAGAAAGAGAGTAAAGTAATTAAAAAAGTGAGAGTGAGAGTAATTACTTCCAAAATAGTTGGTATTTATGTTATTTATACATAATTTATTGGATAAATTACACAAATCTCATACTTAAGAGACTATATTATGTAATATCCCTTACTTTTATAAAATTTACGTAAAATTTCATTTTTCAACTTTACTCTTGATGCATATCAAGAAAGCCCCACATTCTATTTTTACTCCATTATTAACTCATTCGAGATTTCTTCCCTAAAATATCACCCTAATTATAAACAATTAAATCATTTTCCTTCCTGATTTTTTCTCTTCCGTTAATGCTTAAATTATCTACCTTCCTGATTTTTTTCCTCTATTAATGCATGCAACTTTTTTTTTCCTCTCCTAAAATTTCTCCCATTTTTTTTTTTAAAAATCTATTGATACATATATAAATTTATTTAATTATTCATACATGTTTATTTTTTTAATGGTGATTCATATGAATGATAAATATGACATCATTATATGGGTATTATGGTGATTTATACGATAGATACATTTTCTATGATTTTAATGGGTGATACATATAATATTAATGGGTGATACATATTGTATTATTGTATTATGGTGATTCATATGGTAGATACAATTATTTATATCAATTATTGGGTGATTCATATGATATTAATAGGTGATATATATAGTATTATGGTGATTCATATGGTAAATACAATTATTTATTTAAATTATTGGGTGATTCATACATATGATATTTTGGTGATTCGTATGGTAAATATAATTATTTATTTCAATTATTGGGTGATTCATATATATGATATTATGGTGATTCATATGGTAGATGCAATTATTTATTTCAATTATTGAGTGATTCATATGATATTAATGGGTGATATATATGGTATTATGGGTGATTCGTATGTTATTAATGAAAGGTAATGATGTATTCACTGTAGGAAACAAAAGTAATAATATTTTTTAAAAAAAATTAAATGTAGAATTGAAACATAATTAAATTAAATCTAAAAAAAGCAGGCTAAAATTAAAGATAATTAAATCTCAATTAAACAACTAAATTAAGTCTAAAAAATAGAAAAATTAGATATCTTTCCTTAAATAAAAAAAATACAATAAATAAAAGAGAATCTATTATTTTCTTAAATAAATATCTTATTAGTTTCTAATGTATCACTTTTTTATATATATATATCACCATATAATATATGTATCACATTTTAAAAAATTAGGATAAAATGTAATTAATAAAATAGTCAGAATTTTATATAATATCACTTAAAGATTCATGGACTTATATAAATTACCCTAATTTATTTTCTTTTCTTCTATCTGTTTTGTAAGGATTTCTAGGATGACTAAAGCTCAAGATGAACTGTCTCTTGAAGTCTGTAGAATAAATATATATCTGCTTTGAATTTTTTGCATGTCTATCTACAGATATACGAAGTATTTCTTTATATTGAATGTAGATAATAGTAGCCTACTTTCTTAATTGGCCTTATAAAGGACGAAAGTTAATAGAGTACAGTAATAAACTGATGAACATTTCACCAATTTGAACTCATTTTAAATGGCAAGATTTCTAACTTTTGATTTGTGATGAGTTTGAATGAAACAGGACCTCATATGTAGTTGAGGTTTTTTAATTCTCTCAACTCTATCAAAGGTAAGTCTTTTTATCCCTTATTTTGATACAAAAATTTTCAACTTTGTGCTAGATGTGTCCTTATTTTTCATTCTCAACATATAGAAAGGTGAGTTAGTGGACGACCAATGGCAAATTTGTAATTAAGCTCATATACAAGATTAAATATTTTTCTAAGCATTTTTGTCATTTGAATAAAGAAAAGTGCTTGATCTCCACATTCTTCTTTTTATTGTATTGTTCCGTTTTAGCTTGTCTGTGGTGAATTTTTTTCTTTGGTTTAATCTTTGGCCGAGGGTAGAAATCTTTGGGAGAACTTCATAGAGCAACCTTCATAAAAGAAGAACTTCCTGAAGCAACATCACTATATATTATTGTTGTTGTTTATTGTCACTATTTTGTCATCAATATTACTCCAGAGCTATCTTGAGCAGGAGGAAGTTAGTTCTTAACCAACAGTTTGGTGTGTAATATCTTATGTGGATCCCACAATTTTCGTCACTACTTCTTATAAATATGTTTTGTCGATTCTAATATACAATATTCATTTCTAATCTTTTTTATAAGTAATTCATTTTATTGAAATCAAATGTCCACAGGCAAGTAGCATTAATTTTTTTCTTTGCACATTTGTCTATAGTAAATTATTTAGTGAAATAATAAACAAATATAAAAAAATATATTACTCCCTTTGTTTAAAAAAGAATAATCTATTTTAACTTAACACGGAATATTAAAAAAAATTGTAATTCTTTTATATCCTGTGGTCATAAATTAAAGTTATGTCAAATATACCAAAATTTTCTTCATCTTGTGGTTTTAAAAATGACACGTGGAAAGTAGAATTTAAAGTATTATATAAAAAAAAGTTCATCCTTTTTTAAACAAATTAAAAAAAAAATAGGCCTTTTATTTTGAAATTGAGGAAGTAACAAACATCTATAGGAGATTCATCTATCCACTGTTCACATAATTCAAAAATAATTTCAAATTGAACTTTTTCATGATACCTAAAATAATTTTAAAATATATTTTGTTAAACCTTAAAAGTAATTTAAGTAATGACTTTTTTTTTTCCAAACTTTATTATGATATATGAGAATTTGTGTAATAATATTTTTATTAATTATAAATTTAAATGATATACTTGAATCGAGTGGGAAGAATAATTTTAAATTTAAACAGAAATTTTATTTGAGTTTTTTTCCATTTAAACATTTTATTCAACCACAGTATTTACGAAGTAATATTTTTAAATAAATTTAAATTTATAATCTGAATCTCCTTCTATGAAATATTAGATTGTTTATATAGAACTAAAATTATTTTTTATTTTTATGTGGTAAATCTTAAATTTTTTTCTTCATATATTTATTTTCTTATATTTTAATTTTTTTGAATAACAACTTTGACTCTGCCAAAATTTTCAATACTCTAAACTTTTAATATTTATTTTTTGGTCGAAAAATACTATCACGCTTAAACTTGGTGGGTTAAATTTAAAGTTGTTAACCTATCTAAAGATATTTTTTTTTGTTCACTATCAAATAATTTTATGAAAGATATCATTAAACTAGTTTATAAATGTTTTACTAGAAATGAAAAAGAATTACATATGTAATATTCATATAAGACTTCGAACGCACAACTTTTGTATTCACTTATGGATTGTAGGTGTAATTACAATTGATGTGCATTCAACTCATAAAAAAGATATTTAAAAGATAGTTTTTTTAAAAAAATTGAAGTACATTAAATGGTCAGTATAAAGAATTTTTATTATATCATAGAAATATATTTATATGTAAGCTTTCATATAAATTGAGATTTGTAATCTTGAAAATAAGATATATAATACTCCATTCATTCCTTTTTACTTAATCCATTTGGATTGTGTTTATATTCTTAAATATTTGCTCCTTTAATCAAGAATAATTTGAATAAAATTTCCCTATTATGCTCTTGTTCAATAAATGTAATCATTATTGATTTGGAAAGAGGTATAAAATTTAATTAGGAGTATATTAGTGAAATTAGTTTTAATTTTGTAGGAGCAAGAGATTAAAGTGTGTTTTTAACCGTAATAAAACAAATAAAAAGGAATAAAGAGAGTGTTATAGGATAGAAAATTAACCTGCATGTAAAATAACTTTAAATTAACATTAAATAACATATATTTTTTAAATTCCTTTAATAATTTTTTTTTTTAACTCCGACAATACTAATTTGATTTGTGATTTTTTTTTTTTATATAGATAATTTCAACTATCAATAATGTATCTTTAGTATTTTTATATTATTTCATTATGAAAATGAATGCATGATATATTTATATGGATAAGAACAATCTCTTATCTCCTTAATATAAATTCGCTATTTACTTTTATTTATATAGTATAAGGTAAAAAGATCACATTTTAAGAAAATATTGCTCTTAATATTTTATAAAAAATGTTAATATGCTGATACTTATAATTTTAAGGGAATCTTTCAAAAATAGCTACATTTTGCTGGAAACTCACCTTTCATAGCCATATTTTACATAATTACCATTTATAGCTGTTGTATTCAATTTACGCCCGTTGTATTCGATTTTATCAATAGTCTGTATTCATATAAAATATAAATACAATACCATTTAGCTACTGTATTTGATTCACAGCTGCTGTATTTACTTTTACTTAGTGGTCTGTAGTCATAAAAACATAAATACACCTACATATTTAGTCTTGCCAAAAACATTACCATTTGTTTTCTTTTTCTTTTTTTATATTTCTTCTTTTTCATGTTTTCCTCGTTTTTTCTTCTTCTTTTTTCTAATTTTTGCTATTTTTATTTTTTTATTTTTTTTATTTTTTTTTTTTTTTTCTTTTCTTTTTTGTACTTATTTTCTTTATTATTTTTTGTTCTATTTTATATTTTTGTATTTTTAAAAAATATAATTACTCAAGTACAAGTCATTGATGATAACGTAAACACCATAATTGTTTATCTATTTGTAGTCACACCGTCATTTATATTTTTGTATTCATTAATACAACTATATTTGTATTTGTATTTTAAAGTTTGCACTTGTATTTCTATTTTTTAGTTCGCGTTTATAATTATATTTTATAGTTCGCCCTTGTATTTGTATTTGTTAGTTCGCACCATCATTTATATTTTATATAATCCGCACTTATTTTTTAAAGAACCGTTTTGTATTTGTATTTTAGAATTGGTTGTATATTATATTGGATTATATTTGTATTATGATTTTATTGTGTTTGTATATTTAGATTATATTTGTATTTGTATTCTATTTTCGTCGACGTCTTTTTATTTTTAAAGAATTATTTTATATTTATATTTGTAAGTTAATTTCATATTGTATTTAGCCGTGATTATGTACAATTTATCATTTGTATTTGTATACAAACAAGTAAATGCATTAATTATATTTTTTTTATTCTAAACTATATAAATATGCATGTATCATTTGATACAAATGTACCTTTTGTATTTGTATGTCAAAATTATTATTCGTATTTGTAAATAAATAAATATCACTTGATACAAATACAATTACAAACAAATGAAACCAACAATTTTAAAAATACAAATACATATTGTATTTTTATAAAAATTTAAATTATATTTATTTGTATCAATAAATACAACTCGTATAAATAAATACAAATAAATATTCGTAAGAAAAAAAATCAACCATTCCTTTTCAATAATTAAAAAATACAAATGATAGTTCACACTTGTATCTATCTGTTACAATGCGTATTTGTATTTGTATTTTATAGTTCCCACTTGTATTTGTATGTTATAATTCACCTTTGTATTTATATTTTATATTTCGCGCTTGTATTTATGTTTGCAAGTTCGCACAAATGAAAAAAAAAATAAAAAAAAGAAAAAAAAGGAGAAAAAATGTGAGAAAAATACAAAGAAAGAAGGAGAGTAATAGAAAATAGAATAAAAATAGAAGGATAAAAAATAAAAATGAAAAGAATAAAAAGCAAAAAGATAGACAAAATAAAAAAAAGACAACAAAAAAAGAAAAAATTGAAAAAGAAAGAAGAAAGAGAAAACAAAAAAGGAAAAGAAAAAAATGAAGAAAAAACCTTAAAAAAAAGAATAATAGAAAATAGAGAAAAAAACAAAAAAGGAGAAAAAAATAAAAAGGACAAAAATAAAATAAAAAAAAATACAAAAGAAAAAAAAGAAAATGAAAAAATTGAAAAAAGAGAAAACGAAAAAAAGTAAAAGAAAAAAAGAAGGAAAAAACTAAAAAAGAAAAAAAAAGGAAAGACAAAATGAAAAAAATACAACGAAAAAGAAAAGATTGAAAAAAGAAAGAAGAAAGAGAAAACCAAAAAAAGGAAACGAAAAACTGAAGAAAAAATTTGAAACAAGAAAAATAAAAGAGTAATAGAAAATAGAGAAAAAAAAAACAAAAAAAAGGAGAAAAAATAAAAAGGAAAAAAGAAAAGGAAAAAAAATACAAAACAAAAAAAACAAAAAAATTGAAAAAAAGAAAAGAAAGAGAAAACGAAAAAAAAGGAAAAGAAAAAAAAAAGAAGGAAAAAACTGAAAAAGGAAAGTAATAGAAAATAAAGAAAAAGAAAAAATACATGAGAGAGACTATGAATTGTAATTAGGAAAAATTAATAGGCAAGAAGATATTATGAATTGTAATTTATTGAAACTAGGCTAAATAAGGTAATTAGGAGTCAATATTGGCCAAGTTATGTAATTATCCCTAATTTTAATTTATCCTCTTGTATAATTTTCAAATAAAATTGAAAAATAAAAAATTAAAGTTAGTTACTTAATTCAAGAAATGTGTTTGATCTGATGTTAAAATAAGCATTGAAGCATATTATATTTTAATTTTAATTAGGGCAATTTAAATAAGTTGTAAGCTGTTATTTGTTTTTATAAAAATAAAAAAATATAATTTGTTTAAAGTGTGATCTCTATTATCATTTTCTATCATATTTATTTTTAAAATATTAATGTAATTTTTTTTATAAACTAATTGAATACCGATAGATATACTTTACACTATAATATTGGGCCTATAAAATGAGACTATTAGAGCAATGTTTTATGAGCTGTTATTATTGGGAGATAGGTGAGAGAGAGGGGAAACGAGGGGCATGTGCATGTGTATTAGTACTCTCTCTCTCTCTCTCTCTCTCTCTCTCTCTCTCTATATATATATATATATATATATATATATATACACACACACAACAACAACAACAATAACAACAGCTCATAAAACATTGCTCTAACAGCAACTCCAAAATGACCCTCACAAATTGCCTAAAATGGCACATAATCGATCAAAAGCTCATCCAAAACGTTGATTCCGTCCATGAACAGAATATTCCAGAGGAATAATCCTCAGTCGCAACGGATCAATCCCGTATAATGCTGTGATTCTTGCTTGTATCCATTTGATTTAGATCAAAATAGTACATACATGGATGATTGATCCATCATCCCATTTGAATTTCAAAATTTTCTCCTCAGTTTCTTATTTTTTCCCCCTCAAAATCATTTTCAAATCACTCCATAAATACCCATTGATGTAGAGAGAAAGAGGAGATTTCTTTTAGAAAAATTTAGGGATTTCAAAAGAGCATTCCTCTAATCTCATGTAATCGAAAATTCACAGTGATAGACTCAATTTAGGCGAAATCACTTATACTCAGACGAGGTTAATCCAAACTCCGACGAAATTGAGTAGAATTCCAATGGTGGTATTCTCTGAAAACTTAAAGTCACGTTTGCTGCCCCAAAAAAAAAAGTAATACTCTCCCTGCTCCGTCTTAATTCCTCTTTATATGTTTGGCACTTGTTTGAACTCGTTCTCACTAGTTTAAGTATTTTATGTATGAATTAACTTTTGTTGTATTTTGTATGATAGATGGAATGGGGTAGCCAAAGTTTTGATGTGAAATCTAATGAATGTTAAATTTACAACTCATTGACATCTAAATTCGTGCACACTACTATGGTTAAATTATGTAAATGAGATAAATTTTCCATGTGAATGCATTAATTCCCATTGTTTGTAGGTTTTACAATTAATTGGAAGAAACAAAGTGAAGTAAGCTGACAAGAGAACAAAAAGGGCAAAGTTAGTGCAAAAGCTGAAAAACTGGGAGCAGGGATCGACCCTCAGTTACCGCAATTGTGGTCTAAGGGTCGTGATCGCAACCAGTCAAGACACAGTCAAAGCTTGATGATCATGATAGGCTCATTGCAATCGCAGGAGTAGCGATCGCAATCAACTAATGGCGATCGTGATGGCATGAAAGTCTTCTAGGGGAAGATTAATAATTTCACACTACTGGTTCCAATTCTAAAAAGGGTAAAACCCTTACACACTTGAGGCATCTTTAAACGAGAATTTAATTTTTATATTGAAAGAAATCCTACCACTTTGGGAAAGACAATTGTTGCAAAATTTTTCAAGAAAATTGAGTTGTGAATTGAGATTAAAGCTTTGGAATTATTCTTGTTTTGTTATCAATGAAAACATTGGGTGCAAATTTGGGTATAATTCATTTCTCTAATCTCATAAGTAGCCAAATATTTACCTTAGGGTTATGCTTGATTAAAGAGTTAAAGTGTATGGGTGTTGATTGCTAGTCCTAATTATTAGTTACTGATGTGGGTTTTGATACTACTCTTGCTTTAATTAAAAGTTGTGGGTGAAAACCCCAATTTTACTTGGATCCCACATTATCCTTGAAAGAGGGATGTGGGTGATGAGTAATAGCGAGCAACTATTTGATACTATTTATGTCCTTAACATTATCTTAGAAATAAGGATGTTATGTGTGTAGCTAGATTGATTGGAAGCATCCTTGAAATAGGGATGCTTTATTGAGGTTATGGATTGATGAAATTGGAACACTCATGAGGTATTCGAAAGAATCCATGGGTGTATCTTGGTGTGTTATTGAAAGGCTCACATTCAGAGTTGAAATCTAGCCTACCCATATCTTTGACTTAGAAAAAGACTAACCCTTAATCAACCATGCATGTATGACCCTAGGATAAGTATAACCAGCAGACTCTTCTCTCATTGGATTGTAATCAACAAATGTTGCTCTTATTTAGTTTCATAAGATAATTTTATTTCAAACATGTTTCAAATCATAACCCCCAAATTTAACCTATGTCTAACTTTAAGTTTACAATGCGGTTCAATACTTAGAATCTTTCAACATACATAGGATCGGAAAATTATTTACATTTCTCGTGGATACGACCACAACTCAAGTTGGGTTATTATATTGAGAACGACCATCTTTCACCAAAATAATGGCGTAATTTGAGCGTTATAAAAAATGGCGCTGTTACCGGAGAGTGTAACATAGTTTTCGCTTATGAGGTGTTGATAGTAACTTTGGGTTCACCCATGGTGTTTGTTATTTACATTGTTGGTTGTTTTTGTCTCTTTTATAGGTGATTTTAATAGTTTCCACAACACAATTAGTGAATTTGGAAGAATTACCGGGACATTTGATGGTCTCCTTAATAATGAGGACCACCTCTATGATGCGGTGCATGCTAGTGCCAACCGCATCCCACCGAATAAAGAGAATGGGGTATTCTACATCATGAGTGTAAAGCTCCACATAATACAAATAAAAGGTCTATTTAGAGGTCAAGATCATGAAGACCCAAATCTACATTTGACGAACTTTGTGGAGGTGTGTGCCCCATTTGACATTGTTCATATCACTCAAGAGTCAATATGGTTAAGACTCTTCCTATTCTCTCTAATGGTTGAGGCGGTGTTATGGTTAAGGTTTCTACCTGCCAGGTCCATCACACTATGGATCAAACTTACCGATGCTTTCTTAGATCAATATTTTCCACCATCAAAGATGTTGTAATTGCGAGACAAAATCATAAATTTTTGTCAACTCAATGGAGAGCCTCTATACAAAGTTTGGGAGAGATTAAATATATATCTTGTGCAATATCCTAACCATTAAGTACTGGATAAGATGCTCCTCCAAATATTCTATAGGGTGTTGGACTAACTAAACAAGACCTTGGTGGACAATGCGGCCGGTGGATCACTTGTGAGGTTGTCATATGGTGTGGCTTTGACTTTGCTTAAATAAATCACCAAGAAAAATAGGGGTGGAACACCGAGAAACCAAGGTATCCATGGGTTCTCCCACTGCCTTAATTGTGAACAAAGAGCAAAGAAAAAAAGAAAAAGAGAGAGAAAAATATGACCAAAATGATAACACGATTGGACCTCCTTACAAAGCATGTGATGGGTGCACCCACAACAATGGTAAATCTTATGGAATCCAAAGAATATGATGAATATGAGGAAAAATCCCTTGATGAAGAGATAAGAAACTTGGCAAACTATCCTGGGGGTTCCTATTCGGCCTATCAAAGGAAATGAGGGAACCAAGGTTGGAACGATCGTGATCGAGAAAGAAAATGGCGTGATAGAGATAGAGATCATGATTGGAGGGATAAGAAAAGAGATTATGATAGATATGTGTCCCCCTATGACCGAGTAAAAAGCAAGGAGTCAAATTCTGTTGATCCTAAAAAATTCAAAAGCGAGGATGTGCTTACTAGAATCTTGATGAGAATGGAGGGAACAAACAAGATGGTTCAAGAATTCAAAGGAGACTTTTCTCAAATCAACTAAAAGGTTGTAACACACTCTTCCTTAATCAAGCAATTGGAGACCCACATTGGCCAAATCTCAACCGCATTTAATACTAGGCCTAAGGGTGGCCTCCCAAGTGATACAGTGGCAAATCCTAAAAATGATGTTCATATCTTAGCAATTGTCACCCAAAGCGGTAAAAAACATGGTGCACAAGAAGTTAGGGTCAAAGAAAAGTCTATTGATGATCAAATGAGCACAATGAAGAAGCATATGGGTGATTCAAATGGTGAGGCTCCGAAGTCTCAATAAAGGGATGATAGAGAGCCAATAATAATTGAAGAGATGGTTGATAAGGAGGTAACTCCTAAGGTAGTTGAGGGTGATGAACAGAAATATGAATCCTTGTATCCAACGAAATTCCCTCTTCCATTCCCTTAATAACTCAAGAAAAAAAAGGAGAATGTCAAATTTAAGAAACCTCCCCATGCTTAGCAATCTTTCAATCAATGTCCCGTTGTTAGAAGCCATTCAAGAAATTCTGGGGTATGCTAAGCTAATGAATACATTGATGTCCAATAAATTCCTTGTGGATAGTGATACAATTGAAGTAACCCATGGTTGTAGTTCTATCATGACTAGTGCTTGGCAGAAAAGATAGAAGATTCAGGAGCTTTCGCAATTCCTTAACCATTGGGAAACACAAATTTGAGAAAGCCTTGTGTGACCTTGGTGCAAGCATCAATATCATGCCATATTAAATTTATTGAGTAATTGGTTTGGGCACTCCTACTACCACAACAATGAGGATCTTGATGGTGGATTACTCTATTAAAAAATTGGTTGGAGTCTTGCATGATGTCTTGGCAAAGGTCGATTGTGTAATTTTGCCAGCAAATATTATTGTCCTTGATTATTAAATCGACCAAGAAATACCCATTATTCTTGGGAGACCTTTTTTTACAACTGGGAGAGCAATTCTTGATATGGAGAAAGGAGAAATGAAATTTTGGGTCTAAAATGATAAAGTGACCTTTTAGATATGTAAAATCGAGAAACAACTAATGGAACTACAAGTATTATACGTCATTGATGTAATGGACATGGAAGAGGATGGAGTGTCCCTCAAGGATCCAACTGGAAGATTGAAGAACATTGTGCCACGACGTTAAATTAGGTGCTAGACGGGAGGCAACCCATCATGCCATAAAAGTGGCTCGTATCCTTCAATTTTTTATTTTTTTAGAGTAGCTTATGTTTACTAAGATTTACCCATACATGTTAGGTACCCAAAGAGTTGCATTTGAATGATGTTGAGTAAGGGAAAGTGTGGTGAATTTGAGTAATAGACTGAGTAGTTGAAAATAGGGGAGCAAAAACTGCTCTCAATTGTTGCAATCGCGATGGCATGGGTCTCGCGATCGTGATAACATGGGGTTTGCGATCGCGATCCCTCACTCGCAATCACAATCATTATCCCTCGATTGCAATTGCAATCATGATAGCTTTTCACATGAACAATTGCCAACCCCCACCGCATTCTCTCTCCAATTTTTTTTCAAATTACTCTAAATTATACCCTTGTTGAGAGCATCAAATTATGCATTGCATCCTTACCTATATTCCCTAATATGATATGTGCATAAAATTTTCTCTTTTGTACTCATGTTTGGGCCTTAGAACTCATCCTTCAGGTATGTGCTTAAAATGCTCTATTTTGTACTCATGTGTGGGCCTTAGATCTCATGTTTTAGGAATAGCCTAAATTTATGGTTTGCATGCTAAATTCTTAGTTTAAATATGTAAGTTTGTTATGATTAGCTGTTTTTATAAGTGTGTACATTGAGGGGGAAGTCTTGAGTACCCTAATTTGATCAAAATTAAGAGGAATAACAAGTACATACCAAGTGTTCGATAAAATGCTTGAATAAATCCCTTACTAGTTTTCCCATGGTCTAAGGGCATAATTGAGTATCTAGGGATTGTTTCTTATGCTTAATGATATTTTTTTTATTTGGAACACAATTTGGCATTGAAATTGGAAGTTTTGGGTTCTGAGCAATTTGGTCCGACATGCCCCAGTTATCGTGATCGTGTTATCGCGATCGTTATAATTGAGGGCCTAATTCTTACCGGTCACATGAATCACAATAAAGATCCAAACAAACCATGATCAAGACAATTAATACCAATTTGAATAACTGGCATAAATCTCAAACCTTGCATTTTTAAGCTCGTCCATGCCCTGTGAGCCTTTCCTTTTAGCTCAATCAAGTTAAATAGCATATTTTGTTCACATTGACCTTATGGAATAATGTTCTATGTGTGGATTCCAAGTAATCAATGGTAGGCTACGATACCAATCACTTTATGTCCCGTGAATGCGAGATGTGTTGGAGAGGGGGATCGAGTTGGAAAATATGCCTAAAAAGCTCTCGGCTTTCCATGGGAGACTAGTGGCAACGAGATATATATGCTTTGACCTGGAACCATGATGAGAAAATGAGCATTGGGTTAGGGAATTCTATATAAATCTCAGTGTATTAGATCTTTGTAACCCAGTAATAAGAATCAGGAGCAAAGAAATTCATTTTGGGGCTGAGTAGATTAATGGAGTGTATCGGTTGCAAAACGTAGACATGAGGGACTATGGGGCAAGGATTGTGCTCCTAGGAGTGATAATATTCAACTCACTCCCATGTTTGAGGTGTGAGGCATTCGTTGTCAATAACCTAACTCCTGTTGGGGTTGAATCCACAAGAAATGAATTTATAAATTTCAAATCCTATGGGTGTGCTGATTACTAAAAGGTTACCCAGAATGCTAACAAACACGACATGTATAATAAATTGGGGGGAATTGGTTTGCACTTTGTTTGCAGAAATATTTGGTTACCAACACACTAATTTAAGACTTTTTGATTTAAAATGAAGTTTGATAAAATCTTGGGATAAGCCCTCAAATGGAGCCATCTGAATATTGGAGTGATAGGTGTTTTTGAGGGAAAACTCAATCAAAGGTAAGTGGTCATACCAACTACCCTTACAGTCAGTAACACAAGCCCTCAATATGTCTTCTAAGGTCTAAATGGTCCGCTCTACTTGAACATTTGTCTGAGGATAAAAAGTTGTACTGAGATGCATATGGGTACCAAGACCCTTATGAAAAGCCTTCCAAAAGTGAGAGGAAAACTGATTACCTTTATCTTAAATAACTGTCAATGGAACCCCATCCTACTTTACCAACTACCTAAGATAGAGTCTAGCATAATCTTAAGCTGAATACGAAGTATGAACTGGAAAGAAATAGGTGTACTTGGTCATTCGGTCTACAATGACCGATATCAAATCATGCTGACGAGAAATCCTATCACAAATTCCATGTTCACCACTTCCCACTTCTAGTTAGGGATGCTAAACTCCTGAAGTATACCACTAGGCCTTTGGTTTTCAATGTTAACCTGCTTATAATTTGCATGCCACAAACTCTGCAATATCTTTCTTTATACCACTCCACTAATAAATTTCTCACAAATCATAATACATCTTAGTATATCCTGGGTAAATAGAATATCGCATACTATGTGCCTTGGCTAAATTCACTGTCTCAGACCATCAACACATGGAACACATAGTCTTCCTTGACAACAAAGAACACCATCTCCCCCTTGGGAGAAAAACTCAACCTTCTAATCCCTGACTACCTCCTTTAACTTGACCAAAATAGGATCTCTGTCTTGATTTTATTTTACTTCAGCAACCAATGAAGATTCTGAACTATTTCTGAACCCATGTTCTACCTTCGGCCAAATCAACCAACCAAACACCTAATCTAGCATCCTGATGAACTTCACAAACCAACTCCTTCTTATCATTCTTAATGTGTGCAACATTTCTCATAGACAATCTACAAAGGACATCAACCACTATGTTGGCCTTACCCGGGTGAGACAAAGCACTCATATCATAGTCTTTCAACAATTCAAGCCACCTTCTTTGACGAATATTCAGGTCTTTCTGCGTGAACACAAGCTGTAAACTCTTATAATCCGTGAATACATCAACATGAATATCATAAAGGGAATTCCTCCAAATCTTTAAGGCAAAGACATCTACTACCAACTCAAGGTCATGGGTTGGGTAATTTTTCTCATGAGGTTTAAGATGTCTATAGGCATAGTCTATAACCTTACCTCACTTCATTAACACGTAACTAACACCAACTCTAAAAGCATCACAGTACACTACAAACCCATCTGTGCCATTTAGCAAAGTCAAAACTGGAGATGAAGTGAGTCGAATCTTCAACTCCTAAAAACTCTTCTTTTAGGAATTTGACCACTGAAATTTAACTTTCCTCTAGGTTATTCGAGACATGGGAGAAGCAATAAAATAAAACTCTTCAATAAATCATTTATAGTAACCATCTAAGCCTACAAAACTCCTAATATATGGTGGAGAGATGGGTCTAGTCCAGTTTCTTACTACTTTGGTCTTTTGAGAATCAACTCAGATGCCATCAACAAAAATGATGTGACCAAGGATAGCTACTAATGTTAACCAAAATTTGTAGTTACTAAACTTAGCAAATAACTAGATATCCTTAAGGGTCTATGATACAACCCTCAAATGGCCTGTATGATCACTCTCACTAAAGGAATATAGAAGGATGACATCAATACAAACTATGACAAATATGTCTAACTAATGCTTGAATACCCTATTCATCAAATCCATAAAAGTTGTAGGAGCATTCATTAGTCCAAAAGATATAACTAGGAATTCAAAGTGACTATACCGAGTCCTAAAAGCTGTCTTCAAAATATCACATTGTCTGACTCTAAGCTGATAATAGTCGATCTGAGGTTTATCTTAAAGAAGTAACTTGCACCCTAAAGTTGGTCAAGCAATTCATCAACCCTGGGGAGAGGATACTTATTCTTGATTGTGACTGTGTTCAACTGATGGTTGTCAATGCACACTCTGGGGGAACCATATTTCTTGAGCAAAAAGAGGATTGGAGCACCCCATGGAGAAACACTAGGTCTGATAAAACCCTTATCTAAGAGATATTTCAACTATTTCTCTAATTCCTTAAGCTCAGCTGGAGCCATTCTATAAGGTGGAGTTGAGATAGGCTAGTTATCTCGAATGAGATCTATTCCAAAGTCAATTTTTCTTTCAGGAGAAACTCTAGAAATTTTCAAATCTTGGTGGTATGTTTAAAGGGTCTAGGACATAAATTTTACACTAAGTATAAGGGACTTAGTAATTTTCAAGAACTCAAGATTTCAAGGAATTTGTTTTTGGCCTTCCCAAATCTGAAATATTGAGTTTTGAGTTGAAACATATTTAGGGATGTTAATGGGGTATCTTGGAAGAGTTTCAAAATTTTTGGATGGGGTTTAGGTTTATTTCAAACCCTAAAGGTAGTAAGCCTCCATGATATTGGGGTGTTATGGAGGTTAGTCTCCGCGATAACCTTCCATGAAAGGGAAGTAGGACCTCGCGATAAGATCCGTGACAAAGAAGTTAGCCTTCGCTATAGCCTCCATGCTATGGAGGCTATGTTTTCTATATAAATTTCACTAACTTAAAGAGGGGTATTTTGGTATTTCCCCTCTTTCAAAACACCCAAATCCATGATTTATAATCCAAAAGAGGCATCAATTGCCCCATTCTTTACTAGTTGTTATACGTAAACTCATTCCCTCTTTCCCAAGAACATATTTCAAGTGTCACCATAAGAATTCAGGCATTCAAGCTCTAATTTCAAGTTTTTCTTTCATAATTTAACCAATTGAGGTATGTGGGGTATTCATCAATGGATTCCTTCCACTCATTGAGTGCAAATATCCCTTTTTTGTTGAAGTGTGAGTTTTATCATCTTTTGTGAAATTTATCCATGTTTTTTCTTAGTAATTTGAATTCAAGCCATGTCAACATGTTTTCCCATGTAAATTAGGTCATTTCATGCTTTGAATTGCAGTTACCCAAGTCATAGTTAATGATCCCATGTCAAATTATCAAGTTATGAATTAAACAATGTAAAATTATTATTCTCCAAAGTATAACACCTTCCACGTTTAAATTCCTGTATCTCAATCGTTCGTTGAAATGTATTATCTTTTAGGTCTTTGAATTATGACTTTCTAGTAATGTTTTAAGTGGTTTTATCATATTTTTAGTAAAATTTAGTGTTTGAGGGCTATGAACACCTGATACCAATGTGTTTACTCATTTTCAAATTTTCAAGTACTAAGTCAGTCAAATCATGAATTCCATTATCATACTCAGTTATGCTATGATCATGTTGAGAACTATCAGTTATGAGTTTACTTAACAGTTATAAATACTTGTGTCAGTTCAGTTGGGATTAGGATTTAGCATCGAGTAAACCTAGGGATAAAGGCTCACCCGCCAATAGAGGAATGAGACCTTTAGTAATAATCCTTAAGTTCCAAAACTACGTAGACAACGTAGGTTATGAGATGTCACCCTCCAGTTAAGGACTGACATTCTCTTACCAGTAGAGGACTAACTCTCTAGTCCTTCGAGACACCAGTTTAGGGGATCCACACAACTAGTGTTAGTACCCGTGGCAAGGTACTGACTCCCTTCCAACTGGGGTTACAGGTTGGACCTCGATTAGCTTGAATTGGGTCATGTATATTACATGATAGCTCTCACAGTTTCAGTCATTACTAGACTATATTAGTTCAAGTTTGCTTGACCAAGTATTCAGATTTTTAGTCATTCAGTAAGTCAATTTTATAGATTATTTAACTACATGCTTTACTTGGTCTTGCATTCTCATTTTTATAACATGTTTATGAAATCGTATTGAGTTTTATTATGTATGTTTAGTTACTCCTAACCTCACATTCCATTACATTCAAAGTATTGATCGCATACTCTTCTTTTGCACTATATTGTCTTATAACATAGGTTTGGATGCACAGTTACCTGATCATTCTTAGATAGCTTAGTACTTCTTATCAACAGTAGTGGTTAGTCCTTATTCATCTAGGACAAGATATTTTCTTCAGTTATTTTTAGTACTTTTTATATCTCACACAGTCGGAGTTAGTTGGGGGTTTGTCCCATCAAATCCTTATGTTTAGAGGCTTTCAGATAAGTAGTCTAGTTTTCAATCTATTCAGTTATTTTAGATGTGTTGGTTTATATCTCAGTATTATATCACATAAAACCTTTATCTGTTTATATTCTGCGCATGATATTTCAATACTATTTTATTTAGTGCCTATAACATGTTCCAAATCATGGATTAACTTGGGATCACTTGTGGCCTTAAGCACCGTGTTGTGACTAGGGGGTAGCCTCCAATCGTGATATTCCCGTAGGACACTACAAAGAATGGGATACTAATGAGTAACTTCACAGCCGGGGCTAGGATTTGGTTATCCATTATATACAGTAGTGTCTCTCCCACTACTAATCTGACCAATGTCCCTACTATGAATGTTTAGATGGTGGCCTGTATCTTGGATAACATTTCTTTGAATGTTGGTCGGTTTGTGGTTATGGAGATTCGACTCTACAGAAATAAAGGTGATTCTATGCTCAAATTCCCATCCTTGATCATAGATTTATTTACGTGAACTGGGGTTGAAGAGTACCGGGAGGATAGTTAGATCTCTCCCAAGACTCCCATTTGCCCACTGAAGATTCAAGGAGAGGGAGCTTTTTTAAAGAGCAAGAAGAGAAAGGTTGACTTAGGAAGGTTAGTAGAGAATAATATAGATTAATGCAGTCCATCCATAGTAGGTCCATTTGATGTGATCCCAGTTGTGATAAAGATAATCAGGGATATTGTATCCAAGCTACCTCAGGGGTCGGGAGAGACCTCTACCACCCGTCACTCTTATGTTGCTCAGTCCGACTATGAGAAATACCTAAAGGACCAGAAGAAGTAGGGGGCCACTATTTCTAAACATGAGAGGGCTTACTCATCTTTAGAATAGTCACTTAGAGAGCTCAGGGATTCTCACGAGAAAATAAAAAAGAGGGAAAAGAAGAGAGATAATGTCGAAGGGGGTGAGGGGCCTATAAAAGTTCCTAAAATCTAAAGAGATACTTCCTTATCCAAGGGATGAGAGTGATGATGAGGTCTTAGAAGCATGGTTTGACCCTGAGGATGATAGCGATGATGTTGAGACTAAGAGCGACGATAGTGCTTGATGTGATTACAGGGATCACCTTTTACTTTTTTCTTATGCTTTCATGGTTATGTAGAGAGGTAACTGCAAGCTTTTAGTTGGGGGTGACCATCTCTATAGTAGTCGTAGTTATTTGATTAGGCTATACTATTTGGATATTTGTTAGATGTTTTTATTTGGTTTTCAGATAATTTGGATAATCATATTTTTATTTTGGGTTGTAATATTCTGGCACCTTGATGGTCCCTAAATTTTATGGATTAGTTGTCAGTTTTCATTGTTATATTTTTCTTTTATTCTTATTTTATTTATGACGATATTGGACGAGCCTTTTCCTATGATAGATTGAGTGACGATATTCTTAAGGGAAAATTATCGTGTTTGGGTTTAGAGCCAGAGATGCAGAGAAAGTCTAAGTATCTACCGCATTGGAGTTTTTGGATCTCCTTTATACCTATGGTGAAGTCTAAGTAGACATATAGTTTGCCCTTATAAAATCCAAAATATGAGACGACGGCTTGGTTTGGTGCCATCAATAGCAAATTTTTTGTGGTGTGATTGCAAAGCAAGCACCCTCCCCCCTTTGTCTAAAAAGTTTTGAAAACCAAGGGCATGGATGTGAATAATTTTGTAACAAAGCTTTACCATATTTTGTGACTCCAAAGTACTTAGTTGGTAGTATATGGTAAATACCTCCTTTTGTGTCTAATAGGAAATGCAATTGAGCCTCCTGAAAAGTTTGCGTGTCATGTGTGGGGAACGTAGTTGTGTAACTCTCATGCTTACTTGTATCATTTAGAACTTTCCCCATTAATCTCTCAAGGCTAATTGTGATTATGCTTGACTGGTGAAATGATCTTAGGCCTTCTTTGTGAATATAGAAACCTACTTTAGCCTAAAGAGCCTACCCGTACATAGAATAGTATCCCTAATCACCCATTTTGATCCTTCTAACATTTCTTTGGCAACAACATTACAAGCCTTGATCTATTTGAATTTTACCTCTCGTTTGAACCCTACCCTCCTTGATCTTAAAAATGCAAGTTAAGACCAAAAGCCTAAGTTGGGGGTTGTAAGTCCTGAAAGTAGTGACCTTGGGCCATGGTATTGTAAGTGGATGACTAAAAGCTAAGAAAAGAGAGTAAATAAAAAGGTGAAAAAAAGAATCATCAAAAGAAGGAAAAACATAGATTGCGCAAAAGAAATAAATAAGAAGAAAATGCTTTCAAAGAAATATATGAATCAAGGTAGTGCAAGTAGACACATGTGCGAAGTTAGAAACAAATGAAGTGGCATATGGTCCAAAGTTTGATTGAATAGTGTGATGTATATGTTCAAGGAGGGTGTAATCACTTATTTTTCAACTGATATCATACCCTTTCCTGAGCCTACATTACAACCTTGAAAAAATACTTTGAGATCTCTAATAAATTGTATTCAAAGTAGTGGCGATTGAAAATAAGGGTAAGCATATGGTATGATACTTGTTCTCGTTGAGAGATTCTTTATGAGAGTGAGCGGTTTCATTTTAATCCTTTGTTGCATAATAGATACTTTGGTGTATGGTACTTCCTTTTGTAAGGAGGCATATAGACTAATTGAGGTGGGTGAAATTTTCATCTTCCAAAAATGAGGCAAAGGAGCATACTTGAGTCACTATCGATGGAGATTCACTTCTAGAGAGTTAGTGATTATTGCTCACTTGCCCTTTACAATCTTTTACATCCTTAAAAATGTGCTTTATGTTGAGGGGAGTTGTGAGAATAGTTTTTTCCATGATTGAGAGCTACTTGTGGGTGCTAATCAAGATCAAAATCATTGTGATCATTTGGTCATATTAATGGGATTATATTTCCATGGTCTCATTAAGTAAGACGTAGTGTTGTTTGAGTACAAGAAAAGGTTTAAGTTGGGGATGTTGATGATTGGTAAATTTACCACTCATTGACATCCAAATTTGTGCACACTACTATGGTTAAATTGTATAAATGAGAAAAAATTTTCATGTGAATGCACTAATTTCCATGGTTTGTGGGTTTTATAGGTAATTGGAAGAAATAAAGTGAAGTAAACTGAAAAGAGAACAAAAAGGGCAAAGTAAGTGCAAAAGCTGAGGGTCATGATCGCGACCAGTCAAGACTCGATTAAAGCTTGGCGATCGCAAAAGCTCACTACAATTGCGGTCAAATAATGGCGATCGCGATGTCGCAGACGTCTTACAGGGGCAGATTGGTAAATTCATACAAATGATTCCAATTCTAAAAAGGGACAAACCCTTACGCACTTTAGGCATCTTTTAACTAGAGTTTAATTTTTGTATTGTAAGGAATCCAACCACTTTGGGAAAGACAATTTTTGCTAAATTTTCTATGAGATTTTAGTTGTGAATTGAGATTATGAAGTTTTCAATTTCCCATAGAATCTTCGAACATTAGAATTATTCTTGTTTTGTTATCAATGGAAGCATTGTGTGCTAATTTGGGTATAATTCCTTTCTCTAATCTCATGTGTAGCTAAATATTTATCTTAGGGTTATGCTTGATTAGGGTGTAAAGTGTATGGGTGTTGATTGTTAGTCCTAATTATTACTTATTGATGTAGGTTTTGCTACCACTCTTATTTTAATTAAAGGTTGTGGGTAAAAACCCCAATTTGACTTGGATTCCACATTATCCTTGAAAGAGGGATTTGGGTGATGAGTAGTATTGAGCAACTATTTGATACTAGTTATGTCCTTAACATTATATTAGAAATAAGGATGTTACGTGTGTAGCTAGATTAATTGGAATCATCCTAGAAATAGGAATGTTTCGTTGAGGTTTTAGATTGGTGAAATCTGCACTCTCATGAGGTATTCAAAAGAATTCATGAGTGTATCTTGGTCTGTTGTTGAAAGGCTCACATTAAAAGTTGAAATCTAGCCTACCCGCATCTTTGACTAAGAAAAGGACTAACCCTCAATATCCCATGCATGCTTGACCCATAGTATAAGTAAAGCCCAAGAATCTTCTCTTATTAGATTATAATCAACAATTGTTGCTCTCATTTAGTTTCATGAGATTATTTTATTTCAACCATTTTTCAAAACATACCCCCAAATTTAACTTATGTCTTTCTTAAACTTTACTTTGTGGGTCAATACTTAGTAGCTTTCAACATATATAGGATACAAAAACTAGTTATAGTCCTCGTGGATTCGACCCCAACTTAAGTTGGGTATTATATTGACAACGACCACCTTACACTAAAATAATGACGTAAGTTGAGCTTTATCAAAGTCTTAGTCGTCTTAATATGAAGCTTGATGATGTTATATTTTCCAATAAGTGTAGACTTGACTGCGTTTTTTAAACTCAAATAGGTCTTGATTTTCATTTTCGTTATCAAGCAATTGCAATTTCAAATTTTCTGGATTATTATATGATGATTTTTTCACTTTCCATATATAGAAAAGAAATAGAAAGAGATAGACTAGAAACGACATCTGTTATGTCAATGAGACCAAAGGGATATTATCTTAGCACAAAATATATATTTTTCTCTTGAGTGTTTCTTATTTATGTAAGGGTCTAATAGTGGTAAAAAGTTAGATTTTCTCTTGTTCGTTATACCTTGATCTATTTGAAGTGAATTTGAATAAAAAAAGTTATCCAACATTGAAGAACAAAAAACCAGACCTTCATATTTGAGTTGTTTATGTGAAATAGATCGAGGTATAATGAACAAGAGAAAACCTAACTTTTTACCATTATTAGACCCTTACAGAAATAAGAAACACTCAAGAGAAAAATATAAATTCTTTTCATTATCCCTTTTTGTTTTTCTAGAATTAGTCTTAGTCTCTACCATTAATATGTTAGCAGGGTTAAATATTATCTCTTTGTTTAAACTTATTGTAATTTTTTTTCCAATAATTAATTAGTCTTATCATGTGTATCCCTTGTGTAACCTTGAATTTAATTTTGTCACCTTCATTTCCTTTAAATCCTCAACTAGAAAGTGACGTCTCCTTGAATGTATTGAAGCATAATTCAATGAGCAAAGTAGTATGAGAATAGTTACTTCCTAAATGTTTTAAACAGATTAGTGTCAATATGCATTTTTAAATAGCAAATGGATGTACAAGTGACCTTATCAAAATGGCATTGTGACATGTTAATCCCCTGTTATGTTCCTGTTTTTGCTTCTCTTTTAGAAGTTTAAGATTTTGTTTGTTCAAGCATGTTTATTTTGTCTTCTTTTATGGATTTAACTATGTGATGGATACCTTGAATTTTAACTCCTGCATAAAGTGTTTATGTGGAGATACTATAATCTACCGGGATCTTTTAAAAAATAAATGCAGTTGGCTTGATTGGAACAAACAGATTAGACTTGATTAATGTTCAATGTTCCCAAGTTTAATTATGTGAGTTCGCTTAAGTTAAAGAATTATCCTCCCTTTCTTTGTAGCCTTTATTATTCCTTATCTTAATTTTTTGCATGAACCCCTCCTTTGAGTCCACCAGACTCAATACCTCACATTTCCTCGGGTGCTGAGTCCCGAACCTCTTGAGTGAAGCTTCAACAAGTCCAAAATGGACTGATTTTTGAAAAAATAAGGTGGTATACACTGCATATACAGAAAATATACATAGATATTCAAGAAAAATAAGGAAAGGAAAGCTAATATACTGGTGGAGAACCAAAAGATGTGTATATACAACTGATTTCCAGTCATGTAAATACCAAGTATAGAGAAAACATGAAGAATAAGGGTTGCTGATATACTGCTATTATACACTATAGAAATGGACCAAAGTCCATAAAGATTAAGCCCAAATGCTAGCCAGATTCTAATAAGCCAAATCAGGGTCCAAATCCTAAACTTTTCTCCCTTTATTTATGTAATTGATATTTTATTGTATGTATTATTTCTTATATTTGGTTAATCTAAGTAATTTTCCCTTTGTGTCATTATTTTTGCTCTGTCTTGGCATTTTCTTTAATTATCGTTTGTCGCATAATCAATTTTTTTGAGTAAATAAAATGAGATCTTTATTTTTCCTTTGGAACAAGCCTTTAACAAATAAAAAAAATGACAATTACTTTTGTTCATGTGACTAGTGATTTATTTAGATTAATGTAATTTTTTTCCAACTTCAAAATAATTCTCTTGAAAAACTCACGTGTTAAAAATTAATCAAATACTTGTCTCAATTTGGAATTTTCTCAAAATTCTTACCTTTCGAAAATATCGCTTTCTATTTTAACTAAAAATTAATTTTTCTTCATGAAGTAATGTATTTATCTTGATTGCCATATATAATTTGAAAATTAGTTTAAGTAGATCTTTCTTTAATTTAGACAAATTACTTTTTTTACTTGAATGAAATGAAATGTCATATTCGCAAATGAATTTAAGATATACAAAATTAGCTATATTTTCAAAATTACTCAAATCAGTCAAATGATCTTTTGGTCAACCGTTTTTAAAGGACGCTTCTTGAGTGCCTTAAAAACCCTTTTAAGACGTTACTTAAATCCTTACCTTTTTTCTCTAATTTTAGGGGTTTGTTTCTGTTTTCAAATCGTTAGAATTTTTCTGAAGTTTTTGTTGATATTTTCTATTAAAAAATTATTTGTACTCTATATTTTCATAAATTATTTTAGAATTTTTTAAAAGGTTTTGAAATAATTTGAAATATCAAAAATTCATGTTTTCCAACCCTTAGAGTCGAAAAGGGATAAAACAAAAATGACGATTGCACTAGAGATTCTAACCAAATTTTAAGATGGTTTAACTGATTCATTTGACCATATTTGAATAACTTTATTAATTTAGTAATATCGTGTGACTATTGACCGTTTACATTCATGGCATGCTTTCTCATTGATATTTAATTGTTTAGGGTTTCGTAGTAGTTGTGACCCCTATTGAGCAATTTCAAATGAAAATATTGAAAATACAGTAGTTTATTGGTACGTTAGGTGTCCGATGACTATTTATATTTTTAGGACAAAGCAAAACTAAAATCTTTTTAGGCATCAGCCTAGGACGACCCAACTCCTGAGTAGGTATTGGGCCCATTAGAAAAACCTACCCTGTATCTATTGACCACGAGTTAATCATAGAAAAATCATTCTTATGTGTTGAAGGAGAAAATTTTAATTAATCCAATTTATTATCATTTGGGGTAGGAGGAAAGACTTACCTTATTTACTTTTTTTGTGTAGGAATGGCTCAACCAGTCCCTATTAGAAAATTCAAAATGGTTACCACAAAAGATGATTTCCTTAAGTTTTTGGTGGTCCTATGTGAGTCCGAAAGATAAGCGGATTGTTAAGACTTATATCAGGCACATACCTTCACTTCTAGACATGGATGTTTAACTTGACAGAATTCATGTGTTGATAGAATTTTGGGATGATGACAACATGATTTTTGATTTGGTGGAGTTGAATTGACCCATAATATCGAAGAAGTGGTAGCTATCTAAGAAAGCTCCGACATGTGCAGCATGAGGAAGAGTGCACTTGAAAATAATATTTTATTTTCGATCGAATGAGATCGTCAAAGGATCAAAGATGCTTTTCTGATCGAAGATGATATCGGGTTAAGGAAGCTTGATGGGCCAAATATCCCTTATTGTGAATTGTACTACAAATTTAGGAGATTTATATCTTTTAAAAAATTTGGGCATAAATTTGTGTCTGAGTCAAAATAGAAGGATACAAGGCCATTTGCTTTTGCTATGAGTTTATTTGAAACTATAGTTTTCCACAAGGAGAATATGGTACTATTCATCCAAGTTTCTTTACGGTAATACAGTCCCTATTCTATGGGGTGAAATATGATACTTCTAAGGTATTCCATAATTTAGGTTCTATGATCATCATTGAAATGTATCGAGCATTGAATTGTCAAAAAGGGGACAATTTTTTTCAAGGATGCAATCTTATTTTTCAATAGTAGATGATGAAACATTTTTTGAAAGAAAATGGAAAAAATGGACCACCTAACAAGGGTAGATATTTTGTCATCTCATAGCATTTAGTTGTCTTTAAAATCATTTAAAGGAAAAAAACTCCAAAATGTTGGTTCAAGTCATTTAGGAAACTGGAAGACAATAATGTCTAGGGGACAATCAAGTAACTTCATCTAGGGAAATACATAATTTAGGGAATGAATGGCCCTTTTAGTAGTTGAAGGCCTTAGAGGGACTCGTCCTTATATTCCCGTCAGAGTTCTCAAACAGTTTGAAATCAGGCAAGAAACACATAAACTGAGCCCATGGGTAGAATCATCACTAAATATGGAGAAGGAAAGGCACCACTCAAGGACTTTATTATATAGGAGTAGAATGAAATAAAGACTAGAGAAATGTCTTTCTATATTAGGTTTGAACTCGAGGTTAGATGTACTTACAAAGAATGATTGAAGAAGAACATCACAGAAGCATTGGTACCCGGTTTGAGTGTGCCTACACAAATTGTTAATGTAAAATCAGAGCAACAAATTCGGCTTCACAAACTTCAGGATAGGTTCCAAAAAAGTGATATTGCGCATTAGAGAAAACATATGAAGGATTCTTCAATCATACATCAATTGAGGAAGAACGAAAGCGAGACAGACAATAAGTGGATGATTCTAGATAGTGTTTGATCAATTTGGATAATTACATGGTTTCCTAGATAGATAGCATAGGGAGAATGACCTATAAGAGTAGAGCACAATTATGTGGAAATCACTTGATCACCAATCTATATTACATAAGGCATGAGGCGGACAAAATTAAGAAGGCAAAGACGAATAAGGGATCATTTGGACGTTAGTATTTTCTATTATTATCCCCTGTGTGGGATTATTTTTCTCACATTTTAGTTTTCTTTCCCCATAAATTGTATTCCTCATTTGCTACTTCATAGGCATTTATGACATTTTTGATATTTATAAATTGATTTTAGGGATAATGAATTTGTTTTAAAAGGTATATATTCCCTTCAAACTCATTAGGCCAACCTTTTCCTCAAAAGGGTAACCTAATTACGTTGTACACTTATTACAATATACTTGCGTGATATAACTATTTTATGCGTTCATGTGTGCTATATTGATTTGACTCAAAGGCAAACAAATCCTATCCCATTTTTCATAAAGCCTATATAGACAGAAATATACACCACTACACAAAACTCCGACCAAAATACTCTTGAGTCTTCCAAAGTTTCACCAAAAAGTTCGTAATACCTATGAAACTATTTTCTAATGAATAAAATAAAATGAAACAATTTTTTACAACTTATTCAACCACGCAGGGCCTGATTTCTCCATCGCGTGATGTGTGGTAGGCTTTCGGTCTGGCCAGGCACTATCTTTAAGAACTCTATTATCCCCCACTCTGGAGAAAGAAAACATAAGGACAGAAGAAGATGATCGAACCTTCCCGATAAAATTCACTTAGCCAAATCAATGAGAAAAGTCTCGTTAATAAAAATCCCTGAGTCATTACTCCATGGATCAATTTATGTATGATGAGAAACAACTTGATATACTTTCTTCCTACCTAAGTATCATACATTATTTATTACTAATGGGATCTAACATGTTGACCTTTGAGTTATTTTTACTTTACAGATAATATAAACTACTTCGTGTTGATATAAGATAGCTGAAGATCCTTACATCACCCGGTGAAAAGCTTAGAAAGTCCCATCCCCTGCCATTATTCATATATGACTGGAAGTGATGATGATAACGTATTGTCCACTAGGTACAATATGATAGAAAAACAAAGCGAGATGATTGTTGAACTCACGAAAAATCTGGAAAAGCTCCAAGAAGAGATGAATCGTATTAGAAATTTAGCTAATTTGGCCATCACTGCTAATGCTTCTGTCCCAGGAGGAAACAAGCCTCTACTCCAAATTCCTCCTCTCAATGCCCTTATTCTTTGGAATCATCTAGTAATATGTGATCCACCTCCATCTCCCAACTTCTCGTAGACCCTATCATCAATAATCCTACAGTTTATCAAACTCATACTCCACCCATTCAAAATAATAATCGAGACAACAGCCCAGATGCTTACCACCTACAAAACCTATCCCCAACTCTACAATTTATTTTCCAACTCCACAAAATCACTCTTAATTTCAACAAAATCATCCCAAACCCCATAAAATACCTATATCCCCTAAATGTCCTCCCTACCAACAACCCAACTTCTACTCATCCTCAAAATCATACTTTAAAATACCAGAATCCTTCCACTACTATCCCAAACCCTTCTCACATCTGACATATACGTCCAACCACTTTCCATGTTAGCACACCTCTCTCTCTAACTTATTTTCCAATCTCGATGTAGTCCATCAAGAGGACAAAGAAAAGAAATATAGAATCAAGCCTGAAAAATAGTTATTGGCAATGAATGAAAAAATTATATGGATCAAAAAGTTTCATGGTACAGTGGATAATGATGACCTTATTTATGATAATTTTTACGTCCATCCTGGTGCAGATCTACCAGAAGGATGTAAGATCCCTAAATTTGAAAGATTCGATGGCATTGGAAATTCCACGGCTCAATTAAGGAGATATTATGACCAAATGGTCACAATAAGAACAAGGGATTCATTTCTAATACACCTAATTAGTTGATGTTTTGGCGGTGAAGCTCTAGATTGGTTTGCATCCCAGGAATTAAAAAAATGGTCTGGCTGGAAGGCCTCGACTAAGGACTTTATCGATAGATTCGCATATAATATAGAAATAGTTCTTAACTAGCATTCACTAGAAAATATTAAGAAAAAAGTGATGAATATTTTAAGGACTATGCATATCTCTAGAGAAAGGAAGTTTCTAAAGTACAACCTCTAATGACCGAGGAAGAAATGGCAGCAATATGTTCCCACGCTCAAGAAGGAGAGTTTTATACTAGAATAGTGTTGGTGGTTCGTGCAACATTCGTGTATTTGGTAAAGATTGGTGAATCACTAGATGAAGGTATTTGAATGGGAAATGTTATAAAGACTGCAACATCATTTGGGTTTTCTGGGGTTCCAAAGAAGAATAGAGAAGATGTAAATGCAATATCCACTTATTCTGGTACTAAGTTAAGAAGGAAGTTTAGATCCATGAATGCCTTTCATTTCCATTACCCCAAAATCCTCAATCCATCTTCTATGCCCATCTTCTATACCAAGCTCCACAGAGAAATGTCCTTCCCCAATACCAAGCTCTACAACCAAATATCTTATCTTATACCAAGATCCACCACCAAATATCAAACATTAATATTAAGCTCCACAACCAAATTATCATTCTCATGTCTAAACTATCGCCTAAATCACCAAGCTAACATCCAGGAACCTTCAAATTATCATCAAGTTCCACCTCCAACCAACCAAAACAACTATAATCTCCCTTTTCTAAACCTCATAAGAAAACTCCCCAAAATTTCACACCGCTATCTGAAAGTTGCACTCAACTCTTTGAAAGATTAAGAGTACTCATCTATCTCCAGCCCATTCAAACAAAATCCACCAATATCAATTCCTAAGTTTACCTTACTGATCAAAATTATGCCTATAATTAAAGAGGATCCAGGAGCAATAACGAAGATTGCATTAACTTAAAGTATAAAATTTATTTCTCGATTGATCACAAAGTCATTACCCTTCAAGAACCAACACCGAATGTCAACATTAATCATTTCCTAACCACGGAGGAGTTGTTGTCAACTTGATTTAAATAGAAGAGGAATGGTTGGCCAGTAAATCAATCATCAATATTAATCCAGAGGGGCCAAAGAAGATAAAATGTAAAGCAAAGATGTGTTTTCTAGATCTATTGTGACTCTTATACATATCATTCCTTATACATGTGATGTCGATAAATGATGGTCTGGGGGTGGGATAAAAAATCTGTCCGAAGGCTGCAATGCTATATTAGAAGATTTTTTGGAGGTTAGTGGGGTAAGAAAGGTTCCACCTGGAGAATCTTTGCAGAACTGGAGATCCACTCCGCTCATGACTCTTTTCCCTTTAAGGTAGATAAAAGGTCAATTTTAGTTTTTGAAAATTAGTGATACGGAGGAGGCCTCGTGACCTATCTTTTATCTTTCAAATTCTCTTTTCATATTTTAATATTTTCAGAAAGGTGTCATCCCGAACTTATGGGGTAAGCCATAGTTTATAAATATTTACCAAATTTTAATAAAAGGGATCCATTATCCCAAAAATTTATTTTAAATCATATTATTTTAATTATTTGTTATCATCTAGCTTGGTTTGTTCTGATTTCAATAATGATAATTTAAAACTATCAAAATCATGTTATGTTAAGAACTAAATAAAAAAAGTGAGGCAGATAATGATGAATGGGAAGAATATAACATTGAAGTAATAATTATAAAACAATTGACAGAAGAATTAAATGACTTTGAGAATCGAGAAAGACCCAACCTTGAGCAGACTCAAGTGATTAATTTAAGTAATGACAGTGAAGTTAAAAAGACCACAATTGGTACTTACCTGACATAAGCGGGGGAAAGAGAGATCACCAAGTTACTCAAAGAATACATTGATGTATTTGTATGGTCTGATGATGGTATGCCAAAACTAAGCACATGCATTATGTTCCACATGTGGCCAATTGATCCTGATTTCAATCTAAAGATATGGATAGTTCCTCACTGAGATATGTGCAAAAAAAAATTTTCACTGAGTTGATAGAAGCATCATGGTTTTGTTCAAAATGGACAACAAAGAGTAGATGATATTAGTCGACTATGATGCTATCAAGAGATACTATATCTAAAGTTAGCCTTCTTTTTGAATTTCCTTCTTTGTAATCACACTTCGCGTAATGTAATCATTTTTATGCATTATAGTATCTTAAATTCCCTTTTATTTTATGTAAGAACTATGTTTGACCTAAATTCTAAAAAATGAGATACGTGGGTAGCCTATGTCTGCTTCAATTAATCCTTTTGATTTTTATATCTTTTCCTTTTATGTACGAACTATGTTTGGCCTAAATTCATAAGAATGAGATACGTAGGCAGCTTATGTCAGCTTTGGTGAACCTTTTAGATTTTTCTATGTCTCCCTAGCATAGTCCCTGAACTATATTTCACTTGATTCCTAATTCAACTGATATGCAGATACCCAACGGTTTGATTATATCACCCCAGAAAATAGAAACTAAGGAAAAATTTTTGAGAAGGAATCTCTAATTCAAAAGAAGAAGATTTATCTTATGAAAGAAAAACAAATACCTACAAGGACTTTGAGAAAAAGTATCAATACCTCCGCAAAATAAGGTCATCCTAAATAGTATCTAACTGGGACAAAATTTTTGAGAAGGTCCTCAAAATTTCCACTAATATTTTGCAATGAAATCCAAATTTCTCAGCATTAGAAGGTCAGATCCAATTTCAAAAATCACCAATTGCGACATATTCCAAATTGACTAAATCCCTAGCTAAGACAAACTTCAGCAAAGTTGTGTTATTGAACTCCCCAACAGTGGTGATGCACTTTGGAGATCCTCCATTGGATGTTAGAATTGGTTAGGCCTCAAGCAGAAAATGTTCATTAAGATAGAATATGACATGAATGGTAGAGATTTTCTAAAGAACTTTTACACAGTTTTTTCAAAACTAAGTTTTTTAAAAGTCTATATTTTGGAAAATCTATACATGTTTTCTACTTGACTAGTTTTGTCTTATATCTATTGAAAAAGGAAGTTAGGGCAGGGGTCCAAACATGATAGAGTACCTAAAAAATGGTTAAAGCAAAACCAAAGATCAAAGGGAGTCAACACAGAATAGTTTCACCCATAACAAATAATTTTCTGTGGATGCAGGAATCACTACAAAAAAATGGGGTCTCCTTCAGAAAATCCCCTAAGTAGATCAGGAACCACCCAAAACTATAATGCTCAAGAAAGGTATTTTTTGGTGTCCCCAAAGATGGGTCCACCATCCATTTAGGATCAATGATCTCTTGACCTGTCTATCTTATTTCAAGAGAATATCAATGATAAACAAAGGCATCTTATTCTCATTATGAATATTTGATTCAAAACTTTTTTTAAAAATAGTCACTAGCAAAAGCAACTCTGTGTCTACAAAATGTTTACCTTGAGTGCAGGTATATTGAAAAGAGTCGGCATTACAATGAGACGATCAAAAGAATCACCCGATAAGTAGAAGATCAAACGCCCTCTTTGGATTGGCCATAAGGCAAAGCAAACAATATTCAATTTGTCCCTAGAAAGGGATTTTAGCCACTTATTTACATCTGAAGGACTTGTTGTTTGTAGTATCTCTTTGAAAGGAAGAGACAAAGACACTATGTTTTTTAAATTATGATTCAAAATATTTGTCTTTTTACACTTTTGTAAAATTTGATTGCAATTGCTAGCAAGAGTGACATTATGGCTACTAATTAATTACCTTGAGTAAAGATACATGTAGAAAAGCCAACACATTGGCAAATGGACTCAGGTAAAACTTCTCTTGAAATTATCGAGATGGCCATACCAAGAGGGTTATTTATTGAATGCACATCATTGCCAAAAGGGTCATTTTATCTAATTGTACATCACTGTCAAGAGGGTCATGCCAAGAGGGTCATTGCATATCATTGACGAGAGGGTCATTCCAAGTAGGCCATCATTATATAATCTTCAAAATTCTTCATATCCAATTAAACTCATTTATAAGTCGCAATGTTTGAGATATGATAGTGTGTAAGATTATTAAAAAGTTGATGGTTTAAGGATCATCCATAAGCCACAATAACATTCTAACTGAATAGTATGCAAGGTTACCCAAAGATTGAAAATTCAAAAGTTATCCTGAAGTCACAACAAAATCCTTCTCGGATAATCTGCAAAATTAACAAATTAATTGGTCTAAGGAATCTCTATAATCCATGCCATATTTAAGATTGTTATGTGTAGGATTACCCAAAGACTAGAAATTTAGGAGATATCTATAAGCCATATTGTATCCAAGGTCAGATGATATGCGGGAGTACCTTAAAAGTTGGGGATTCGAGGGATATCTGTAAGTCATTTCTTATCAAAGGTCGAATTATGCATGATTACCCAAAGACTGACAATTTGAGGTATATCTATGTCATATCAATACGGAAGAAGTGTAAGACTTACCCAATGTCACATGAAAAAGAGCATTACATATAGTCGAGAAGGTTATCACATCAAATAAAAAATCTTATTAAAATCTAAGAAGGTTATCATATCAAACAAAAGATCAAACAGTTGCAGGGATCGTTCGAACCAAAAGGTCGTCTGTTGCCAAGAAAACCACCTCATTTTGAAGAAATAATCAATTGACAAAGGTCCACCATATCCAAAAATCTAGATGGTTGTTCTGCCTATACTATTGTGGAAACCATTATCTTCTAAAAGAAGGGATAGAAAAAGATGGTATTACTAGTCAGAAATAATTTATGCAAGAATATGGTAGAAGTATATCTATCCCTTAGTGAATTAGGTTTATCACTAACAAATTTGTTTGAGATGTTGTTTAGATTATCCGAAAGGATGAAAATCTTAAACTAAAACCACAGGTGCAGATGAATTCAAAAAGGACGTAGCAAACGTGAAACTTTTTCTTAGTAGCATCTGGGACATAGTCTAAAGAGGAATATCATACTCTTTGGATGTGAGCTAAATGCACTTCCACTGCCATCAAACCATACCCTATCAAAATACATGTGGTTATTTTGGAATTATGGTTTTAAGTTCACTTCTAGAGTACTTTTAAACTCACATCAGAAGTAACTTTTCCTTTTCCTTCAAATTCGAGTGACAATACACCTAGAACTTTGAAAATTATATCATGGTAAATTCTTAGTTATGGATGTGAAGAGATCCACATTCATGATTAAGAGGTTATAATCCTATTTTTCATATCTCATCTTACTTGTCACTCATCCCGAGACAAAGGGCGTCTCAAATACAAGACTAACTTTTCTACGAATCAAGTTAACCTACAAGCATCTGATTTACTAAATCTTGAGGATATGTAGGTTAGGATTTATATTAAAAACTAGTTTACATTCCACCTTCCTCCATTATCCTTTTATTCCCTAGTTTTCCAGCTTCACCAAAATTTGAGACCGAATTAGTTTGTGAATTTATTAAAATCTTGCTTAAAAATCAAGCACCTTGAACTATAGATGGCCTAAATTCTCATGCAACCTTCGATATATAGGAAACAAAATACAAGGGTTGTCACAACCCAAACCCGGGCATGGCTGTGACAGGCATCTCAAGCTACTGAGGGCCAGAGATAACCTTTTAGCCTTACCTCAAGAGCATACTAAAAGTAAATAGCAGAAGCCAACAAAGTAAATAAAAGATACATAAAAATAGAAAAAAATTTAATGAGTCAAAATATGACATCAGTGACATTCCAACCCTGTCCACAAATCCTCTAATCCAAGAATACTAACTAAGTGGGGACATACCACCGACTATGACAACAGAAATTCATAAGCACTAAAATAATAAAGGAAACCTAATGAAATGACTAGGCATTTTGAAGGATAGAGGTTCACCAATTCATAACAGATCAACATGAGTGTAAACAGCCTAACGTTGCATATGATCAATAGAAAAAACCCTAGAAATCTACATCATAAAATGATGTAGCATTCGGGGATTGTCAGTGGAGTGATTACTGGCATCCAATCCAAGAAAATGGATAAAATAATACATTTAGCAAAAATCCAGTTATAAAACTACATGCATAATAATTATATATATTTAGGATACTGGGTAGGGGCAAGGGACATGATATATCAGTATTTAAAATATTAGTCCTAAACTATGTAGCTAAAACTGACTTTCCAGGAACCCACGGGCTATATGGGTCCAGATCCCCCTGCTGGATGGGCCTAGTCCATGTTAGTAGCATGTAATGAAGAAGGGATACAGAAACCAAGGCAATAGTCATCAAGAATATATAGTGTATCCAGACACAATGGTTATATAGACCCTTAATTTTGACAAACGTGATTTCCAGTGTTTGTCGCTTCAGGACTACACCTTCTCAGTAAGCTACACAATTCTCTTTAAGCTTAAATTAAAATTTGTACATAAGAAAATCATTAGCCATGAAGTCTTTTATTTAGGCATTTCCAACTTGGTATCATCATACAAAGAGGCTTGAAAGCTATTCCAATTATGACAAACCAAAACCATTTAACCATTAGTCTCCAAATTCCATTTAAAATCTAAAACCATAGCCACCAATGGCATTCCAAAACCATTTTATCCTTTTCCATTAATGTAAAATAAAGTTTCAAAGATAGTTAAATCAAATGGAATCCTTGTTAGAAGTTACCATGTGGGTTGAGGTTAACGTCATTACCATGACAAAATTCATCAGCTTTGTGGAACCTAAGTCACCAAATTTCACAATTATAACAGTGTAAAAGTTCATTTCAAATAAATCAATCAAAGGATGAATAACCCACTAAAACAATGAAACAAAATACAATGCAAGTGTTAACAAGCAAAATCATAACCCTAGACAATACACTCATTCCAAAACACAAAAATACCAACTTAAATAATGTAATAATACCACAATTAAAGTGGGGAGTGCACAACATGTGTGCAAATTAGAATTTGAAAAGAAATTGAAGTTTAAAGCCTGGAGAATTGAATTCTTGAGAAACCCCTTGTATCTTGGAAGTTGGAGAAGAGAAGGGGAATGAAAAACTTAGTGAATTGGGGGTTTTCTGGGGTTGGGGAACATTTAAGTTGTTTAAAAGTTAAAAGGACAAAAAAAACCCAACCCAAACTAAAAAAAAATGAACTCAGTGATTTTTGCACAGTAGTTTGACACGCTGCTATTGCGATGCCTAGCTAGCATGCCACACTCCTATAACAGAGCTTAAGTGGTGTGGCACATGATTATCGCAGGCCCTCACTGCCTCGGGGTCCTAAAATAAACCTAAATCCCTTCTTAAAAATCCAAAACTTTTCTAAAATTCCCCTTTTACATCCCCTATCATGATTCAAGTTAGAAATGGTCATAACACACGTGGAAGGGTCAAAATAAATTGGCCAAATTTTGGGGTTTTACATTATTCCCCCCTTAGATCATTCATCCCAATAAATAAGTTAGGATGTTCTTAGCATGATAATATAAAGAACATAACGGAATTAAAGGATAACTTCAAAATGCGTTAAGAGAAGAATTAAAAATCATACCTTAAACATTTTCATCCAATACGGGGAATAAGAATGAGTACTTGGCTTTCCTATCTTCTTCAAACTCCAATGTAGCCTCTTCCAACTTTTTATTACTCCAAAGCACTTTTACCGAAGCTATTTCCTTAGTCCTTAATATCTGAACTTCCCTCTCTAATATCTCAACCGGGATTTCATCGTAGTACAATAAATTCTTAACACCAATATCTTCTATAGGCACTACCAAGGAAAGGTCACCCACACACTTTCTAAGCATGAAAACATAAAATACGAGATGGACCAAAGATAAACTCATCGGTAATTATAATTTATAAGAGACATTACCAATCTTCTTAAAATCTGATAGGACTAATTGAATGAGGACTAAGCTTCTCTTTCTTCCTAAATCTCATAAATTCTTTCATAGGAGAAACTTTCAAGAGCATGCAATCATCAACTTCAAATTGTAACTCCTCCTGCCTTACATCTGCATAGGACTTTTGGTGGATTTGAGTAGTCTTGACTCTTTCTTGGATCACCTTTACCTTCTCCATTTCTTAGTGAGCTAAGTCAAGGCCAAACAACCTAGTCTCACCCACCCTAATAAGAGACATAAACCTTTGACCATAAAGGGCCTCAAAATGGGCTATTTGAATGTAAGTGTAACACCCCAAAATCTTATCCCAGAATGTTACACGGTGCTTAAGGCTACAGGTAGCCCCAAGCTAACCCTTTGAGCCTTCTAGTGTATATAAAACTTACTTTGAGATGAATAAAGCAAAACGATGGTATTGTCATATCAAAATCATAATGGAATATGAAGAAAAACTTGTCTGAACAGTCAAACTACTGAAAGTCTAGACATACTGAAAATCTAGTCTAGCAAAGCCTCTACTAATCAAGAACTAGAGAGTCATTGGGACAGACCCCCAACTAACTCGACTAAATTGAAAGCCATAACAACTGATAATCTAAGTAATAGGTACTCGAACCATGAGGACTTACTAGCTGCGGAGTGTACACAAAGGTACTCGAGAATCACTATCACTGCTGAGACTGAGAAACTGAACCTACATTATGAAACAATGTAGCACACAAACGTATATGTGGATCAGTACTTCAAGGATGTACTGAGTATATGGGGGTGTATGCATTTAAGTAAACAATATTATCATTCTTTATAAAATATGCATGCTGATATGAATGACTCACATAGCTTGAGTAAAACTAAATTTTAAACCTCATAAATCATGTATAATGAAGCATATAGTACAAATATAGTGAGTTATTACACTTAGTTCTAAAATCTGTATTCTCCATCTTATTCTCAAAACTTGTAAGTAAGAGAAATCTTAAAAACAATAGCTTTCAAAACTTATACTTTTATCTTATGGAGAATAAGGGACTTCTTTAAAACTTAGAGATTTTAGGACTTTGGGAACCTAAAAATCAAACTTTCAACATATAAAATTTTATCTTAATTAGAGTAGGGGATTGCTTTAGGAGTTTCTTCTAACCGATATAAGCCATGTGAGCCATATGGAGTCCAACGTCTTGCCCATGTTGGGGAGAGCTACTCTACCCTTTCCATCAGAATAGAACCTTAACTTTAGTGATCACTTATCTTAACCCACTTGGGGTAACTTAGAAACCTATGGGGGCACGTAGTTCTGAGGCATGAGACCTTGGAATCATACTCAACTCGGTGCTAAATACTATTTCTATACTTAAGCTTAGAAATTTTAAGAAATCCACCTTAAAATAATTCAAGGGTCTATAATAAAAACCAAATATACTTCTCTTGACTTTAATTCATAATTAATATGGATCCCTATCTTAGATTAGACCCAAAAGGTCAAATATTTAACTAAAATCTGAAAATAGCTTAGCTATGGGGTACTTATGACCCAAACAATCTCGAACAACAATCTTTAAAGGGGGTCTATTGACCCAAACAGTAATCTCAAGTCAGATATCTCAGAATTCATGCTTGGTAATGCAATTACTCATTAAGTATCTTAAAATCTGTAAATTTCATCAATAGGCATGGAAATATAAATAAATCATGTAATTCAACTTTTAATCCATGGGGAAATCTCATAATCTTACAAATAATGAAAGTGGGTATGAACCCTAACTTAATTTCATGGAAAATCTCATACGTTATAGAAATTTTGAAATTTAAAATAAGCCTTTGGGCACAAGGGTGAAAGGGTCACCCTTGTTCAAACCCCACATACCTTAGATTATGACTTGTAGATGAACAAGCTTGCTTGAGACTCTTTTTTTGTATTCTTGAGTGAGGGTTCTTGTAACGCCCCAAATCTGTTACCCAAAATATTACAGGGTGTTCATGACCCCGAAAGACCACAAGCTAACCCATGGCTAATATCTGTACCTGTATACTGGATTCCATTTTAAGATCAAAATACTTATAGTTAAGAAAAGTTTTGCCCAAACTTAACCCTAAACCTAAACCCTAAACCTAAACCCTAAACCTAAAAAATGTTCTTTGTCGGCCAACATAGCCACCATAGCCGGTGGGACTATCCCACCGGATGCCACTAATATGTGTTAAAATATGCAAAAGAGGGTAGGAATATTAAGTGTGTGGATTTGCTGAAACCAAAAGCTATAGACAATAATAGTATTAGGGTTTCACGTAAACCAGTGATAATGCTGCCTGGAGAGCCATCAATCATGTAGAAGACATCAGAAGTTTAGAATCTGATAATGCAGGAAAAACATCAATTTACTATCGTTGGTAAGTTCTCGTATGGAAAACCTTATATTGATATTTTGAGAAAATCAATACCAAACCAATGTGGGATCAAGGGACAATGCAATATAGGAGGTTTGGATGAATGACATGTATGGATAAGGTTAGAAGCATTAGATGATTTCATTCAGTTGTTATCATCAGCAGCCTTCTATACCAGTGTAAGTGGGAGATATTGGCAGATGAGGACACTAAAGTGGGATCCATGGTTTGAACTAGAAGTGGAAATTACTATTGTAGTAGCATGGATTTCTAATACAGAATTACCTCCAAATTTTTTTGCAAACGATCCAATTTTATCCATTTCATCAGCAGTAGGGAATCCACTCAGTGTAGACCTCACAACTAAGACATACACGACCTAGTTGTACTCGAGTGAAAGTGGAGGTGGATTTAGTTGCTAATTTACCACAAAGAATAAGAATAAATAAGGAGAATGATTTAACAAGTGAGATCAAATCGAAGTGGGTGCAAATTTAGTATGACTATATGCCCAAGTATTGCAAGGATTACTGTTTACAAGGTCATGAAGCTAATACATGCTGGACTGTTCATCCAAAACTGTATGAGAAACAAAAAAAGGAAAGAAAGAAGCTAGAAGTAGAAGTATATGATAGTAATAATAACCAACAAAGGAACATCCAGTAAAGCAATAACATAGCTAGGAGAAATACTAATAATCAACAATGGCTCGGGAGGAAAAATAAATATAAGAGGGATAGGTATGGTCATATACTTAGAGAAGTAGAGGAGAACAACAAGAAAGAGGTAGAAGTATAAAATTTATTTGGGGCACTAGAAGAATAGGTAGACAATGACTTAAACAATACTGAAGGAGTACAGGCTGACAGACTAAAGAAACAAGTAGATAATGAGAAGCTCAGTACAAAGGATTGGGTTAAGCAAACATTTGGAACAATTACAGAAGAATTTCAAGAGGAGAAAATATCCACACACAAGATAGAAACAATTAAGTCAACACAAAGCATGGAGGAATAAAAGAAGGAGGTGGAAACAGAAGAACTACAAAAGAACAAAATAGAATAAGAAAATCAGCTGAATAGGATGCAAGAAGAACAAAATGGCACAACTGATAAGCAGTTGCAGGTATATGATGCAGAATCAATGGAATTGATGGTTTTGAAAGGGATCTCACCTTAGCTATAAAATCTCAAAGTCAGATAGAAGTATGTAATAAAGACAAAAAAGACATGGATGTGAATGCACTGGATGATAATATTGATCAGTTAGCTAAAAAGCTGACTTATCTCCAAAGTAGGTTGTAGCACTGAAAGATAATCGGAAAAAACCAAAGAAGAGGAACAACAACACCAGTTCAACAACAATGAATACAAGGAGCCAATCAACCAAGAACAAATCATTATGAATGCATTAATCTAGAACATAAGGTCTGTTAACACTCAACAGGCCTTCACAAGATTAATCACAATGCACAAAAGATTTTATTTTTATTTTATAGGGATCATGGAACCCTTTCAGGATAGACAAAAAATAGAGGATTATAAAAGGAGATTAGGTTTGAAACATGCTTTTGTGAATATGTCTGGGAAAATTTGGGCCTTTATTCATGAGGATTTGTAAGTAAACATATTGAATGATGAAAACCAACAAATATCAATTAAGATACAAAATGATGAGATATTATTGATAGTTACTCTGGTATATGCTAAGTGTAATGCAACTGAAAGACAAGTTTTATGGGACTCTTTAGTTGACATGGCAGATACATATCAATTTCCATGGATATTAGGGGGAGATTTAAATATGATAAGGCATGAAGAGAAAAAGGTGGGGGGTCTACCAGTTACACTTAATGAAACACATAAGTTTAATCAATTTATTAGTTTGTGTAGTATGAAAGAACCTCAATTTAAAGCGAGTAAATATACTTAGTGGAATGGGATAACTGATGAGGGATGTATCTTCAAAAGGCTTGATAGAATTTTGTGTAATGAAAGGTTGCAGAATGTATTCTAAGTAATGAAGATTGAACATTTTCCAAGTAGTGGGTCTGATCATGCACCTTTGCTCGTACAATGCAGAATGAAAAAGGAGCAGATAATCAGAGCATTTAGATTCCTAAATCTTTCTCTAAAGGAAGAGTCTTGTCTGCAGATCAAAAAGGACAACTGCAAAATAGAAGTAACAGTAGATCCATTCATAATATTTCATCAAAAACTTAAGAACACTAAGTTTGCTTTAACAAGGTGGAGCAAGGAAATTATTGGTAATATTTTCCAAGAAATTACAACTTTGGAAGATATTATCAAGGTGAAAGAAAAATAGTTTGAGGAAAATCCAAGTGGAACTAATAGGGAGCAGTTGTTTAAAGCGCATGCAGAGTTAAATATACAACTGAAAAGAGAAGAAGAGTATTGGAGACAGAAGGCTGGGTATGACTGGTTTCAAGATGGTGAAAAAAATACCAAATTTTTCACACTATAGTAAAAAAAGAGAAACAGACTCAGGATCAAAAGAATACAAAATACAGAGAGAGATTGGTTGGAAAAAACAAGTCAGATTGCAGAATCAGCTATCACCTTTTTCCATAGATAGTTCACTATAGAAGGAGATGTAGAAGATTTTTCAATGATTGATGAGGTACCTACAGTGGTGACTGAATGACAAAAAATTAAGACTGGTACCTACAGAAGAAGACATTAAAGATGCTATTATGGGGTTAAGCAAGAACAGTGCTGGAAGACCTGATGGAATGTTTGGTGTATTTTTTCAAGATACATTTGGATATTCAGAATATGGTGGAAGCCTTTCATTGTGGACATACTTTACCTAGATTCATTGCCCACACCAACTTGGTGTTACTAAAAAAAAATTTGTGGTGAATTCATTTTCAGATTTAAGGCCTATCTTACTGAGCAATTCTGTTAATAAGATATTTTCCAGAATAGTTCATGAGAGGATAAAGGATCTACTACCTCAATTAATTTCTCTAGAGAAAGCAGGTTTTGTACAAGGTAGAAGTATTATGGAGAATGTGTTGATTGTACAAGAGATTGTCATAGAAATCAAAAAAGAGGAAAGCTTCCTAATATGGTAATGAAATTGGAAATAATGAAGGCTTATAATAGGGTGGAATGGTTGTTCTTAACAAAGGTATTGAGGAAAATATGGCTTTTAGAAATGTTAATTGATATGGTGTTCAGGTTGTTGGAAAATAACTGGTATTCCATTTTACTTAATGGGAAGCCTAAGGGTTTCTTCAAGTCTTCAAGAGGATTAAAACAAGGTGATCCTTTATCACCTACTTTGTTCATCATTGTTGCTAAAGTTCTATCAAGAAATATGAAGAAACTTATGTTGACTAAGGAGTTTAGGTTGTTTGGAATGCCAAGAGGAAGTCCTAAAATTAATCACCTAGCATTTGTTGATGACATGATTATCCTATGTAAAACTAAAATGAGAACTCTACAGATGGTTTCCTCAACCTTGGAGAGATATGAAGAGGTATCAGGACAGAAAATCAATAAAGGGAAGAGTACAATATACATGTATAAAGAAGTGTCAAATGGAAATGTGGTGATGGAAGAAGTAACTACAGGTATACTAAGAGGATAGTTTCATTTTAATTACCTAGGGTGTCCAATTTTTTACATGAGGAAGAAGAAGGATTACTATCAACAGTTGATGAGGAAAATAATAAATAAAATTCAGGCTTGGAAAGGGAAATTATTATCTTATGGTGGGAGAGCTGTATTGATACAACATGTATTACAAAGCATCCCAATTCATTGCATGTCAATATTGAATCCACCCTTTAATGTGATGAATACAATTCAAAAGGCTCTATCTTAATTTTTCTAGAGTAGTAAAATTGGTGAAAGAAGTAGACATTGGGTAAAATAGCAGGAGGTGTGTTTACCATAGATTGAGGGAGAATTGGGGTTTAGAAAAATGAAAGATATTTCAATGGCATTGTTCTACAAATTATGGTAGAATTTTAGGACAAATAAGTCCATGTGGAGTGACTATATGCATAACAAATACTGTAAAAGGGAGCATCCATCAATGGTTGTCTAGAAATCAGGTGCTGGTGGTTCACAGGTATGGAAAAAAATATTAATAGCCAGAGACCTAGTGGAGCATCTTATAATTTGGAGGATGAGGAGAGAAAATACAGATATATGGTTAGATAATTGGATAGGTTAAGGTGATCTGTTATCTCTGATGGAAGGAAACTGTGAGATCAGTGACAAGTTTCAGCAGGTAAAAGATCTGGTGAAGAAAAGAAGTTGGGATAAGCAAACACTTACAAGAATGTTCAATCCAGACATGGTTGAACATATTATTCATAAGGTGAAACCTCCAACAGAAGAGGGAAATGATATACTAGTTTGGTCTTTAGAAGCTAAAGGAGGATTTATAGTAAGATCAGTGATACTTACAAATGTATATGGGTTAAGGGATTTCCCTTTAAGATTGGTTTCTTTATATGGAGGTTGTGGAGGAACATAATACCTGTGGATGATAATGTTAAAAGATGGGGTTTGAAAGGTCCATAAAAATGTTGGTGTTGTGATGAACCTGCAGTGGAGACAATAACTCATGTATTCAAAAGATCTTATTATGCTAACAGGACCTGGTCCTACTTTTCTTCTTTTGCAGGTATAACTATTCAAGGACTAACATTGAGGAATACTATAATTACATGGTGGAAGACAAGAGCTACGAAGAGAGAACTACCTTATTTTCAAGCCTTACCTAGTAATATACTATGGGAGATTTGGAAGATGTGATATAAAAAGAAGCATAAGAACAAGAATACCACTGGATTGAGACTCATTCACAAAATAACAAGGAATTTGAGGCTGTTATTAAAGGTCAGAAAACCAAACTTTGAGTTCTCTATGGAATGGCCACAAATACTGGAGGAGTTTGACAAAATTAAATGCAAAATAAAAGTCACACCTGTGTAATGAGAGGCACCAGAACATGGATAGGTCAAATACAATACAGATGGAGCTTTCGGAGAAGCAGAGAAAAAGAGTTCTTATGCTTATTACTTGAGAGATAAAGCAGGGGATCTATTATATGCTAATACAGAAACACAATCATATGCAGACAGTATGAAAGCAGAAGAAAATGCTATATTACAGGCAGCTAAACATTGCAGGCAAACACAATTTGACAAAGTCATATTTCAGATGGATTCACTCCTCATGCAGAAGATACTAATAGGAAGCTGGAAAAGTCCATGGAGCATAGCAAGTATAATCACAAAAATTCAACAACAATTGCAGGATAAACAAGTAATTTACCAATATATTTACAAAGAGAAAAACAAGCTGGCAGATTATCTTTCTAATTTACTATAGAGTCGGGAGGAACAATCAGTTTTATTAGTTTTCAGAAGTTACATCAAAGAGGTAAAGCTATTATTAATAGTGATAAATGGAATAGACCCTATTTAAGCATTACACCAAATAAAGGATAAAGGGAAAACAAGGGCCAAGGCATGGTAGTTACAAGGTACATATAAGTGTCACAAAGCTAGAACAGAAAGAAGAGAAGGCATTCACTATCTTTTTCAATAGCAACTAGAAGAAACGATTCACATCACCATGAGAAGATTTAGCTGCTTGTCATCTAGATCTGAATAGAAATGAAGCTAATTTTAGGATGCATATGCATAAGTTAAAAAAATTCAGAGAAAATTAGATAAGAAATCAAGATAAGTTGAGAATACAATCTAATAGAGAAAAATGTACGTATGTCTGGGAGCTGGAAAAACAAAAAGGAAGAGAGGAAGAAGCATGGTAGTTACAAGGTACAAACAAGCATCACAAAGCTACAACAGAAAGAAGAGAAGGCATTCACAATTCTTTTCAATTGTAACATGGAGGAGAAATGAGTTTATACAAAGGAAGAGGCACAGATCACTATAGAGAAAGGAAAGAAAGCCACTTTGTTCAATTTGGAAACCCTACTTACACTAAGTGTGTATTTGTTTTTCCTTTTCTATTTTTGGTCAAGTTTTATTTGACCCAGGTTGGATCGGGGAAAGTGTTTTTGGACCAATAATTTGTTATTATTTATAAAAATCCAAACTAAACCAAAAAAAAACTTAAAACTTAAGAGAAAAAGTACCTGTATACTGCATACATACTGTATAATGCAGAAACATGAACTTAAAGGCCATAAGGTTCAAAATAGTAACATAAGATCTAATAAATTATAACATATGGATGGGGTATGAAATATCCAAGACAAAATTGAAATAAGCTATTTGAACATACTGTAGTCTAAAAAGCCTCTAAATATGAGTGTCTGAATAAGGAGTTGATGGAACATGTCCCCAACTAACTCCAACTAATAAATTAATTAAGGAGATAATAAAATAATGATCGTGTCCTCAAAAGATGAGGACTCACTTCTAACTCTGACGGTTGAGACTGGAATCTACTAATGCTCTGGAACTCGTGTCTCTAAACCTATGGTATAAGACATCATAGCGCAAATGCGTCAGTACTTTGAATGTACTGGTATGCATGTAAGGTAAGCTGAATGCATGGGGTTCAAATACATGAACAAATATAATAACAGACTGACTATCATAAGCATGAGAGTACATGCTTGAGACATAAAAACTAACACTGATACCGTGATAACATGATTAGTGAATCTGAATACTGATAACATGACATACTGATAGCTAATATAACTGATAACATGAGTGACTATATTTGACAGTACTGAATTTGATGGAACTAGCTAAGTTCCGTATTGTATCTGAGTTGACTGTATCTGATAGTCCTAAAATCTGAAGAACTATTTGAGTTCTTGACTGATACTGATAATGAAACTGTGGAAAGTAGTTATCTAATCGACATGCCCCAAATATGCTATGATAGCTGAGCTGGGGTTTAATCTGTACCCTGATTAAAAGGGTGTCAATACCACACAAATAGTAAGGACAACGTGTGAGTAACCCTAATATAACAGGTAACTCTAGTGAGAACGGTGGAAACCCTTATATAGCAGGTTAAGCCACCTCATCTACCCTCATATAGCAGGTTGTGATGTCTTAACCTATGTTGTCTACATAGTTTTGGAATGGAAGGATTACTTCTAAGAATCACACCCTCATATAATAGGTGAGTTTCCATCCTTGGGTTCACTCGGTGCTAATTTCTACTCCCATATAAATAGACATTGAACATTATTTACTAAACTGAACATGGACTGAGTGACAGAATTTTTTTGACTGACAGAATACTACTGATATCTGACAACTGACTGAGTTACTGAATTCTGTTGACTGGTGGAATACTACTAATATCTGACAACTGACAACTACTGATATCCAACAACTGACTGATATCTAAACATGGACTGAGTTACTGAATTCATTAAATGATGGAGATTTCCTAAGTCATACGACTATCTGAAGTCTAAGGATCATAGCTTGACTGAGAGTATCGTGAAAACATGACATGGCTCTAGGCACACAACTAATATTTTGGGTAAAAGTACCCCCAGGACTCGATAGAAAGAAATTGACAAAGAATGACTTTCTTGAATACATTACTAACATCATAATCCATAATACATTTATTGAAGCATTTCATCAAACATGTGATCTGTATAAACTTATACATACATGGGGATTTCATGATATCATGCTAGTTGGGCATTTTCCTTCATCTAGGAATTTAATCAAACACATGGTAGGCATAGTATGTGTAAACAACATTATACAACAATTAAACGTCATGATTCAATTCTAATTTCATCATTCAAGGGTTTAGGCATAGGTTAGCCTGAATCTATATCTGTACTAATCAAATCCACATATAATTTATCACCCAATCATGGAATAAAATTCAATTACTTATTATCAACATGAACAAGAGTAGCCCAATCATGAAAATTCATAAAGTAAATCCATAAAACTTGAACTTAGAAAAGGGATTCTTGGCCTTCATGGACGAAAAGAGTCCATGAATAAAAATTATGCATACCTGGGTTGAGTTTCTTAAAGTTCTTGAACTTGTAAAATTTGAATCTCTTAGTTTTTAAAGAAGATTTGGATTTTGTTCATGGAGATTAATGTTAGAGAGAAAACCCTAGTTTTGTTGTGGTAGAAAAATAATAAATTTCTGAGCTTTGGTCGTATATAATTGGGTATATAAATGGGTGGTAAAAGATCAAAAAGCCCCTTTTAAAACAGATTTAATTTGCTGAATCGGGACCTGTGATGGCTCGTGTGACGGTCCATCGCTAGGGCGATGATCCATTGTTTCGACCGTTGTATGTAGACCAAGGAAAGTGCTTACTGCCTAAGTAGTGACGGCCTAGGCGATAGTCCATCGCAAGTTCAACGATCCATCAATATGCCCATCGTACCTTATCCAGAAGGTGGCCTCACTGTTTTCCTTGCGACGGCCTGAGTGACGGTCCATCGCTAGTCCGACGGTCCATCGGCCTCACCGTCGTACCTAGGTGGTTTTACTGCCTTCTGTAATTTGGCTATAACTTTCTCCTCCGATGTCAGATTTTGATGAAATTGGTATTATTAGAAAGCTAATTTAATTTTCCACATGGCAAAAAGATTAAAAATACCACATGTACAAAACTGGATTCATCTTTCAAATTAAGTTTCTAACATTCTTGAGATAATTTTAAGCTAGAAAAAAGTATGGGGTATTACAATATCTCCTCTTTGAGAATATTCATCCTCAAATAAGACTGAGAGTGAGGGGAGAAGATAACCAATGTACATACTAAACATGAATAACTTGAATATGATCTCATGACTGATATGACTGATAACTGAACATATCATACTAAATATGTATATCTGATGCATGTGTAACTGATTTAAGAATGCATGACTGGGTGTTCTGATGAACTAAGTTTCTCACAATGAGATTACATGTTTGATGCATAATTATATAACTGAACCGATACATGAATGCATGACTGAATATGCAATGGTACTTGATACCAAGTCTGTGATGAACACTGAACATAAAACTGAGTAAGCTTAAGAAGAATTGTTACCTTGAGCTTGTTCTGAGTTGGTGGAGAAGAAGTAAGAATACTTGGTACAAATGTTTGCTTCTGCTTCCCAAGTAGCTCCCTCGACGGACTGTTTTTGCCAAAGAACCGTAACTAGAGGGACTTTTTTGTTCATCAATCTACGAGTATGATAGTCTAGGATTTCAACTGGAATCTCTTCATAAGAGAGGTTGTTCTGAACATCTATGCTCTGAGTAGGGACTACAAATGCTGGGTCACCTATGAACTTCTTGAGCAAGGAGACATGGAAGACTCGATGAACTGAAGTTAGATCTGAAGTCAACTCAAGCTCATAAGCTACCTTTCCAAAGCAACTGAGAATCTTGAAGGGACCGACATATCGGGGACTGAGCTTTCCCTTCTTGAAGGACCTCTTCACTCCCTTCATGGGAGAGATATTTAGATAGACATGATCACCAATCTCAAACTTGAGATCTTTTCTACGAATATCTATATAATACTTCTGTCGGGTTTGAGCAGACTAGAGTCTTTCTCTGATCAACTGGACTTTCTCTAAGGCGTCGAATAAAAAAAGTATAAAAAAATGTCAGGTATATAAAATGTGACAAAAATATGCTTAACTCACTTTTTAAATGAGTTATATCATTTTTTTTAATGATAGTTGGCTAATGGCGTCATATTCCTAAAAAATGTATAACTCACTTAAAAAGTGAGTTATTCATTTTATTTCTACGTAACTCACTAAAAAGGTGAGTTACACAATGAAAGTTATATAACTCACTTTTTAAATGAGTCATGCTTTTTGGTTTATTCGTAACTCACTTAAAAAGTGAGTTATATTTATTCTTATAATTTATGTGAATTTTTATAAAACTTACATATTATGTGATCAATCAATTTATCTTTTTAGAATTTTTTTTTTTAAATTCACATATTTATTTTTTAAAAAACTATTTTGATTTCTTAAAGCTCAATAATTATGTGATTTTTTAAAGCTCAGTAATTGATTTAAAAAAAATATGCGAGTTTTCTTTTAAAAAATAAAAATTTAAACATAAATTGATTGCTCACATAATATGTAAGTTTTATAAAAATTCACATAAATTATAAAAATAAATATAACTCACATATTATGTATAAAACCAAAAAGCATAACTCACTTAAAAAGTGAGTTATAACTTTCATTGTACAACTCACCTTTTGTGTGAGTTATGTAGAAATAAAATGAACTACACTTTTTCAGGAATACAGCGTCGTTAGCCAACTACTGTTAAAAATATAATATAATCAAGTGATTTAAGCATATTTTTGACACATTTTATATACATGACATATTTTAGTACTTTTTTAGTTTTACTGCTTATTTTGGTTCCGGACTTCTGATACGGGAATTCCTAGCTCGAGACCTTTCACACGAAGCCAAGCATGTGAGTTGCAATGACTCCAAGCCTTTTTCACATTCTTGGATATGTGTGAAGCCTTTGTGATCCCATCTAAGGTCCTATATTTAATAAAATATGATGAGGCCCCCCAAGACACCCCAAATCCACCCACGTAAATGCCAAGAGTATTTTGGTCTTTGTCCCTCCTTTCTAAGTGACTATATAAGCTATGTAATAGACCTAGTCTTGCTTTAGTTCATTCCTATTATTCAAGAAATAAAATACTTGTAAATTTTTTACTCTTCTTTCTCATTTGGAGAGGCCAAAACCAAATTCTCACTAGTAGAGTGATACTAGTGTTGTATCTTGGCTAGAAACTAAGTTCTTGGTGCTCTTTGAGTTCCTCTTGGTCCAAGTAAGAACTTGGTATTGATATTTATTATATTGATGTTTATTAGTCTTAGGGTCCTTTCTCTTGTTAGGGTTGTTAGATTAATGAATATTATGTGTCAAGTTACTATCTCTTTCTTTGTAAATCTTGTTAATATTGTGTTATTGAATATAAAAGTCTAGTGAAGACGTGTGGGGATGTTTCAATTCACTAGCAATATTGTTTTTGTTGTTCTTGTTGTTAAGCTCACTTTTCTAGTTCAAACAAGTGTTGCAAGCCTATTGAAGCCGTATGTGGCCATTTTTTATTCACTAGAACTTTATTGTTCATCTTGCTGTTCTTGTGTTGGTTGGAATCTCTTGATACACACTTAGCATTATATCATTTGGTATCAAAGATCAAGGCTAGATTTTGTTCTTACAAAACCAATCTTGGGAAGCCCTTACCAAAAAGTGTGTTCTTGAACATTTTGGTCAAAAAATTAGTTGTAGATCTACAAAAGATTTTACTTGTTTAGTTTATTTCTTATGTTGATTTCTTCCTCACCAACACAAAAAGTGTCTAAATCTAAGGTTGAGCTTAATTGAAAGAGAATTGTTGTTGTGAAAACTTGAAGTGACCATTGTGGTGTATTGTTGTTATGTTCTTGAAGGTGTTGATGTTGTGTTCATCCTAAACTTCTCTTCATCTTATGTCTTAAATTATATAAATAGAAATAGATCCAAAAAAAAGGTAGTAAGACAAAATTGAAAAAAAATATTTGTGAGAAGACTTGCCAACATCACCTTTTCAAGACTTGACAACCACTTTTCCTTCAAACAAGGAACCTTGTCTTGTGGGACTAGTGAGGTCAAACATCACCTTTTGAGTTTGAAAAAAAAAGTTGAAAAAGATTACAAGACCTTATGTTTTCCATCCCAATAACAAGCCATCCATTACAAAAGATCTAAGGGGACTAAGACTTCAAGTTGATGAACTACTTATGTGGACCCGCGGCCAATGACATGCTGCCACATCACCTAAGTTACTTTTCACGTGATAATTAAGATCAAATTTGGATGTTCTAGTTTCTAATTATTGATTCCTAATTTACAATAATTGACTTGAGAACTAATTAACAAACTAGTACATTCCTACTAGCTTGTCAATTAGTCCCTTGAAACCTTGTGTTCGTGTCAACATTTGTTTGTGTGTTTTTGTCATTTGAATATGTTATAACTCTTGGCTCTAGTCTATTGATAATTCTTTAAGTTTCAAACAAGAATCCATTCTGGGAAAGAGCATACTCATACCTTACGGATTCACGGGTTCCTAGCCAATCTACAACACTTGTGGAACTTGAGTGTGAGTGAACCAAGAGAGTGTGAGTGAGGAGAAGGATTTTAAACTAAATTGTTTGTTGCTTGTGTATGTGATACCTTGATAATAGAGGGAACCATGTCTCACATCGTGGATTCTAATGAAATGGAGAATATGAGGGTCACTCTTGAGGCTATGACCCGAGCTCTTGAAAAGTTGAGTACAAAAGTGGGAGCCATAAGGGGAGAAGTGATGACTATAAGTTGGAGGTTAGAACAAGTGGAGTGTCAAAGGAACTCTCATCCTTCTCCTCATCGACATGTTTTGTCAAGTGGACATGATAGAAATTACTCTGCCACTGTTACTCTCGACATATGGCCATAATTGCCAAATCCTTCACTAGCTCCACTAAATACAGCAAGCCAAACCACTTATAACCCTCTAAACTGAGACTCCAATAGACTAACCCATTCCCAAATGCCTCAAGTTCCACAAGAGTTACTCGGACGTCAAATTCCTCCACAAAATTTGAACCCCCCTTCCAAGCTCTACTAAACCAAAGACCACCACTTCGACAAAATCTAATTCCTCCAAATCAAGTTCCAAATGTCCAAAACCGTCCCATCCACCTTGAGAAATATGGTAGAGAGGATTATGAAGGGTATGGAGCCTTTGATGATGCCTACATGAGGAAGGAAGAGATAAGAGGGGGTCGTATGGATTCAAGGAGATGCTGAGGGTCTGGAGAAAGAGGAAACCGACACCGAGATAGAGACGTAGGCATAAATAACATCAAATTGAGCCTACCTATATTTAAGGGTGAAAGTGACCCCGAGGTGTATTTTTCTTGGGAGTCGGCGTGTAATAAAGTATTTCAAAGTGAATGATATCTTCGAGACGAAGAAGAGTTGTTATACTATAGCTCATTTTGAAGGCTATTCTAACACTTGGTGGGAATACATCAAGCGGTTCGGCAATGAGTTGGTATAGGGACAACCACCACCATGGTTTCAGTTGAGGTACCTAATGAGGCAACGGTATCTTCTCAAAAGTTATCATCATGAGTTGATTGCTAGGTTGTACAATTTGGGACAAGGGAATCGAAGTATTATGGCATACTATGATAAGTTTCAACAAATCATGTTGAAGCTTGATCATCGGGGAGAATAAATTTGCCATGACATCATTTGGTACAAGTGTGGGTTGAACAAAGAGATCTCGACTCATTTGATGCTTCAAAAGTTTGATACCGTTGAAGGAATTTTCCAAGAATCTCTTGTGATTGAATGGGAGATTAAAGAGTGGTCGTCGTTCAAGGCAAAAGGATCATCAAGCTCGGGTTGGCCGAGGAGCAAAGATATGGTTCTACCATTTTCGGGTTGGCCCAAAAACAAGGACCAACCCGCCACTACAAGGCTGCCCGAGCCTAAAACAGTCCACAAATTTCCTTCTCATCAAGAAGCTCACAAGTATCCTAATCCTAAAGGGTTCCAATATTTCAAGTGCAAAGGTTAGGGACATAAAGCTAATGAATGTCCGAACCGGTGCAATGTGATCCTAAGGGAAGGGAGATTGTCTTACCTTGGTGAGGAAGTGGGTCTTGAAAAAGAAGAGAATGAGGCCGATCCTCAAGATGGAGAGGAACCCAAAAATAATCCACATGATGATGATAATGATTGTGAGGATGCTTATCCGCAAGAAGGGGAGTGCGTGGTTCCAAACTTCGTAGTTAGACGTGCCATGATTAGTAAGGTAATAGATGATCCTAGCCAATGAGAGAATCTATTCCATACTAAATATCTTGTGAAGGAAAGTGTGTGCACTATGGTGATAGATAGTGGAAGTTGTGTGAATGTGGTTAGTGTTGCAATGGTGAAGTACTTGAAATTGTCGACTAGACCTCACACTAGTCCTTATAAGTTGCAATGGTTGAATGAATGCGGCGAGTTAAAGGTCATAAGGTAATGTGTGATACATTTTAAGGTAGCCAACTACCATGATGAAGTTCTTTATGACATGATACCAATACAAGCTTGTCACTTGTTGTTACGAAGGCCTTGGCAATATGATAGGTCGACCAAACATAATGAAAGGTTCAATCGGTATACACTTAAGAAGGATGTCCGCAAGGTCGCTCTTCATCCATTATTTCCTTCCCAAGTGAATGAATTCTACCAAAAGATGTGAGAATTGAGAAAAAGAGAAAGAAGGCCGAGAGTGAGGGAGTAGGGGAAACTGAGGGGATCCTAATTTCTAAGGCAAAGAAGTATGGTGATAATGTTTAGGAGGAAAGAATTATTTATGGATCATGATGAGGACACTTCGATGCTCCTCTTGGCTTATTATTTTAATACTAAAGCCACTAACATTTCCATTTCTCCTCCTATTTCTCATGTTTTGCAGGATTACGAGGATGTCTTCCCAAAGAAATTACCGTAAGTATTGCCCTCACTTCGGGGAATTGAACACCAAATAGATTTTGCGCCAGGTTCACAATTGCCCAACAAATTGTCTTATAGGAGCAATCCGATGGTCACTAAGGAGTTGCAATACCAAGTTGAGGAAGTCCTCAACAAAGGATATATCAAGGAGAGTATAAGACCTTGTATGGTCCCAGTTCTACTAGTTCCCAAGATAGATAGGACTTGGCATATGTGCATTGATTGCTGAGCCATCAACAAGATAATGATAAAATATCATCATCCTATTCCTAGGTTAGATAATATGCGTAATGAATTGAGTGGTTCGTATTTGTTTTCTAAAATTGATTTAAGGAATGTCTATCACCAAATTTGTATACAACTGGGTGATGAATGGAAAAATGCCTTCAAGACCAAATTTGGTCTCTATGAATGGATGGTTATGCCATTCTGCCTAATAAATGCTCCAAGTAATTTCATAAGCCTAATGAATCATGTGACGAAGCTATTTATTGGAAAGTTTTTTGCTGTTTACTTTAATGATGTGTTGGTGTATAGTAAGTCCTTAGATGAGCATGTAAAGCATTTACAATGTGTATTTGATGTCCTCCGAAAGGAGAAGTTATATTGTAATCTAGAAAAGTGTTCTTTTGGTGTCCATGAGGTTATATTTCTTAGGTTTGTAGTGAGCTCAAGAGGGGTTGAAGTGGATGAATCTAAGATTGACACCATTAAAAATTGGCCAATTCCCAAAACCGTAGATAAAGTGAGAAGCTTCCACAGGTTGGTTAGTTTTTATAGATGTTTTGTCAAAGGATTTAGCACCATTTCCACCCCCTTGACCGAAGTTATTAAAAAGCATCTGCCTTTCAAGTAGGGAGATGAACAAGCTAAGGCCTTCGAGGACTTGAAATCTATGCTCATCTCGGCCCCTTTACTACAATTACCTAATTTTGATAATTTTTTAGGTCGAATATGATGCTAGCAAAGTCGGCATAGGCATGGTTTTAATGAAAGAATTGAATCATATTGCCTAATTTAGCGAAAATCTCAAAGGAGAAATTCTAAACAACTCTACGTATGATTTAGAGTTGTATGCCTTGATTAGAGCCTTGGCCACTTGGCAACATTATTTATGGACTAAAAAATTTGTGATCCGAATGGATCATTAATACTTGAAGCATCTACAGGAACAAGACAAGCTTAACTGGCGGCATGCCAAATGGATTGAATTTCTTGAAACTTTCCCTTATGTTCTTCAATACAAGAAGGGTAAAGACAATGTGGTTGTTGATGCTTTGTCCTGAAAATATGTGCTTGTGTCTACTTTGTCGTCTAAGTTGGTGGGGTTTGAAAGCCTCAAGTCTTTATATCCTGATCACGCTCATTTCTCTCCTATCTATAGGGAAAGTGAAGAGTTAGATAGGGAAAGGTGGGTTACGGATAGGGGTTCCCATCCCTATACCAAATTTGATGGATACTTGTTTAAAGGTAGATGATTGTGTGTTCCCTCAAGTTTGTGGAGATAATTATTTATGAGGAAAGCACACAATGGTGGTCTAATAGGCCATTTTGGGATTGAGAAGACCCTCGGAATTTTGGAAGAACAATTTTATTGGCCTAGAATGCACAAGGATATGTCCCAGATTTGCGGCCAATATGTTGAGTGCAAAGGAGCCAAGTCATGAATCCAACCCCATGGGTTGTACACCCCACTGTTCTCCCCTTTGCATCCTTGGCTTGACATATCAATGGACTTCATGTTGGGACTGCAGAGGACTAGAAGGTGGCGGGATAGTATTTTTGTCGTGGTGGATCAGTTTTCCAAGATGGCTCACTTTATTCTTTGTTCTAAATGTGATAATGCACCTAGTGTGTCCTCTTTGTTTGTTGATAATGTTGTAAAACTTCATGGTGTTCCGAGGACCATAGTGAGTGACAGGGATTATAAATTCCTAAGACACTTTTGTAAGTCCAGTGGGGTAGACTCGTGTAATACCCTGCATGTTTCTAAGCTAGTAAGTGAATAAGTATTCCTACGTATGAAATCTTCTATCCTGTGATTCATACTTGAGTACATGACTTACCATGAATATCCTAGTGATAGCATAGCTTATGATGCATTAAGCATGTTTATATGAGTCACTTAAGGTAATACAAGCTAAGAGTTTTTGAATCCATCAAGTTTTAGTGTTCGATTTTGCAAGGGTCATCTTTGAACAAGTATAACTCGATTTTAATGTGGTATTTTGGCTTATTTAGACCCACAAAATTGTAGAGAAACGAATTAGCTTTCCAATGATACCAATTTTGCCTTAATCCAATACCCGAGCAAAAAGTTATGCCCATTTTCGTGAGAGACAGTAAGCATGGGCGATTGGTTAGGCGCCGCCCAACCCAAGCATAGGTGATTGGTTAGGCGCCGCCCAACCCAAGCATAGACGATCACTTGGGCGCCGCCCAAGGCAATTTCAGGTGTCAAAAACACTCCGTTTTGAGTTATTTTAAAGGTAATTAAGTCTTTAAATACTCCTTACACGTCCCTAAACTTAACCCTATGAAATATATAGCTTCTAAACATATTATAACCCTATTTTCATCTCAAAGCTCATCATCCAAGAGCACTAAAGGAGAAAAACAACTAGGGTTGCATAATTATGCTTGAAGATCCGATTTCAAGAAAATTCCTCCGTCAATCATCAAGAATATTCCTTTTAAGGTATGCGTAGTGTTCATCCACGAATTCCTTTCATATGTAGAGTTCAAGAATCAATATTTAAAATACAAAAGCTTGATTGATTGTGGTGATATGATCATAGCCATGTTGATGCTTGATTGTTTTCTTTTTTTTTCATTATAAAGTTTGATTTCTATATTGTTGGGTGTTGATGATCATGTTGTTGATATTGGGTGATTCCCAAGATGGAATCTTTATATGTTTTTGTGAATTCATGATATCATATGAGTTGGAAACATGTAAATTTGGTTGTTCATGATGTATAATTTGATGAATTCACCTATGCTTAAGATGTGCATGTAAGGTGTTTGATAAAATGCCTAAGGAACTAGAAATCATGCAATATAGCTAAATTGTGACTAAGTGAAGGATTCATGATATGCCCTTACATTCCAATGACTTCTATGTTGTTAATATGCCTTGTAAATGTTGTTGGAATACTCATGAACTATTCTTATGAGATTATGCTATGTTTACTTGCAAATCCTACTTATGAACAAGATGTATGATAACCATGCAATCCACATAAACTTCCATGCTATTAGTATATGTTACCAATATGATTATGCAACGAACATGATATTAAGATTTGTGCAAGTACTTCCATGTGATATGAAATCCATTCCATGCAACACATTATTGATAACCATGCTTAGTATGAGATCCGTACTTATGATATTATAAATTATGGACTCTACTCTTATGATCAAGTCAGTCATGTGTGTGTTAGTTTCCTTCCATCGAGTCCTGGGGGTACTTGTACCCAAAAACTATAGCTGTGTGCCTAGAGCCATGTCATGTTTCACGATATCCGAAATCAAGCTATGATTCCATAGACTTCAGTCAGTCATGTGACTCATGAAAACCTTATGATCTTATTCAGTTGTCAGATATCAGTAACATTCTGCCAGTCAATGGAATTCAGTAAGATTAAGTCATGCACAGTCAGTTATTCATGTCCAGTCCCTCCAGATGAGAGTAGAGGTTAGCACCGAGTGAACCTAAGGATTGGAACTCACCCTCCAGTTCAGGGTGTGATTCTTAGTAGTCATCCTTGTATTCCAGAACTATGTAGCCAGCATAGGTTGAGACATCTTAACCCGTCAAATTAGGGTTTATGAGGTGGATTAACCCATCAGTTTAGGGTTCCCACCATTCTCACTGAGTACTCACCAGATAAAGGTCACTCATAGGCTGTCCTTACCCGTGGAACGGTATTGACACCCCTCCAGTCGGGGCAGAGATTGGATCCCAGCTTAGCCATAACGACTTACATGAGGCATGTCATTTAAACACTACTTCCCACAGTTTCAGTAGCAGTCTCAGTAAAAGAACTCAAGGTGTTCTTCAGATTTCAGTATATACAGGACTGTCAGATATAGTCGTCCATGTTATCAGTTTTAGTAATAGTCATAACAGTTATCAGTAAACCATGTATTAGTTTACAGGTCATGCTAACACGTATTCACGGTCCCAGTTTCTATATATATGTGTTTGCACTCCCACGTTTATATTAGTCAATCAGTGTTGTTTATGCATGAAACCCTTTATGTTCAGCCTACCTTCCTTGTATATTCAGTACTCTAGTTGTACTGATGCATTTGCGCTATGGTTCTTTCTTTTCATGTTACACCATAGGTTTCGAGACACGAGCTCCAGCCCAGCAGTAGCGGTAGCATTCCAGTCATAGAGACACAGTGAGTCCTCATTGATTCGAGGATAATATGATTTGATTTATTTATTTATTTATTTAGTTCAATTTTATGGAGTTAGTTGGAGACATGTTCCTTCAACTCCTTATTCAGATAGTTTAGAGGCTTTCAAATTTATGTTCAGATTGAGTTGTTTTGGGTATTTTCACCTACATGATTGTATTTAGTTGAACCTTATGGCCTTATAGTTCCATGTATTTCACATTATTATATCATGATTTGCAGTATACAGGTACAAATATCTATCATGGGTTAGCTTGTGGTCCCTCGGGGTCATGAGCACCGTGTAGCATTCCAGTTTTACAAATCAGGGTGTTACAAACTTGGTATCAGAGTCTAAGGTATAATAGAGTCCTAGGAAGCCTGAATGCCACATCTAGTAGAGTCTTGTACATGGGTGTGTTATGCGCCACATTTATGTGCGAGAAGCTATAAGATATTTTAGGAACAAATTTCCTTTTGTTAGACTTGTGGTAAGAACCACAAGGGCATTTGCAGAGCCGGTAGTGATGTCTGTTTTGGTTGTGGCAAGCCAGGACAAGGGATTAGGGAGTGTCTGCAGTCAAGTCTTAAGGGTCAGCAAAATCATTCTACAGCTCAGTCTAGTCGCCCAAACCAACAGGGAGCCATTTCCAGTGCTACTAGTGGGCAACGCCCAAACAGACTCTATGCTCTTCAGTCCCGACAGGATCAAGAAAATTCTCCTGATGTCGTTACTAGTACGTTACAGATTTTTCATGTTCATGTTTATGGTTTGCTAGACCCAGGTGCATCTTTGTCTTTTGTTACTCCATACATAGCACGTGATTTCAAAATCAGTCCCGAAGTCCTAGCAGAGCCCTTCTTAGTCTCTACCCCAGTGGGTAAAACCATCATAGCCCGACGGGTATACAAAAACTACCCGGTTATGATATTTCAAAAATCCACATCAGCAGATTTAGTGGAGTTAGAGATGACTGATTTTGGACATTGATTGGCTTCATTTCTGCTATGCCACAGTTGACTGCAGAAATAGGATAGTTTAGTTTTAGTTCTCGAATGAGCCCGTCCTAGAGTGGAAGGGTAGCATTTCAGTGTTCAGGGGTTAACTTATTTCCTAAAATGATTTCTAAGGGGTGTGTGTATCATCTAGTGCATGTTAAAGATTCTAGTTCTGAATATCCCAGCCTCAAAACAGTCCCTGTTGTTAATGAATACTCAGATGTCTTTCCCAAAGATCTTCTAGGAATTCCTCCTGAAAGGGAAATAGACTTCGGCATAGACCTTCTTTCGGATACTCAACCAATTTCTATTTTGCCATACAAAATGGCACCAGTAGAACTCAAGGAACTAAAAGATCAGTTGAAGGATCTCTTAGATAAAGGATTCATCAGACCCAGCGTTTCCTCATGGGGTACGCCAGTATTATTCGTGCGCAAGAAAGACAGTTCTCTTAGGATGTGTATTGATTACCGTTAACTCAACAAGTTCACGGTCAAGAATAGATATCCTCTTCCCGGGATCGATGATCTATTCGAACAAATTCAGGGTGCCAGTTACTTTTCTAAGATATACCTCAGGTCAGGCTATCATCAGCTCAGAGTTAGAGAATGTGACATTTTGAAGACAGCTTTCCGTACTTGGTATGGTCACTTTGAATTTTTAGTCATGTCATTTGGTCTTACAAATGCCCCTGCAGCTTTTATGGATTTGATGAACCGCGTGTTCAAGCAGTACTTGGACATATTTGTCATAATCCTTATAGATGATATTCTGGTCTATTCTCGGACAGAACGTGATCATGCAGACCATCTCAGGATTGTTCTTTAGACTCTCAGGGATCACCAGTTATTCGCTAAGTTCAGCAAGTGTGAATTTTGGATAAGATTAGTAGCATTTCTTGGCCATATTATTTCCGCTAATGGCATTAGAGTAGATCCTCAGAAAACTGAGGCAGTAATAAAATGGCCCAGATCCATATCTCTATCAGATATTAGGAGTTTCTTTGGTTTGGCTGGGTATTACAGACGGTTTGTCGAGGGATTTTCTTCTATTGCATCTCCCATGTCCAGATTGACTCAGAAGAAGATTAAGTTTTATTGGTCAGATATATGTGAGAAGAGCTTTTAAGAGTTGAAGACTCAACTTACCTCCGCTCTAGTTCTAGCTATTCCAGATGGTTCAGATTGTTTTATAGTCTATTGTGATGCATCCTGAGTGGGTTTAGGTTTTGTCCTCATGCAGCATAGTAAGGTCATAGCCTACGTCTCCAGACAGTTAAATCCACATGAGAAGAATTATCCTACTCATGATCCTGAGTTAGTAGCGATAGTTTTTCCCTTGAAGGTTTGGAGGCATTATCTCTATGGAGTTCATGTATATGTCTTCACAGACCATAAAAGCCTCCAGTATGTCTTTTCCCAGAAAGATCTCAATCTTCACCAGATAAGGTAGATAGAGCTCTTGAAGGATTACGACATAAGTGTTCTTTATCATCCGGGCAAGGCCAATGTTGTGGCCGACGCTCTCAGTCGACTCTCCATGGGTAGTATTTATCATGTTAAGGATAGTAAGAAAAAGATGGCTCAGGAGATCCATCAGCTTACCAGACTAGGCGTTCGCTTAGTCAATTCTTCAGAGGGTGGTATATATATTCATAGAAGCTCAGAGTCATCTCTAGTTTCCGAGATGAAAGAGAAACAAGACAGGGATCCTAGCCTTGTCAAGCTCAAAGAGTCAATTCAGAATCAGAAAGTCGAGCTTTTCTCCCAAGGGGGAGATGGTGTTCTTCGTTGTGAGCGTCTTCTATGTGTTCCAGGTGTAGAGGAATTGAGGCAGCGAATACTTGCATAAGCTTATGGTGCATGATACTCTATTCATCCAGGGGCCACTAAGATGTACCGCGACATATGGGAGATCTATTGGTGGAGTGGGATGAAGAGAGATATTTCAGAGTTTGTGGCTAAGTGCTCTACATGCCAGTAGGTTAAGATAGAGCATCAAAAACTTAGTGGTTCCATGCAAAAGTTCACCATTCCTACTTGAAAGTGTGAATAAGTTAACATAGACTTCGTGACGGGTTTACCTAGAACTCGTCATCAGCATGATTCAGTCTGGGTCATTATAGATAGAATGACCAAGTCAGCTCATTTCCTTCCTGTTCGTACTTCTTATTCTGCCGAGGATTTTGTCAAACTCTATATCAGGGATTTAGTTAGATTATACCGTGTTCCACTATCTATCATCTCAGACATAGGTACCCACTTCACTTCTCACTTTTGGAAAGCATTCCAAAAGGGTCTCGGTACCCAAGTCCATCTTAGCACAGCATTTCATCCTCAGACAGATGGTTAAGTAGAGAGGACCATTCATACTCTTAAATATATTATAAGGGCGTATGCAATTGACTTCAAGGGAAGTTGGGACGACCACTTTCCTTTGATTGAGTTTGCATACAACAATAGCTATCATTCTAGTATTCAGATGGCTCCATTCAAAGCTCTCTATAGCAGGAGATGTAGATCTCCGATTGGTTGGTTTGAAGTTAGTGAGGCCTTATTCATAGGTCCTGACTTAGTATTCAATGCCTTAGAGAAATTTCAATTGATCAGAGAGAGACTTCGGGCTTCTCAGAGCCGACAAAAGTCCTATGCAGATGTTCGTAGAAAGGATCTCGAGTTTGAGGTCAATGACTATGTCTATCTTAAGATCTCTCCCATGAAGGGAGTGAAGAGGTTCGGCAAGAAAGGGAAACTCAGTCCCCGGTATGTCGGTCCCTTCAGAATTCTTTGTTGCTTCGGTAAGGTAGCTTATGAGCTTGATTTGCCTTCAGATCTTGCCTCAGTCTATCCAGTCTTCCATGTCTCTTTGCTAAAGAAGTGCATAGGTGACCCAACAGTTGTTGTCCCTATTCAGAGCATCGACATTCAGAACAACCTCTCTTATGAAGAGATTCCAGTTGAAATATTATATTATCAGACTCGTAGATTGAGGAACAAAGAAGTCCCTCTAGTTAAGGTTCTTTGGCAAAATAATCTCATAGGAGCTACTTGGGAAGCAGAAGCAGATATGCGTACCAAGTATCCTCACCTCTTCCCACCAATTAAGACCAAGCTTAAGTTAATAGTTCTCCTTAATCTTATTCAGTTCACGTTCATGTTTCCAGTATAAACTTGGTACCTATTAACCGTTTCATACTCAGTCATGCATTTATGTGTCAGTTGTCCGTGCATCAGATATGCACAAGTTCAGTATGTTTAGCATGTCAGTCATAAGATCAATATTTAGTTCTTCATGTTCATTTCAGGTTCTATTGTCTTGTATCCCTTCTTAGTAAATTCTCATTCGAGAACGAAAGTTCCCAAGGGAGAGATATTGTAATACCCTGCATGTTTCTAAGCTAGGAAGTAAATAAGTATTCCTACGTATGAAATCTCCTATCCTATGATTAATACTTGAGTACATGACTTACCATGAATATCCTAGTTATAGGATAGCTTATGATGCATTAAGCATGTTCATATGAGTCACTTAAGGTAATACAAGCTAAGAGTTTTTTGAATCCATCAAGTTTTAGTGTTCGATTTTTCAAGGGTCATCTTTGAACGAGAATAACTTGATGTTAATGTGGTATTTTTGCTTATTTAGACCCACTAAATTGTAGAGAATCGAATTAGCTTTCCAATGAAATCAATTTTGCCTTAATCCAATATCCAAGCGAAAAGTTATGCCCATTTTCGTGAGAGACAGTAAACATAGGCGATTGGTTAGGCGCCGCCCAACCCAAGCATAGGTGATTGGTTAGGCGCCGCCCAACCCAAGCATAGGCGATCACTTGGGCGCCGCCTAAGGCAATTCCAGGTGTCAAAAACACTCCGTTTTGAGTTATTTTAAAGGTAATTAAGTCTTTAAATACTCCTTACATGTCCCTAAACTTAACCCTACGAAATATATAGCTTCTAAACATGTTAAAACCCTATTTTTATCTCAAAGCTCATCATCTAAGAGCACTAAAGGAGAAAAACAACTAGGGTTGTATAATTAAGCTTGAAGATCCGATTTCAAGAAAATTCCTCCGTCAATCATCAAGAATCTTCCTTCTAAGGTATGCATAGTGTTCACCCACAAATTGCTTTCATCCATGGAGTTCAAGAATCAATCTTTCAAATAAAAAATCTTGGTTGATTGTGGTGATATGATGATACCAATGTTGATGCTTGATTATTTTCCTCTTTTGCATTATAAAGTTTGATTTCTATATTGTTGGGTGTTGATGATCATCTTGTTGATTTTGGGTGATTCCCAAGATGGAATCTTTATATGTTTTTGTGAATTCATGATATCATATAAGTTGGAAACATGTAAATTTGGTTGTTCATGATGTATAATTTGATGAATTCACCTATGCTTAAGATGTGCATGTAAGGTGTTTGATAAAATGCCTAAGGAACTAGGAATCATGCAATATAGCTAAATTGTGACTAAGTGAAGGATTCATGATATGCCCTTACGTTCCAATGATTTCTATGTTATTAATGTTACTTGTAAATGTTGTTGGAATACTCATGAACTATTCTTATGAGATTATGCTATGTTTACTTGCAAATCCTACTTATGAACAAGATGTATGATAACCATGCAATCCACATGAACTTCCATGCTATTAGTATATGTTACCAATATGATTATGCAACGAACATGATATTAAGATTTGTGCAAGTACTTCCATGTGATATGAAATCCATTCCATGCAATACATTATTGATAACCATGCTTAGTATGAGATCCCTACTTATGATATTATAAATTATGGACTCTACTCTTATGATCAAGTCAGTCATGTGTGTGTCAATTTCCTTCCATCGAGTCCTGAGGGTACTTGTCCCAGAAAAATATAGCTGTATGCCTAGAGCCATGTTATGTTTCACGTTATCCGAAATCAAGCTATGATTCCATAGACTTCAGTCAGTCATGTGACTCAGGAAAACCTCATGATCTTAGTCAGTTATCAGATATCAGTAACATTCTGCCGGTCAATGAAATTCAGTAAGATTAAGTCATGCACAGTCAGTTATTCATGTCCAGTCCCTCCAGATGGGAGTAGAGGTTAGCACTGAGTGAACCTAAGGATAGGAACTCACCCTCCAGTTCAGGGTATAATTCTTAGTAGTCATCCTTGTGTTTTAGAACTACGTAGCCATCGTAGGTTGAGACATCTTAACCCATCATATTTGGGTTGATGAGGTGGCTTAAGCCATTAGTTTAGAGTTTCGACCGTTCTCATTGAGTACCCGCCAAATAAGGGTCACTCACAAGCTGTCTTTACCCGTGGCAAGGTATTGACACCCCTCCAGTCAGGGCATATATTGGGCCCCAGCTTAGCCATAATGGCTTACATGGGGCATGTCGGTTAAACACTACTTCCCACAGTTTCAGTATCAGTCTCAGTAAAAGAACTCAGGGTGTTCTTCAGATTTTAGTATATATAGGACTGTCAGATACAGTCGTCCATGTTATCAATTTCAATATCAGTCATGACAGTTATTAGTAAACCATGTATTAGCTTATAGGTCATGTTATCACGTATTCACGGTCCCAGTTTCTATATATGTGTGTTTGCACTCCCATGTTCATATTAGTCAGTTAGTGTTGTTCATGCATGAAACCCTTTATGTTCAGCCTACCTTCCTCGTATATTCAGTACTCCAGTTGTACTAATGCATTTGCGCTATGGTGCTTTCTTTTCATGTTACACCATAGGTTCTAAGAGATGAGCTCCAGCCCAGCAGTAGCGGTAGCATTCCAATCGCAGAGACACAATGAGTCCTCATTGATTCGAGGACAATATGATTTGATTCATTTATTTATTATTTTAGTTAAGTTTTACGGAGTTAGTTGGAGACATGTTCCTTCAAATCCTTATTTAGATAGTTTAGAGTCTTTCAGATTTACGTTCAGATTAAGTTATTTTGGGTATTTTTACCCACATGATTTTATCCAGTTGAACCTTATGGCCTTACAGTTCCATGTATTCCGTATTATTATATCATGATTTGCAGTATACAGGTACAAATATCAGTCATGGGTTAGCTTGTGGTCCCTCGAGGTCATGACCACCATGTAGTATTTTGGTTCAGCAATCGGGGTGTTACAACTCTGTACTAAGTTATTATTTTCGACTTTATGCCACTTACAAACCGATGGCCAAATGGAAGTAGTAAATAGGACCTTAGGGTCTATGCTACGGTCTATGGTTAAAGGAAAAATGACTTCTTGGGAGGATCACTTACCGTTGATTGAGTTTGCTTATAATCGTGTTATACACTAGAGAACGGGGATGACACCCTTTGAGTGTGTATACGACATCAACCCCCTCACCTCTTTGGATTTAACCCCTTTTCCAAGTGATCTTGTAATAATCTTAGATGGAAGTAAATGGGCCAAGGCCATAAAGAAGCTACATGAGAAGGTGAGGTTGCAGTTTGAGAAGAAAAACCAAGAAGTTGTGAGGCAAGCCAACAAACAAAGAAGAAAGCTCATTCTTGAACCGAGAGATTGGGTGTGGGTACACCTAAAGAAGGATAGATTCCCATCTCAAAGGAATGCTAAGTTGATGCCACAGGGTGATGGCCCATTCCAAGTATTAGAAAGGATCAACGACAATGCCTACAAGATTGATCCACCCCCGGAATATCAAGTGCACAACACTTTTAATGTGTGTGATCTCTCTTGGGTGGAAATAGTAGAGGATAGCAATGATTCAAATTTGAGGATAAATTTTCTTCAAGATGGAGAGGATGATACGTGAATTTCTAGCTCAAGTCCTTTCACACAAAGCAAAGCACGTGAGTTGCAACGACTCCAAGCCTTATTCATATTCTAGGCCATGTGTGAAGCCCTTGTGAGCCCATTTAAGGGACCAAGACACCCCAAACCCACCCACTTAAATGCCAAGGGTTTTTTATTCTTTGTCCCTCCCTTTTAAGTAAATATATAAGCCATGTAATAGATTTAGTCTTGCTTTATTTCATTCCTATTATTCAAGAAACAAAAGAGTTGTAAATTTTTTGACTTCTCTTTCTCATTTGGAGAGGCCAAAACTGAATTCTCACTAGTAGAGTGATACTAGTGTTGTATCTTGGCTAGAAACTATGTTCTTGAGTTTCTTTGAGTTCCTCTTGGTCCAAGTAAGAACTTGGTATTGATATTTATTAGTCTTAGGGTCTTTTCTCTTGTTAGGGTTCTTAGATTATTGAATATTATGTGTCAAGTTTCTATCTATTTCTTTGTAAATCTTGTTAATATTGTGTTGTTGAATATACAAGTCTAGTAAAGCCGTGTGGGGCTCTTTTGATTCACTAGAAATATTGTCTTTGTTGTTCTTGTTGTTAAACTCACTTTTCTAGTTCAGACAAGTGTTTAAGCCTAGTGAAGTCGTGCGTGGCCATTTTTGATTCACTAGCACTTTGTTGTTCATCTTGTTGTTCTTGTGTTGGTTGGAATCTCTTGATACACACTTAGCATTTTATCAACTTCCCCAACAAAAACAACTCATACAACAATGCTCTAACAATATCTCCAAAATGACCCTATACAAATAGCCCAAAATGATGCATTATCCATCAAAAGTTTGTCCAAATCATTGATTTCGTCCATCAGCAGAATATTCCAGAGGGAATAATCCTCTATCTCAATGGACCAATCCCATGTAATGCGGCTATTCTCGCTCGTATCTATTTTCTATACATAAAAATAGTACATACATTGATGGTTGATCCATCATCCCATTTGAATTTCAAATTTTCCTCCCTGATTTCTTATTTGTTTTCCCACCTCAAAATTATTCTCAAATCCTTCTATAAATGCCCATTTATTTAGAAGAGAAAAAGAAAAAAGTTTTGGAGAAAAATTTGGGAATTCGAGAGAAGCATTTCTCTGATCCCACTTAACCAAAAATTCACATAGAAAGACACTCAATTTAGGTGAAATCACTTGAATTCCGATGAGGTTAGTCCAAACTCGGTGAAATCGAGTAGAACTCCAAAGGTGAAAGTCTCTAAAAACTCATAGTCTCATTTGCAGTCCAAAATAAGGTAATACTATCTCTGGTTTGTCCTGATTTCTCACCATATGTTTGGGTCTTATTTGAACTTGTTCTCACTAGTTTGAGTAGGATTTTGTGTGTGAGTTGGCTTTTAGTGTATTTTGTATAATAGCTAAAGTATTGATGTGAAGTCTTAGTCATCCTAATATAAAACTTGATGATGTTATGTTTGGCAATAAGAGTAGACTTGACTTCATCTTTGAACAAAAAATGTATTTTTCTCTTGAGTGTTTCTTATTTCTGTAAGGGTCTAATAGTGGTAAAAAATTAGATTTTCTCTTGTTCATTATACCTTGATCTATTTGAAGTGAATTTGAATAAAAAGTTATCTAGTAGTGAGGGACAAAGAATCAGACCTTCAATTTGAGTTGTTTACGTGAAATTCTTTTCATTATCCCTTTTTTCCTTAAATTAGTCCTTGTCTCTACCATTAATATTTACCAAGTATAAAGATTATCACTTTGTTTAAACTTATTGCCATTTTCCCCAGTAAATTAATTGGTTTTATCATGTGTATCCTTCATTTAATATTGAATTAATTTTGTCACCTTCATTTTCTTTAAATCCTCAACAAGAAAGTGATGTCTCTTTGATTGTATTGAAGCATAATTCAATGAGCAAATTAGTATGAGAAGAGCTTCTTCCTAAATATTTTTAATTGATTGGTGTCAGTATGCATTTTTAAATATCAAATAGATGTAGGAGTAACCTTATGAATTTAGCATCGTGAAAACATGCTAATCCCCTATTTTCTTCCTGCTTTTGCATATTTTTAGGAGACGGAAATTTCATTTGTTCAACCATGTTTATTTTGTCTTCTTTTATGGATTTAACTATTTTATGGATACGTTGAATTTAAAATCATGTATGAAGTGTCCATGTGGAGATACTATAATATACCGAGATCTTTAAAAACAATGCAATTGTCTTGATTGGAACAAGTTGATTAGACTTGATTAATGTTCAATGTTCCTAGATTTAATTATGTGAGTTTTCTTAAGTTAAAGAATTATCCTACCTTTCTTTGTAGTCATTATTAATCCTTATCTTATTTTCTTTGCATGAACCCCTCCTTCGAGTCCACCGGACTCAATACCCTACATTTCCTCAGGAGTGAGTCCCCAAACTCTTGAGTCAAGCTTCAACAAGCCCAAAGTGGACTGATTTTTGAAGAAAATAAGATTGTATACACCAACAGCAGACATATTCATATATTCGAGAAAAAGAAGGAAAGGAAAGCTAATGTACTGGTGGAGAACCAAAAGATATGTATATATGACTAATTTTCAGTCATGTATCCACTAATTATACAAAAAACATGAAGAATAAAGGTTGATAATATATTGCAAGTATACACTATAGAAATGGACCAAAGTCCAAAAAGATTAAACCCAAACGATGGCCAGATTCTAATGGGCCAAATTAGTGGCCCAAATCGTAAACTTTTCTTCCTTTATTTATGTAATCAATATTTGATTATGTGTATTAACTCTTAAATTTGGTTAATCTAAATAATTTTCCCTCCGTGTTGTTATTTTTGCTTTGTCTTTTCATTATCTTTAATTATTGCTTGATGCATAATCTAATATTTGAGTTAGTAAAATGAGATCTTTATTTTTTACTTTGGAACAAGTCTTTAACAAATTAAAAAATGGCATCTACTTTTGTTCATGTGACTAGTGATTTATTTACGTTAAAGGTGTGTTTTTCAATTTCAAAATAAATCTTTTGAAAAATCCAAGTGTCTATAATTAATCGTATACTTATCTCAATTTGGCATTTTCTCAAAAATTTCAACCTTTTGAAATTTTCTTTCTGTTTTGATTAAAAATTGACTTTTCTTCATAAAATAATGTGTTTCTCTCTTGATTAAAAATTGACTTTTCTTCATAAAAATAATGTGTTTCTCTCGGATATCATATATAATTAAAAAAATATTTTAATAGATCTTCCATTAATTTTGATAAATTACCTTTTTCAACTGAATAAAATAAATGTCATATTCGCAAATGAATTTAAGATTATACGAAATTAGCCATATTTTCAAAAATAGTCTATTCAGTCAAATCGTAGTTTGATAAATCATTTTTTAACAAATGTTTCTTGAATGCCTTAAAAAACTTTCTCAAAGCATTACCTGAATCCTTACCCATTTTCTCTAATTTTAGGGGTTTGTTTCTATTTCAAAATCTTTTGAATTTAAGATATCTTGATATTTTCAATAAAAAATAAGTGGCGACTTAAATTATTTCAAATAATTTTTAAAGATTTTGAAATGTCAATAATTTATGTTTTCCAACCCTTAAAGAGAAAATAAAAAAAAATACGTCTACTATGAGAGGTGGTTTACAAGATTATAGGGGTGGTGCTAAAGGAGCTAAGAGTAGGAGGTAGAGGAGCTCGTGGTGGTGGTAGCAGGGTTACTCAGTCTAGGAGCGGATGTGGTTAGTGTTATGCTATACATCGGGACCCAAGGCAGAGTCTTCTGATGCAATTATTATAGGTATCGTCCCAACTTTAACATACTTGTGATGTAGTTATTATAGGTACCATCCAAAGTTGCCACTGATTTGCTTCCATGTTAATTGGCCCTGTGTATATATTTTCATATGTGTCCACATACTTTGCTTCTGGTTTTGATGTTTCATGTGATCCCTTTGCTATGTCTCTTAATATTTTCACCACTGTAGGTGATTCTTTAGTGGTGGATCGGATGTACCAATCTTGTGCAGTTACTTTTATAGGGTGTAAGACTTGGGAAGATTGGATCCTCTTGGATATGGTAGATTTTGATGTTATCTTGGGTATAGATTAGTTAGATCCTTATCACGCTATTTTGGACCATTATGTCAAGACCATGACCTTAGCTATATTGGGTGTACCAAGGTTAGCTTAGAAGGGTACTCTTAATTCGAGTACGAAGCAAGTTATGTATTTTTTATATGCTCGTCACATGGTAAAAAAGGGGTGTCTGTGTTATTTGGCTTATATTGATGATTCTAGTGTTGCCTAAACTCCTCCCTTGGACTCTATTCAAGTTATTCGTATGTTCAAGGATATTTTCTCTATAGATTTGCCTAGTATGCCTCTAGAGTGTAATATAGATTTTTCTATTGATATAGAGCCAAACAATAAACCTATTCTTATCTATCCCAATAAGATAGCTCCATTTGAGTTGAAGGAGTTGAAGAAGCAGTTACAAGATTTGTTGAGTAAAGGATTTATTAAACCTTGTATATCTCCTTGAGGTGCCCCTGTCTTGTTTATGAAGAAGAAAAATGGTTGTATGCGCATGTGTATTGACTTCGATAGTTGAATAAAGTAATGGTCAAAAACAAGTATCCTCTTCTTCACATTGATGATTTGTTGGACCAGCTTTAAGGTGCTTAAGTGTTTTCAAGATTGACTTGAGTTTCGGGTATCAACAGTTAAAGATTAGAGTTTTGGACGTTTGAAGATGGCTTTTGAACTCAATATGGTCGTTATGAGCTTTTGATCTTGTATTTTGGATTAACTAATACCCATGTGGTATTCACAGAGTTGATTAATCGGGTATTCTAATCATATCTCAATTTCTTGTGATTGTATTTATAGATATCATAGTTTATTCCAAGGATGAGGCCAACTATGTAAAGCAATTAAAGATTGTACTTTAGAGGCTGCATGATGAGAAGTTGTATGCTAAGTTCTCTAAGTGTGAATTTTGGTTGGATTCTATCACTTTTTTGGGTCATATGCTGACCAAGTATGCCATTATGGTTGATTCAAATAGGAATTTAGCGATTTGACCAGACCTACTTCTCATATCGATATTTGGTAGAGAGTTTCTCAACTATTGTGGCTCCTTTGATCTAGTTGACTCAAAAAAGGGTGGTATTTCAGTGGTCAAATTCATGTGAGAAGATCTTTAAAATCTCAAGGAGTTGTTGACTTTGACCCCTATTCTGACTTTATCCAAGAAGGGCGTGGTATTTACCATATTTTGTGATGTATTTAGTATTGGTTTGAGTACAGTATTGATGTAGGAGGTAAGGTGATTTCTTATTCCTCTCGTCAGTTGAAGTTTTATAAGAGAAATTACCCTGTCAATGATTTAAAGCTTGCAATCGTGGTGTCTGTGTTGAAGTTATGGCGCCATTATATGTAGGGAGTTCGTTGTGAGATTTTCTTAGTCCTTGGTAGTCTTCAGTACTTCTTCACTCAGCGAGATCTTAATATAAGACAGAGGTGTTGTCTTGAGTTGCTTAAGGATTATGACATCACTATTCTCGATCATTAGGGTAAGGCTAATGCAATTGCAGATTCCTTGAGTCGAAAGACGACTAATATAGGGAGTTTAGCTCATCTTTGACTCAAGAGTGGCCTTGAGACTTGGAGGTTCAGTCTCTATCTAATTGGATGGATAGGCTTGATAATTCAGCACTCGTACGTGCATTAGCCTTTATGGATGCTAGATATTCTTTGATGGAGCAAATTCGAGCTCATTAGTTTGAAGATGATAGTTTGAGATTGATTCGGGATATGATGTTGAGTGGCGAGGCTAAGGAGGTATCTCTTAATTTTAATATAGTTTCGAAAATTGGAGACTGAGTTTGTGTACTGGGAGTTCGCGGATAGGTGAGGTTGATTTTGGAGAAGGCACATTATTCCAAATATTATATCCATCGATGACTAAGATGTATCATGATCCGAAGTAGCTTTACTGGTGGGGTGGCATGAAAAAGGATGTAGTGGAATTTGTAGCTCGTTGCTTATGTTCCCAGTAGGTGAAGGTTGAGCATTTGAGATTGGGTGGTTTGCTTCAAAGATTACCCATTCTTGAGTAGAAGTGGAGACAAATAACTATGGACCGTAGTGGGTTGCCTCATACTTCTCATGGTTCTGATAGCATTTGGGTCATCATATATCTATTGACCAAATTGGCTTATTTTATCCCTATTCAAATTTTCTTCACTGTCGAAAGGTTAGCTCGTATTTATATTTGAGAGATGGTCATCTTCTTGGGTCCCCGTGTCTATTATATTAGAAAAAGGCACAGTATTCACTTCTAGCTTTTGGAGGACCTTTCAGGAGAAGTTGGGTACTCAAATTGACCTTATGTAATACCACAAAAAATCCAAACCACTATTAGAGCCATGTACCAATCTAATGCATAGTACATCATGGTTATTTTATAGTTTATGAGTAGGTTAGATGTATATTAAGGCTTCAAATAACTCCTATCTATCAGACGAATCAAAAACATTCCTTACCGATTGAATTCTTGAGAAAGATATTGGTATAGTCAACTTCAAATGAGCATATCTCTCATTATACTTGGAATTTTTGAGCTCATGACCTATTAAAAGATATATAATTGAATTAGATTTCCAATGATACAAATTTTTCCTAAATCCGATATCGGAGCAAAGAGTTATTCATATTTTACTCCAGCATGTCAGGCTGGAAACAGTGTGACGACATTGGTGGTAGCTTACCACATTTGTGACGTCCTATCACGAAGGTCGTCAGCCTTAGGCAGAAACCAGCTCCAGTAGGACGACATTCGTGGTAGCTTACCACATTTGTGATGCCCTATCACGAAGGTCGTCAGCCTTAGGTAGAAACCAGCTACAGTGTGACGAAATTTGTGGTAGCTTACCACACTTGTGACGCCATGTCACAAATGTCATCAGCCTTGGGCAGAATCCAGCTTCTGTGTGACGACATTTTTTATGGCTTACCACATTTTTGACGCCATGTCACAAATATCGTCAGCCTTAGGCAAAATCCAGCTTCTGTGTGACGACATTTTTTACGGCTTGTCACATTTTTGATGCCTTGTCACAAATTTCGTCAGCTATTGTTTTCTGCAACTGGGAATTTATTTCATAAGGGTATTTTGATCTTTTTCCTTCACTTTCCATGACTTATAACCCTAAAGAGGCATAATTTTTCCTATTTTTCTTCAATTAAACATCTCAAAAACCCTCTCTTATGCTTTCAACCAAAAGATTAGGGTTTCCTCTCAGGATCATCTCCTCAGGAACAAGAACATTCTTTCCCAAAGGGGTTAAACCCTAGCCAAGAAAAATCAAGGGTAAGCCTAAGGATTTCTTCAGGAACCTTCAGAAACATTAGATCTCTTTCAAGATCAAGCTTTAAGGTATGTGTAGTGTTCATCTATGGATCCAATCTGTTCATAGAGCTCAAGAACCATGTTTTAAATATTATTTTGTAAACTTTTTGTGGTGATATGAGTATGTACATGGTAACGATTGTTGTTTAAGTTTCAATGTGATGTCTAAAGGTGTTTTCATGGAATATATATGTTTGTTAATTGAAAACCATGAACTTTAGGTGCTTTAATATGGTGCAAGTATGAAACTCACCTATGCCTTAAAGAATGCATGGAAGGTGTTTGATAAAATGCTTAGGATGCTAGAAATTCATGTTTGCATGGTTCTATGATGTCTAAATGACAAGTCCATGTTAGCTAGATACTTCAATATGAATCCCGTGCTTTTCATGTGTTGCTATTGTGGTGGTATGAAGCATGTAAGATAATGGAGATATACAATATGTACATGAAATATATCCATGCATTCCCTACAATCTTTAAGATGTTGAATAACTATATGAAATATGATATCCCCTACTTATGATATTATGAATTGTGGACTTAAATCTTGTGATCAAGTTATGTCATGTGTGTCAGTTTCCTTCTATCGAGTCCTGGGGGTATTCGTACCTGAAAAACATAGTTGTGTGCCTATAGCCATGTGATATTGTCACGATAATCTCAGTCAAGCTATAATCTATAGAACTCAGTCAGTCATGTGACTCAGGAAATCTCATGATCTCAGTTAACTCTCAGATAATAGTACTACTCCATCAGTCAACGGAAGTCAGCTAATCTGTCCATGTACAGTCAGTTGAATCATGTTTAGTCTCTTCAGATAAGAGTAAAAGTTAGCATCGAGTGAACCCAAGGATTGGGACTCACCTACCAGTTTAGGGTGTAATTCTTAGCAGTCATCCTTGTGTTCCAGAACTATGTAGCTAGCATAGGTTGAGACATCTTAGCCTGTCAGATTAGGGTTGATGAGGTGGCTGAACCTGTCACTTTAGGGTTCCCACCATTCTCCTTTCGAATACCTTCCAGCTAAGGGTCACCCACAACTGTCCTTACTAGTGGTGCGGTATTAACATCCCTCCAGTCGGGGCAGAGATTGGACCACAACTTAGCTATATGGGTTATTAGGGCATGTCGGTTAAACAACTAACTCCCACATTTTTAGAATTAATCTCAGTAAAAGAACTCAGATAGGTCTTCAGATTTCAGTATATCAGGACTGTCAGGTACAGTCAAACTCAGTTACAGTACAGAACTCAGATAGTTCCATCAGATTCAGGATTGTCAAATACAGTCGCCCATGTTATTAGAATTTGAGTATCAGTTATGTTAGCCATTAGTAAACCATGTATTAGCATACTGGACTAGCTATCATGCACCCACAATTTCAGTTACTATGTATGCATGTTTGTACTCTTACATTCATGTCAGTCAGACAGTTAGCATTGTTTATGCATGAAAACCCTGTTTATATTTAGCCTACCTTACTCGTATACTCAGTACATCCCTTTATACTGACGTATTTGCACTATGGTGCTTTTTTTCATGTTACACGATAGGTTTAGAGACACAAGCTCCAAATCGGCAGTAGCAGTAGCATTTCCCATCACAGAGATTCAATGAGTCTTCTTCATTCGAGGACAATATGATTGGATTTATTCATTATTATTTTACCCTTATCAGTTTATGGAGTTAGTTGGAGACATGTTTCTTCAACTCCTTATTCTGACAACACTTAGAGGCTTTCTCATTTAGTATTCAGACTTATGTTCAGATTTGATTCAGTTTTCAGCTATTTTGGGTATCTTTCACCCATATGGATATTATGTTTTGAAAGATTCTTTATTTAGTTGAACCTTATGGCCTACATGCTCATGTTTTTTGCATTATTACGTTATATATGCAGTGTACAGGTACAAATATCAGTCATGGGTTAGCTTGTGGTCCCTCGGGGTCATGAGCACCGTGTAGCATTCCGATTCAAAAAATCAAGGCGTTACAAACTTGGTATAAGAGACTAAGGTTCAATAGAGTCTTAGGAAGTCTGAAAGCCGCATATAGTAGAGTCTTGTACATAGGTGTATTGTGTGCCACATTTATGTAGAGGAGGCTATGAGATGTTTTAGGAATAGTTCCCTTTCTTCAGTATTCATGTCGTGCTAGTAAACATAATTTCAAGTCAATTTCTCAGTCTAATCTGCTCTTCTCTTATTTCAGAAACATGCCTCCAAAGATAAGAAATCAATTAGCTCCTCAGCCCGAAGATCCTTTGGGCGAACATGTTTCTCATGCGGAGTTCAGGACTGCATTTACCGCTCTTGCTCAGTCTGTAGCTGCCCAGAATGAATGACCATTAGTCATTTCGGCCAACCCACTGGCCAATTCAGCAGTAGCTAGGATTTGGAACTTCACCCGAATGAACCCTCCATCCTTCTTTGGGTCTATGCCAGACGAGAATCCTTAGGAATTCATTGACCAAGTCTAGAAGGTCATTGATATCATGGGAGTCACTTTTTCTCAGAGTGCCAAGTTATCCGCATACCAATTGCAGGATGTCGCTTACACTTGGTACAAGCAGTGGTTAGCAGAAAGGTTAGAGGATGTAGGTCCTGTTGAGTGGGAAGAATTTGTCACGGCTTTCTTAGATAGATTCTTTCCCCAAGAGCTGAAAGAGGCCAAAGTTTTTGAGTTCATCAATATCAGGCAGGGAAATATGATAGTTAGAGAGTATTCTCTTAGATTTACTCAGCTAGCCAGATATGCCCTTCATGTGGTTGCAAACAACAGGGCTAAGATGAGCAAGTTCGTGTTAGGGATGAATTATAGCATGGTAAATGAGTGTAGGTCTGCGATACTGAATAGCGATATGGGTTTATACAGGCTCATGACCCACGCTCAACAGATAGAAGAGCAGAAGGTTAAGACTAGGGAGAAGCAGAACAAGAAAGCAAAAGCAGGCAGCTTTGGTTTTGCTTACCCCAAATCAGAGGGAGGAAATCGTTCATAGTTTCATCCTAAGTCAGCAGTTCCAGCCCCTTCCTTTGCTAGTACCCCAGTGCCAAAGTTTAGGGACGGCAACAGAGACAGAGCACCAGGCTCTAAATCTCAGTACAGTGTTAGTAGTGCCCGAACAAACCCCCTTTGTCAGAATTGTGGTAAGAACCACAAGGGTATTTACAGAGCCGGTAGTGATGTCTATTTTGGTTATGGTAATTCAGGCTACAGGGTTATGGAGTGTCCTCAGCCAGGCCCTCAGGGTCAGCAGAATCGTTCCACAGCTCAGTCTAGTCGCCTGAACCAGCAGGCTGCCACTTTCAATGCTACTAGTAGGCAACGTCCAAATATACTCTATGCTCTTCAGACCTGATAGGATCAGGAAAATTCTCCTGATGTGGTTACTAGTACGTTATAGATTTTCCATGTTCATGTTTATGCTTTTCTAGACCTAGGTGCATCCTTTTCTTTTGTCACTCCATACATAGTAGGAAATTTCAAAATCAGTCCCAAAATTTTAGCAGATCCCTTTTCAGTCTCTACCCCAGTGGGTAAAACCATCATAGCTCAGTGGGTATACAGGAACTGCCCGGTTATGATATTTCAGAAATCCACGTCAGAAAATTTAATAGAGTTAGAGATAACTAATTTTGATGTCATTCTCGGCATGGATTGGCTTCATTCCTACTATTCCATAGTCGACTGCAGGAACAGGATAGTTCAGTTTCAGTTCCCGAATGAGCCCGTCCTAGAGTGGAAGGGTAGCACTTCGTCTTTCAGGGGTCAGCTTATTTCCTACCTTCGGGAAAGGAAAATGATTTCTAAGGGGTGTGTGTATTATCTCGTACATATTAAGGATTCCAGTTCCGAATCTCCCAGTCTCGAATCAGTCCCATTGGTTAATGAATATTTAGACGTCTTTCTTGAAGATCTTCCAGGCGTTCCTCTCGAAAGGGAAATAGACTTCGGCATAGACCTTCTCCTAGATACTTAGCCTATTTCTATTCCGCCAAACAGAATGGGTCCAGCATAACTCAAGAAACTAAAAGATCAGTTGAAGGATCTCTTAGATAAGGGATTCATCAGGCCCAGTGTATCCCCATTGGGTGTACCAGTCTTATTCGTGTGCAAGAAAGACGATTCTCTCAAAATGTGTATTGATTACCGTTAGCTCAACAAAGTCACGGTCAAGAATAGGTATTTACTGCCTAGGATAGATGACTTGTTTAACCAACTTTAGGGTGCTAGTTATTTCTCCAAGATAGACCTCAGATCAGGCTATCATCAGCTCAGAGTTAGAGAATGTGACATTTCAAAGACAATTTTTCATACTCGGTATGGTCACTTTGAATTTCTAGTCATGTACTTTGGTCTTACCAATGTCCCTGTAGATTTCATAGACTTGATGAACCGGGTGTTCAAGAAGTACTTAGACACATTCATCATATTCTTCATAGATGATATTCTGGTCTATTCTCGCATAGAGTGTGATCATTCAGACCATCTCATAATTGTTCTTCAGACTCTCAGGGATCACCAGTTGTTCGCCAAGTTCAGTAAGTGCGAATTTTGGGTAAGATCAGTAGCATTCCTTGGCCACATTGTTTCCGGTGATGGTATTAGAGTAGATCCTCAAAAAACTAAAGCGATAAAAAACTTGCCTCACCCTCTCTCTCCATCAGATATCAGGAGTTTGTTGGGTTTGGCTGGCTATTACCAATGGTTTGTCGAGGGATTTTCTTCTATTGCATCTCCTATGTCTAGATTGACTCAAAAAAAGGTCAAGTTTCAGTGGTCAGAACCTTGTGAGAAGATTTTTCAGGATTTGAAGACTCGACTCACCTCAGCTCCAGTTTTAGCACTTCCCGATGGTTCCGATGGATTGTAGTATATTGCGATGCATCCAGAGTAGGTTTAGGTTGTTTCCTCATGCATCATGGTAGAGTGATAGACTACGCCTCCAGACAGTTAAAGCCCCATGAGAATAATTATCCTACTCATGGACTTGAGTTAGCAGTAGTTGTCTTTGCCTTAAAGATTTAGAGGCATTATCTATACGGTGTTTATGTAGACGTCTTCACAGATAATAAGAGCCTTCAGTATGTCTTTTCCCAGAAAGATCTCAATCTTCTTCGTAGAAGGTGGTTAGAGCTCTTGAAGGATTATGACATGAGTGTCCTTTATCATCCTGGCAAGGCCAATATAGTGGCCGACGCACAAAATAGACTGTCCATGGGTTGTGCTTCCTAGCCTTGTCAAGCTAAAAGAGTCAGTTCAGAGCCAGGAAGTAGATGTTTTCTCCCAAAAGGGCAGTTTAGAGTCAGGAAGTAGAGGTTTTCTCCCAAAAGGGATATGGTGTTCTTCGTTGTTAGGGTCGTCTGTATGTTCCCGGTGTAGATGAATTGAGGTAAAAAATTCTTGCAAAAACGCATGGTGCGCGATACTCTATTCATCAAAAGGCCACTAAGATGTACCATGACTTGTGGGAGATCTATTCGTGGAGTGGGATGAAGAGGGACGTTGCAGAGTTTGTGGCTAAGTGCTCTACATGTCAGCAGGTTAAGATAGAGCATCAGAAACCTAGTGGTTCTATGTAGGAGTTCACTATTCCTACTTGGAAGTAGGAAGAAGTGAACAAGGACTTTAAGGCGGGTTTGCCTAGAACACATCATCAGCATGATTCAGTTTGGGCCATTGTAGACAGAATGACCAAGTCAGCTCATTTCCTTCCAGTTCGTACCTCTAACTCAGCCGAGGATTATGACAAACTTTATATCAGGGAGTTGGTCAGATTACACGGTGTTCCATTATCTATCATCTCAGACATAGGTACCCAGTTCACCTCTCACTTCTAGAAAGCATTCTAAAAGGGTCTTGGTACCCAAGTTTATCTCAGTATAGCATTTCATCCTCAGACAGATAGTCAAGCAGAAAGGACCATTTAGACTCTAGAAGATATGATAAGGGCGTGTGCAATTGATTTCAAGGGAAGCTGGGATGACCACTTGCCTTTGATTGAGTTTACGTACAACAACAGCTATCACTCCAGTATTCAGATGGCTCCATTCGAAGCTTTCTATGGTAGGAGATATAGGTCTCCGATCGGTTGGTTCGAAGTTAGTGAGACCGCAGTCATAGGGTCTGACTTAGTATTTGATGCCTTAGAGAAAGTTCAGTTAATCAGAGAAAGACTCCAGGCTTCTCAGAGCTGACAGAATTCTTATGCAGATGTTCGTAGAAAGGATCTCAAATTTGAGGTCGATGACTATGTCTATCTCAAGATCTCTCCCATGAAGGGAGTGAAGAGATTCGGCAAAAAGGGAAAGCTCAGTCCCCGATATGTTGATCCCTTTAAGATTCTCAGTTGCTTCGGTAAGGTAGCCTATGAGCTCGAATTGCTTTCAGATCTAGCCTCAGTTCATCCAATCTTCCATGTCTCTTTTCTCAAGAAGTGCATAGGTGACCCAGCAGTTGTAGTCCCTATTCAGAGCATTAATGTAGTTATAAAACCAAGAAAAACCAAGAGGCAAGATAAAAAAAAAATGTTAATCTAGTTTTCCAAGCTCCCACAAACTTTACTATTAAGCTCCCACACTATTTTAGGTTTAACTCTCAAGAGGCAAGATAAAAAATGAGCAAAATGGACCAAAAATAGGGAAAAATCTGCTATATATCGCAGAAAATCTGCTACAGTTGCAGATTTTTGTTTTTAAAAGATAATTTGAAGTTCGACGGGGTATTCGGAATTCATTCAAAGTTTGATATACACAAACGAACTATGTAACCATACTAAATTTGACATTTTGGACGTGGTGGCCATATTAGATTTTCAAAAAAAAAAATATTATTTTCACAAAGTTGACCCCCAGAATTTGAAATTATAATTTTCAAATCGAGTGTCGAAATTCGATTTAAAGGCCGTAAAATCATACCAAACATGCTAACACCCTAAATCAACATTCCTAATCTACTGACAAAGTCGGATTTTCCATCCGAGGTTGTTTCGATCAAATGTGGGTCCCATACCCATATTTCTAATTTTTTAACTTTTCGATCAATAGATCAAAATGAGCTCGGGTGCATCGGGACCCGAACCAAAGGTCTACCTAGCCTAAAATAGATATTCCGGAGCTGCTGGAGCAATTCGTTCAGCCATCCGTCATACAGATCAAAAGATATCCATATAAGTCTAAAATAAAGCTCTTGAAGCCATAAAAAATCACAATATTGCATAAATGATACCAAAATGCATAAAAATCATGTCAATCACTCCCACACCCTAGAAATATCATAATGTAACTATGGGGAGGGGTAAAATAGTCAAATTTCAAAAAATAATAAATTTTACATATTTCATCAATTTTTTATGTCGTTATCATGAATTATCCTTAGTTTTATTATGTGCTATCTTGTTATATGTTTGGAATTCATTCAACATTTGAGTATGTTGTGTTGGTTTGGTTAGGTGAAGGGGGTTATATACGGTCCACGTGGAACTTGAAATACCCGTCACGGCCAGACTCTAATTCGGGTCATGACATGTATGCAATTTGTCTATCAAAAATAATAACACCATATACACTATCGTCGTTAATGTATCAAACTTAGCAACCTAGAGATATAATCATGTTGCATATATAAGATACTACCAGAACAAAAAAAATCCACCAAGACATATTCCATAGAAATTGTACTTTCATGATGTGACTAATTGAATATTAAGATATCGGAGATGGTTATACCTTGTCATTCCAGAATTTGTTTGGTTTCTACATAAGATAGAACCAGTTCTTCGACTTTGAAAGTGAAACTATAAAATTTAATTGTCGAAATTCAAGACTTGCACATCTAACTTTATAGTGATCATCCTTATCTTCCCTAAAATATGAAAACAATTATTTTATAATTAATATTTGTAGATTACAATTTAATTTTGAAAAAGTAACTAGTGTGCTGTACAAGTGTGGCTTGTAAAGACCTTCATTTATCCTATCCTTAAACATTTTCATCAATTGAGATAGAGACTCTCCAGAAATGTTAGAACCTTCAAAAGGGTATTATTTTATGCTCAGCAAAAATAATTTTTTCCTTTCCTTTGAAACTGGAGCCAAAATACATAAAAAAGGAGATCGACATATCTTAGATGGTTGTCTATTGCGCTGTGCAGGTGTCTTTGTGTCATCATATACGACCATTACTGGACTAAAGAATGCAGATAGAATTGTGGTGTCACTAATAAAAACTCATCCAGGAGAGTTGATGGAGCCTTAAAACTATCAAAATCGTATCAAACAGTGAATCCAGAGCAATTGTTACAAACGGTTTTACTTCTTCAACAATATCCCATGCTTTGGCTCAATACCATCATCCAGAATATTCTGTGTTACAGTTACACATATTTTAGTTCAAATACAGAATTGTAAGAATTAATGCAAACAGTTAATTAGTTGACCATATTTTTTCACTGAATTAGATTCCTTACTACTACATTACTAAGAATTATGTCACAAACATATGATATGTATCTCCGAATTATTTTTTCATATACATTAGGCAAAATATCATATGAAGCAGAAAACCTAAATAGAATGGTAGATTCAAATATTTATATAAAGAATTTGAAAAATTACCTTTTCAGCATGTTGACTAACATTGGAAGGTGATGATGCTTGATTGATGTTGGTCCCTTCCATTTCAATAGGCTTGACCGAGGCAATCTGTGGACTGTCAGATTTACCAGGGCCTGCAACATCACCTACATCATCTGAAGGTTAAGCTCTATGCCGACTATGTTTTCCAATGTTTTCATGAGAATAGATATGTGCAGCAAAGTTAGTATATTATAGTCGTACAAATGGGATTATGATTTAAAATATGTTACCTTCTCCACAGGAACATGATTCGACTGCAAGGATTTTAGAATCTCTGAGACTTGATTATTCAAAAAATACTCCAATCATTATGTTGACACCTAATTTTTGTCCTCCACGACTTAATTTAATCCTGAGTTTTTTCAATTTTTAATAAAATTAAAACATTTATTTCATTCGGATAAATGCGCTCTGAAATATTTATTTAGAGTAATTTTTTCATTTGAGTGACGATTATACATTTTCGTATCTACATATATAAGATTGTATGAATTTTGTTACTTAAATGAAAATTTTTATCAAAATTGGACTTTTACTGAGATAAGCTTGAAAATTAATTCAAACAGATAAAGACTTAATTTAAATATAATTTATTCTCAAAAATAATTTATTTGGATAAATATGTATTTGATTTTATTAAATCAAGAAGCTCGGGATTAAACAAGGTATTAATTCTTATCAAATTTCAATTTAATTTGGCGAATCTATTAAATTTGGTCGTAATTGAAATCAAATGAGTCAATATTGGAATGCAATTGCCCAAGTGATTTTTAAATTGGCTAAAGATTAAATGGAATAGGCTAAAACCTAATCTAATTGGGGTTATTCTTTAAATAACCCTAAAACAGTCGAATCCTAATTAATTTCGGACTACCCATCAACCCAATTTCAACAAACAACATATCATCCCATTCCCATTTAATTTCAACAGCCCTAACCCAAATCAATAACACACACAACAAGGCCCAATTGAGCTTGACTCGCCCAGGCCCATTCTTGTTTTCCCCTTAACAACGTTCAATAGCAACTTCAACAGCAAAACAACCTAGCCCTTTTTGCTTCACTACAGCAATCCAACATACAACCTCAACAAAATATTGCACAAACAACTTCCAACACACACAACATCAACAACTGTAACAATAATGACGTACAACTGCAACAATAGTGACCCAACACAATAACAAAATGACAAACAATGACAACTCATCCCCAACATGTTAATACAGATTACTCTAAAACCCATTTGATCAGACTCAAGTTCGTAAGAACGCGGTGGTCATGATTAATTCTGTGTTTGATTTTCAAGTTTTTTATCCTCAATTTCTTATTTATTTTTCCCCCAAAATAATTCTAAAATCCTCTATAAATACCCACCTGTGTAGAGAGAAAAAAGGGAGGATTCTTTGGGAAAAAATTATGGTTCAGTAGGACCATTCCTCTAATCCCACGTAATCAAAGACTTCGAGAAGAAACATACTTGAAAAATAAATTCCAACATAAAAATAGTAAAGGGAAATTTCCAACAAAGTTATTGTGGATTCCAGCAAAATCATTGAATTCTGGTGAAATCAATTGAATCTCAACATTAAAGTCTATTTAAAGAGCTTGTCCGTCCTAAGTTCGCTGCTTGTTAAAGGGTAATATCACTTATCTTCCCATATTGATAAAGTTATGATGTTAGTTTACGGAGTCGCTATTGGTGTCATTATTTGAGTTCTCATAACATTGTCATGGAATAAATTAAAACACTTCTAATGCGATTAAGAATGATAACCTTTCATATGCTTGATTGCAATTCATTTTGAGAAGACAAACTTGTTGGAGAATTAGGATAGAACCACTGTTGAATACTGCTGATTTATAATTGATGTAAGAGTGCTTTTTGATTAATGATTGTGTTTTAATTTTTCCCTGTTTAACTGGTTTGAATTTGTCGTAGACTTGATGATTTCTTCTTTTTTTTCACCTAGCATGATTTGAAGTCACGTCTAAAATTGTCACCCTATGACCTTAAATGCCTGTAAAGCTATAAAAACATGTTCTTTGGACTTAGCCCGTAAATGACCTGCAAGCTTGCTCCTGATATGATTCATTCTTTCTTTATAATTGGAATATGTACTTGATTCTGTGTATGGACACAAAAGAATCTATAGAGCTCAAGGTGAGACCTTGAACGAAACTATTCGGTCTCCCCTAGATACTCCCAGACCCAAGATTCTCAGGTTGCGTTTTCTCCCACATTTGACTTTCATTTGAAATCTTTCCAATTCTCTATTTTTTTCCTTTTTTCCATTGTCTCCACATTTACTAGCTTGTGTTGATACATTTACCTCCACGAACTAGAGATCAAATTGGGTACTCCCTCCATTTTACAATAAGTGAATTGTTGGAGCAATTTTAGTGTTTCAAATAAGTGAATGGTTCACAATTCAAGGTAAATATTGGAAATTTTTGTTTGTTTTTTCTTTAATTAAGATAGGTTGTATGTTTTTTTTTTATCAGTTTGTCCAGTATGAAGATTCGATCACCTCTCTAAATTCTTATTTTCTTTTTCTTTGGACATATGTTCATCCTTATCTTATTTCTTTTGGAATGAACTTACTCTCAATGAGTCCAAATCGACTCCATTAATTCGCATTATGGGCCAACAAGGTTCAGTTTCCTCGAGTCCGAGCCTCCAAATTCAAGTCTCAAAAGGATTAATATAGTATTGTATACACTGGTATACGGAGGATACAACTGCTGGTATACACTAGTATACAACAAAAATGGGATTTAAAGATCAAGGCTCGCTAGTATACGGCATATACAACAATAGATGGAAGCAAGAAAGTAAAGATGTGAGTTTTATATACTGATATACAGTGCATATATAGTAAAATGCAGCAGCAACAAGTCTGATATTAGGGATGGCAATAGTAAGGTGCGTGTGGCTGCGGTGCGGGTTTTTTCTAAACCCGCAAGTTTTAAAACCGCACCGCATCACCTTTAAACCCGCATAAACCCGCTCCACATTCATACCCGCGCATAACCGCACCGCACTGCCCCATGTTTTTATTTTTTTCTTTTTTTTTGAAAATTTCGTAACTTCATTGAAAATTATTATATTTTCAAATCTATAACTAGGAAATAATTACTAATTTCTATTATATCGTTTTTCACTAAAAAATTGTCAAAAAGTATAACACGTACAAGTAATGATCAAATATCATAATTTTTATTAAAATGAATAGAGATGTTAAAAAAGCTACTATAAAATTATTTATTTACATACATGTCTTTTTAAGTATCACAAACTTTTAAGTAAAGAAAACATATAATTTTAGGTATATTTACGAGAACAATACTAATTTTTAGCTTTTTTTAATTTAAACCCGCATATACCCGCAACCCGCGCATCGCACCTTTTAAAAAAAATTACTTTAACCCACCCCGTACACGCACTGCACCGCATAACTTAAAACTCGCACCGCCCCGCATAGCTGAAAACCCGCACCGCACCACCCCCGCACCGCCCCATTGCCATCACTACCTGATATACAGTCGGTATACAACTGGGTATACACTGCAGAAATGGACCAAAAGTCCATAAAGAATAGGCCCAAAAGTTGGCCAGATTTGAGAA